>NC_052150.1:5808652-6139394 GCF_902713615.1 Scyliorhinus canicula | reverse complement strand
GGAGGGCATCGGACTCGTTTTGCCGCAGGCCGGACACCATTTGCACGAGGCGCTGGATCGGGCGGCGTATAACGAGATGGAGACCGCCGCTTCCGTGATGAACGGCGTAACGGTTGTACATCCTCGGCCCGTGGGCCCGAGGATTCCCCCTCTGAGGTGTCTTGTGTCTCCATCTCGGAGTCAGAGTCTGCTGCCTCCGTCACCTCGAGTTTTTTATCTCCACGCGGTTCTGTCATGACCTGCGCAGGCTTTGAGTGAGGCACCAGAGGAAGATTGTGAGGAATGCTTTCCATTGTGTCTGGTCTCTGTGGCTGTAGAAATGAGCTCTTGGGGCGGGGAATCTTTGGAAGGGATAGTCTTCAGGACCGAACATGGTCTATATGTTTGCGCTGGAGACGACCCTGGGCTTGCACCTGGTAAGAGATAGGGCCCGTTTGGCGAAAGATTACGCCAGGGACCCACTGGGCACCACCAGCAAAATTCCGAACGAACACCGGGCGTAAACTGCCGAATCGGCCGATGCCGATAAAAACCATGTCCCTGCCATTCTTGTGTGCGGCGTACTTTTGCGCCAATGTCCGGGAAAACCACGCTAAGGCGGGTGCAAAGTCTCCAGCCCATTAGGAGTTCTGCGGGAGCTACCCCAATCACCGCATAGAGGGGTGGTCCTATATGAAAACAAAAACCGAGCCAGTCACGTGTCCATCGACCCGGAAGACTGCTTCTTTAGGCCTCGTTTGAATGTCTGCACTGCGCGCTCCACCAACCCATTTGAAGCCGGGTGGTAAGGGGCAGTGCGGATATGGCGTATGCCGTTCATCTTCATGAACCTCACAAACTACTCACTTGTGAACGGAGTGCCGTTGTCCGTGACCAGCACCTCGGGGAGGCCATGAGTACTGAAAGACAAACGCATCTTCTCGATTGTTGCGCAGGACGTTGTGCCTCCCATCTTATGCACCTCTAGCCATTTAGACTGGGTGTCGATTAATAGCAGGAACATGGATCCTTGAAAAGGGCCGGCGAAATCCGCATGCAAGCCGCATGCAATCCCTGGCCATTCCCAGTGATGTAGGGGTGCGCCCGGCGGAAGATTCTGATGCTCCTGGCAAATGGAGCAGTTTTGGGCCACCTTCTCAATGTCGGTGTCGAGGCCTGGCCACCAGACATAACTCCGGGCCAACATTTTCAATTTGGTCACACCTGGATGCCCATTGTGCAAGTCTCTCAGTATCAGCTCCTGTCCTTTTTCCGGGACAATCACACGCGTCCCCCACAAGAGGATGCCGTCTTCCACGCTGAATTCGGACAGCTTGGAGGAAAATGCCCACAACTCACCTGGGAGCTGTCTATGCTGCCCACCATACAGGACTATGTGCCGAACCTTTGACAGGACTGGCTCCGTCTGGGTCCACTCACGGATCTGTGATGCCGTAACAGGCAAGGTGTCCATAAAATTTAGGGTTGCAACCACCTCACTGGTCGTGGAGGTCGACATGGGGCCGGTCGATAAAGGCAATTGGCTCAGTGCGTCGGCATTCCGTATCTGGGTTCCTGGTTTGTGCTCCAGAGAATACTCATATGCAGCGAGCAACAAAGCCCAGCGCTGGATCCGTGTGGAAGCAATGGGCGGTATTGGCTTATCCTCTCTGAAAAGTCCCAGCAGAGGCTTATGATCAGTCACGATAGTGAAGTGGCGTATTATACGTACTGGTGGAAACGTTTCACCTCAAAGACCACTGCCAGGTCCTCCTTCTCAATCTGCGCGTACTTTTTTTCCGCTGCAGTCAATGTGGGGAGGCGAAAGCTGTCGGCCGCTCGGCCCCGTTCTCCACCTTGTGGGACAGTACGGCCCCAATACCATACGGGGATGCATCACATGTGACGAGCAAAGGCTTTCCAGGATCATAGTGGGTTAGTAACCCAGACGACGACAATTGTTGTTTTACCCGCCGGAAAGCGGTTTCTTGCGGCTGACCCCAAACCCAGGTGTGATTCTTCTTTAGCAGAAGGTGCAACGGGGCCAGCGTAGTTGCCAGATTGGGGAGGAACTTTCCGTAATAGTATACGAGGCCGAAAAACGAACGAAGATGCAAAGTGTCAGTCGGGGCAGGGACCTGTTGAATCGCGCGCACCTTCTCTGCGACGGGGTGCAAACCTTCGCGGTCCACCTGATAACCCAGGTAGACTACTTCCTTCGCCTGAAAAACGCACTTTGTGCGACGTAAACGGAATCCAGCCTCCGAAAAGCGTCTAAGGACAGCCTTCAAATTTTCCAAATGTTCCTGCTCCGACGTCCCTGTGATCAAAACATCATCTAGGTAGACAGCAATATGCAGTAAACCTCTCAAAATCCAAAGGGCAAACGTGTATATTCATACAGGCCCCGGTGTGTATTAATCGTTACATATGGCGGGGAGGCAGGGACCAGCTCCAACTGGAGGTAGGCGTGACTCATATCTAATTTTGTGAACGAGAGTCCGCCTGCAAGCTTCGCGTAGAGATCCTCTATGCGAGACATTGGGTATTGGTCGAGTCGGGAAGCCGTATTCACTGTAAGTTTATAGTCGCCGCACAAGCGAACTGTGGCATCTGGCTTCATTACAGGTACAATTGGTGTTGCCCAGTCAGTGTAACGGACGGGCCTGATGATACCCAAAGTCTCCAAACCAGTGAGTATCCCTTCTACCTTCTCGAGCAAGGTGTAAGGCACCTGGCGTGCCCGGAAATAGTGCGGCGTGGCTCCTGGTTCGACTTGGATACGGGCTACAGCCCCTTTTATTTTCCCCAAACCGGGCTGGAATACATCTGGGTATCGTCCTAGCACCTCAGTCAACCCTCCAGAAACTATTTGGAGGATGTGCTGCCACTGCAGCCGCAAACGGCACAACCAACAGGCTGGGCCCGTGGCCGCGCACCACGATAAGTGGGAAACGCCCCTCCTGGCGTCCATAAACAACAGGGGTCATCATAGTTCCTGCAATGTCCAATGGTTCCGCTGTGTAGGTGGCCAACCTGGCCTGCGTGTCAGTTTTTATAAGGGTCTGTATACCCTGCTTGATGCGGTCGAATGTCCTCTGGACGATCATGGAGACCGCTGCGCCAGTGTCCAACTCCATCTCAAGCGGGTGACCATTGACCCGTACTGACACTTTAATGGGGGCCACACGGGGAGCTGCCACACAATGCAGCTGCAGGCAGTCATCCTCCGTCTCCATGTCCTCGGGAGCAGTCGCCGCAGGTTCATCAAAATGAAAGGTACGGCCCCTGGGCTGGCCCCAGTTTCGGTCAGAACGCCGGCGCCTCTGGCGCCCCCAGGACCAGCGTCCGCGACGGGGTCAGCACCTACAAGTCTGACACTGACATGGCTCCTCATCCATTGGTTCTGGAGAAGGCTCCCTTTGGGGAGGAATTTCCGACGGCCACTGGCGTCGATCCTGACATCGCCTCACCCAAGGTACCGCAGGGGTGCAGGGGGATGCTTTCGGACGGAAGGGGTTGAGCCCCAAGGCGTGCACCTCCATTCCCTGTAGCTCCTGCACTCCTCGTTCTGCGCTCTCTCGGGACAATACTATTTGAATAGCCTGTTGAAAAGTCAATGTTGGCTCGGCTAACAACTTTCTCTGGGTGGCCGCATTGTTAATACCGCAAACCAAACGGTTGGGTAACATTTCTAACAAGGTCTCACCATAATCACAGTACTCCGCAATCCTGTGTAGCCTGGATAGAAATTCGGCACGGGATTCTCCTGGGGTCCTTTCAGCGGTATTAAACCGGTAACGTTGGACTATCGTGGATGGGGTTGGGTTACAATGTTGCCCCACTAAGTTCACAAGTTCATCAAACGTTTTGGTGTCCGGCGCAGCTGGGTACGTAAGGCTCCTAATCATCCCAAACATATGCAAGCCGCAGGCGGTGAGCAATATGACCACCTGGTGTTCGTTTTCGGTGATGTTGATTGCCCGGAAATAGTAACGCATCCGTTGTGCGTATTGGTTCCAGCTTTCAAACGCAGCATCAAAAACATCCAAACGTCCATACAGAGGCATGGTGTAATAGAAAACAACTTCCAACCTGTGTCCAACAAAAATCCAGGGAGGTGGCTTCAGCAGTGTAGACAGCTATTCACTTTAACCCTCGTCGCCAGTTTTGTGAGGGCCACAAAGAATCCAGCACGAGTTTTCAGGATACAAAGAAATAACATTTATTTACAATAACATATATATATACAACAGCAGCAACTTCCCTTGCTGCTCATCCTCTCTCTCTCTGCAGGTTCCAAACTGGCCAGCTCTATTTATGCAGGGAGTCTGCTAATGATTTATCCGTCCCCCTCATTGGGGAAGCTCATACTCCCACAGGATTGTGGGATTGTCATTAGTCCCCAGCCAATGGTAGGCAGGCAGGTGATAACAGATGGCTAAAGTAGATTTTTGCATCTTAGCTGCTATCGGTGATAAGATGTCAACTTTTCTGTGTGGAAATATCCGACAATCTCTGTTGCACTTTTGTCAAGTTTTCTGACAATGCAAGCATCCAAAGAGAAAACATTGAGCAGATTTTCATCACACACGAGGTGCAGGTAAATTACTGAGGATGCTGGAATCAGAAACAAAAACAGAAAATGCTGGACAATCTCAGCAGGTCACACAGCATCTGTGGAGAGAGAAGGGAGCTAACGTCTCAAGTCTGGATGAGTCTTTGTCAGAGCTAGTTTTTACGTTCTCCCGCTGGTGGTTTTGCAGTCACAGGGGTGGGCATGCAGAATTCCTCCCATAGCTTTCCCACCGTGTTCACCTTCACACTGTTCTAACTCATTTCCTAATTCACGGAGGAATCTGGAGCTTGTCTTTCCCAAAAAATAGGTTTATTCACCAAACCCAGAAAACCACAGACTCCCTTTTCATTCCTCCTACGCAAGTGGAAACCAGTTCTAATGTATACTTCAGAATAATGCCCTGACCTTTCCCCAATTAGGAACAGCCGCTCCCACTGAGAACGACAGCATGCACTTTGTTGAGTTAGTGTAATCATATTAACGCACCTTGACCGCTCCACAATTTTCCAATGGAATGGGCAAACCTAGGCCAGCCGCTCCCCCCACCTCATCCTTGCCCCTTAATATCAGACTGGGAGGAGGAGGTCAGGGGCAGGGGAGAAAGTGATCCTGCCCACGTCTCGGATAGGGAAAGAGGGAGTGCTCTCATTAAAAGTCTCCTTTCAACAGGTTCCCCCTGCACCAAGATCTATCCCCTGTGGTGCTCCCTTTCTCCCCCCCCCCCCCCCAACTTCTCCACCAACACCCCCACTCTTGCCCACCCTTCCCAGGCCTCACCTCCCCTCCCCTCCCTTCCCTGAGACCTCCAGACTAACCTGGCCCCTGGACTGCCAGGGCCTCGGCTCTGTGGAATGCTTGCAGTCCCAGACCTGTCCACTGCAGCTTCTGGCGCTGCTGAGACTAGAGAGCTGCTGGCCAATCAGATTGCCCAGCAGGACTCTGAGGCAGGATCTCTTGATGGAAGTCCCATTTCCAGCCAATTGATGCTTGTTATAGCATTAAATGGAGGGCAGCTAGGCAATTCTCTGTCGGGTGTTTGGATGGCAGGAATGGAGATCCTACCATCTCAAAAGTCCTCACGTCATTGCAGTTCTTACCCCCAAAATGTACAAGAACAGAATTTATCTGCTGCTAACTCAGAAAAAGGCCCAGATTGATGCTGAACTCACGATCTGCATTCCATCTTGATAATGCTGTGATTTTGCAAAAGTTTTACAAATTCTTGACTTTTCAAGCTCTGGAAAATACGCTTGCTCGAATTATCAGGAAGTTAATTGCAGATCAATTGCTGCTTCTCGTGTTTCAAGTCTGGAGTGTTGGAGTGAGAGAGAACAGGCAGGAAGTTGAGAATTCCTGTATCATCTGACATGTGTATGTTTGTTTTGTGGAGAAGGAAACAGCCTGAAGCATTGCCTAATGACTGTTGCACTACAAACTACAAGCTCTTCAGAGAAATCAATAGATTGACGCAGTGTTTGCTGCAGGCTCAGTAATTGAACATACTGTAAGGATTTTGGAAATAAAATGTCGGTCCTTTAACCAAACTGGAAGGAGCTTATAATGTAGCCTATAGCCTATATATTCAGCACCACGTCAATCAGATGTTTGAAGCCTGTTTTGCACAACTTGATATTGCATCTACACATGGGCTACGAATAGATGGTGAGTTTGACAGCAAGACATAGAATTTACATAGAACTTACAGTGCAGAAGGAGGCCATTCGGCCCATCGAGTCTGCACCAGCTCTTCGAAAGAGCACCCTACCCCTACCAAGGTCAACACCTCCACCCTATCCCCATAACTCAGTAACCCCACCCAACACTAAGGGCAATTTTGGACACTAAGGGCAATTTTCCATGGCCAATCCACCTAACCCGCACATCTTTGGGCTGCAGGAGGAAACCGGAGCACCCGGAGGAAACCCACGCACACACGGGGAGGATGTGCAGACTCCACACAGACAGTGACCCAGCCGGGAATCGAACCTGGGACCCTGGAGCTGTGAAGCGATTGTGCTGTCCACAATGCTACCGTGCTGCCCACATTCATTTGGCATGTCAGTTCATGGGTAGGATTCTCTGTTGGCTGACGTCGAATTCAGGAAACGCGGTTGGGCAGAGAATCGGTTCCGACGGCAAAATCGCGGCAGGCGCCGATTTGACGCCAAATCGCAATGCTCCAGCACCTCATTCGCGATGTCAATGCATTCCAGCATGCACGTACAGTAGACCTGTTTGCATATCATTAGCGGGTCCAACCCGGTATTCTCCGGGGCCTCCACGATTCTCCACCTCCGATGGGCTGAGTTCCCAACGGCGTGGTTCACTTGTACTTTTAAAAATCATGAAACCGGCGTGGCTGCTGCTGAGGGAGAGAAAGGGAAGGTGTCCAGCATCGCCATAGTTTCCTGACAGTTGTGCCGCTGGCTAGGGGCTTCTGCCAGGGCCGGGAGGGATTAGCGGGGGTTGGCTAGGAGGTGGGCTGTGGGGTCGGTGTGGACGGGCATGGAACACCATTGCCGCAACTGGCAAGGCAGCCATGCAACTGCGCACACCGCTAACAGCCCACTTTGAACCTAATGCCATGAGTTGCATAGGTCCCCCCCCCCCCCCCCCCGGGGCACCCCCATGGGTGCCCTCTGGCCCCAGCCGACCCATCAACTGTATAGACGTGCTCCAGCACAACCAGTGCCATCTTTTTGGCTGGGATAAATGTGTGTGTGTGGAGTGTAACGTGCATGTGCGGCGGTAGCTTGTCAGCCTCCTGAGTGTCGGCGAATCCTGCGCCTTTTTTCATTGGAATCGAGTGTGTTCCACGCGGCACCAGTGCTAGCCCCTCAACGGTAGTGGAATTGGTCCAAGTATTGCACCAGTTTTTCTCTCATAAAAGTCCACGGACTCTGCGTTGGCGTCAACACTTAGTCTCAGAAACGGAGAATTCCGCCCGTGTGTTTGGAAGTGGCCACATTGTTTTCAGAACATTTTTAACTCTCTCATTTATTGGTTAAACAAATTTATTCAAATGCATACAGGAACTTGATGGGAATGTATTCCCCGATGCACAAAAACTAGATTGTTCTCTGATTTCTTTGTGCTGAAGCATCCAGTTAGTTTTGGATACAAAACATACCTTGACATTTCCATCCTTCATGGCATGCAATATCCTGAACAGCCTGACAAAGGTGGTAATTCTGCTGCTCCATCCGCATCTTTACGACCGGATGAGAGGGAAATCTTTGATGAAGCTGGGATGTGCTTCCAACACTTGGAATGTCCCAGGAAGTGGCACTCACAGACTAATATTGCCAAGTGGACACTACCCTTCACATCAATGACCCGAAGTTCATACTTGCTTCCCTTCCACATTGATTATTTACAAGTTTGGGTTCCTGTGCCACAATGTTTAAAATAAATTTTTTCCTGAACGGCTGCCCTCCAATATGCAGACTTGCCACGAAATGACCCCACCCACAACGAGCAGAAATCATAGATTATCACAGAATTTACAGTGCAGAAGGAGGCCATTCGGCCCATCGAGTCTGCACCGGCTCTTGGAAAGAGCACCCTACCCATGGTCAACACCTCCACCCTATCCCCATAACCCAGTAACCCCACCCAACACTAAGGGCAATTTTGGACACTAAGGGCAATTTAGCATGGACAATCCACCTAACCTGCACATCTTTGGACTGTGGGAGGAAACCGGAGCACCCGGAGGAAACCCACGCAGACACGGGGAGGATGTGCAGACTCCGCACAGACAGTGACCCAAGCCAAAATCTAACCTGGGACCCTGGATCTGTGAAGCAATTGTGCTATCCACAATGCTACAGTGCTGCCCACATTCAAATCGCAACATATCATGAGATTGCTTTAGATCGCGTGAGGCATGGTGAGCCGGGTAGGTCCCGGAAGCGGGATATCCCAGCATCTAACGGTCGCATTGCGCCGCGTCGCTTTATGGGTGCAACGTAACCAGGAGATTCCACAAGATGTTTCCAGTTGTAGCTGACAGCAGACCTCGGGACCAAAAATATAAGACCGTCACTAATACATCCAAAAGGAAACTCAGGATAAATATCTTTACCTTGAGAGTGGTTAGAATGTGTAAGTCACCAGCACCGAGTAGCACATGCGGTGAATAGTTTTGATGAATTTAAGGGGTGACTGAGTGAGCATTTCTGAGGGAGGAAGGAATAGAAGGATATATTGATGGGTTAGATAAAGGAGGGTGGGAGGAGATCCATGTGGAGGACAGACACCAGTATGAGCCTGTTGCTCTGAATGTTTCTGTGCTATGAATGCTGTGCAACTAACTTTAATAATAATAAAGTGCAGGTTTCACATCCGATTGTTGCTGAATAGTGCTTTGATGAAAGGAAAAAGATTTAATGAGAAATATTCATTGCTATGAAATATAGAGCATCGTAAGTGAGATATTCACTTTGGCATTGAGACTGGTTTGTTGTGTGGTGGTATGCATCACTGTAAATACACGAGGGGTTAATGTAGATACACTAAGACTAAATAAACACTAGAAGGAGCACCAGAGACATGACACACAGACATTCAACCAATAGGTCAGTAAGATAGGACACGGCCAATGGGCACTCAAGACACACCCAGAGGTGACACTACCACAATTGGGCTACCCATATAAAAGGACAGGGCACAAATGCTCTTTCTCTTTCCATAGGCGACACTCGGAGAGACAGGGACAGATCAGGAAGCATCACACCCACCGCATGGTTTAGAGCAGACTGGTTAGTTAGTTTGAGTTACTATAGCAAGATCAGCAGGAGAGTTGAACTCAAGTCGGAGAATTGCTAACTGTTCAATAAATGTGTTAAACCTATCTCCAAGTCTGAACCTTCCTTTGTCAGAGTGTATGTCAAGGAAGCAGCTTATGCTACATGAAGAAGCATAACACAATATGGTGGAAGAACTCTCGTACATTCTTATTGAATTTATTTTTCTGTAAGTATTGACTAAGCCACTATATTGTACGGATTCCACATTTCAACACAATAAAGAAGAAACTTTATGAATGTACACACTCTCAGCATGGAGTACCTTCAGCTGGGGGCACCCAAGAGGGAACTCTTGGTGATGCTGTCATATATGATGTCGCTCCATTGTGTGCAATTTAGATCTTACTCAATATTTCAGATGTCTGGTGAGCTTATAAATGACTGCACAACAATATGGCAAGGTCCTGTTTTGTATACTTGCTCAGTCATTGTGACTAAGATGTATACAAACAGGAGTAGGCCATTCAGCCTCAACACAATGATATCCCATTGTAGAGTGGAATCAAGCGACGAGTCACAAACTTGATTGATTGTCCACCCCAACCCACCCCACCCCAAAAAACTAATTTCTGTCCCTTACTATAACCTACATTAACCGTATTAACCTGTGTGCTAATCGCTTATTCAGCTCATTGCTAACCCATTTAAAACATGCCCACTTGAACAGAATTAAAATTAGGCCCATTGCATCTGGAGGTTAGACCCTGATATTATGGCACAGTGGAAAAGAAATGGAAAGTCTGCACACACTAGCATCAGTGTGTGTTTCACAATCATATTATTATCTGGTGAAACATTAACCTCGATACTTGCTGCATTCAATATACTTATTTGGCAGTATAAGGATTCACATTCACTCTCACACCTCGATATGTATATAAACATAGATTGATGGTATTTTTAGATTCTTCTGGATAAATATTACATATTTATCATATACTATACCTATTCACAGAGCAACTCTGTTGAAGCTCCTGCTACTGAAATCATCACTCTGAGATCTTATGAAGTTTTTATATGGGCCCATCAGTACCTTGTGGCTATTCTTCGTTGCTTGCGGTAGAATCGAGAATTCTGTCAGCTATATTTTTACAACCTTATCAAACTTGGGCAATGCCTCTGTGACTATGAACCTGTGCTCCGAGTCCCACTGTCCCTCCACCGCATTGAGCTACTTCCATTCAAATAGAATTACTGCTGTTATTGTTTCTTTTTTAACTAAGTGCATCACCTCAAACTTATTTACATCAAATTCCATTTGCCACTTCTTGGCCAGTTTCCTCATTTTGTCAAGACCCATTTTATTTGGTCTTCTTAAAAAAAAACGATATCCGTACTTTGATATCATCTGTAAATTTCAGCACAGCCCTCTCTAAGCCACATATACTGTTTCCAAGGATATTTTATTAAGATGGGCATATGCAACTAACTTTAATCAGCAGTGCATTTTAAAGTATTGAACCTCTACTTACATCAACAATTGGAGAAAATACATTTCCAGCTGGTTCTTGATTCATCCAGTCTACATGTGTTCCATTAACATCAATTTAATCCAGACTCAAACTGTTAATAGTGTATGGCCAGCTGGTACAGTCAACAAGTGAGTCTAATATGGTATTTTAAGACATGCTGCTAATTAAAATTGGTTTTGGCCATGGCTTCCTATCTCACTCAATCCCTTTCAAATTGCAAAGTCTCATTTATTCGGCAGGTCCCTTGTCAGAATCTTTCCCTTTGTAAATGTTTTTTTAAAATAAATATTTGTTCTTGTTATTTTGCCAGGCACTTAAATATTGACAGTAGAAAATATATGGCATGGAAAAAGGTCATCTGGTCTGTGGTGTCTGGGTTTGGAGAGCCACTGAGGATAATTGAGAAAGGCAATGGAACAACACTTTTAACTGTACTTTAGATCTCTCTTGCATATGTTTTCCTCCTTCCTTCAGTATGTCCCTCTCTTTATCTCACAATCAATACAGGAGACATTTGAGTGTTTTCTTTAGTGGATTGTTAACCTCCAATACCAATTGGCTAATGAGTAGAATATTTATCCCTCAAAACCGCTCACGCAATTACTCAAAATTGAAATGATAATGTGCACAAATTTGATTATCTTGCATTTTGTAACTTCTAAGGCTTCGTTAAGTCGTAAACCTCAATCTGAATTTGGAAAGTTCAGTTAAGAAAAGGAAAAGAAAACCCCCAAAAAATGGCAGCCGACGGTGAAATAAAAATCTATGATCTGATCGGTTCAAGTTTATCCCGTGATAGATGGTAGATGTTAAATGGTAGATCTCTATCAATGCCATGTTCTGATTTACTGCCATTAAAAGCAGATTTTTGTTATAATTTGCTCATATATTAGATTAGTCTAGATATGTGCTAATAACTGTTATTATCCTTGCCGGGGATCTACCATGAATTTGGTGAAATATCACAAGAAAAAAATGAACTAAAACATGTGCACCAGAGAAAACATTGATGACAGAGGCACTCAGCAATAATTCAAGGATTTGTAATGAAGGCTAATTATAGTTCCATGGTTGTCTGTTTCTCCAGTAACATCAATCAGAAACCCTGAATGAACTACAAAAAATGCAAACAATGCTCGGAGCCTTATTATTAGATGTACTATTCTTAATTTTAGCTGCAGAGGGATGAGAAAATTTGGTATCTCTCCCTGAACACCTTTCCATGCAAAACGGTAATTGGGAACCACTCACATGGTCCATGTAACTGCATATTTTGCAACTGAAACATACCTCCTGGGGATAGTCTACAGAGTCTTACATCCCATTCTGAGCAAAGTGTTTGATAGTCATGCAGTCTGAGCAATCTCTATGATTACACCTGGATGATATAGAGGACTGCTGGAGATTCATTGGTAATTACCTGCTCTGCCGACTAAAATGGAATCTGTGCTTGGTTGGCATGGGACTACTTGACATTCTAATAAGTCATGGAGAATATTGAGCTATCAGTTATTATTTGTTCAAAGCAAATGGCAGGGGAGGAATAGAAAGAAGAAGGCTGGTTCAACATGGAGCGAATTGGAAAATGTAGGCGACACACGATGGCCCTCTGGCAGTTCAGAGCAAACATCTGTGCATTGCAAGGTTTTTAATGCATGTAGTATGAGCTTTGCATTCGATTCTCAAGTTTAAGAGCAGATTTAAAATGTAATTGAATTAAAGAATGCTAGACAGCAAACATTAACAACATAATTTAATTGACATTGCCCTTCCTCCACGTGATTACTATTATTGCGACAGCTGTCTCGTGGAAATGCTCATAGTGAGCTAGAGAACCTGGGGCGAATTTCTCCCCCACCCGGCGGGGTGGGGGGTCCCGGTGTAGCGGAGTGGCGCCAACCACTCCGGCGTTGGGCCTCCCCAAAGGTGCGGAATTCTCTGCACATTTAGGGGCCAGGCCCTCACATTGAGGGGCTAGGCCCGTGCCGGAGCGGTTGGCACCACACCGACTGGTGCCCAAACCGGCTCCAGCGGCCTTTGACGCCCGCCGCTGCCGCTGATGTCACCACAGGCGCATGCGCGCTGGGGGATTCTCTTCCGCCTCCACCATGGTGGAGGCTTTGGCGGCGGCGGAAGAAAAAGATTGCCCCCACAGCACTGGCCCGCCCGCCGACTGTGGGGGCCCCAATCGCGGGCCAGGCCACCGTGGGGGCACTCCCCGGGGTCCGATCGCCCTGCGCCCCCCCCCAGGACCCCGGGGGCCCCCTCACGCCGCCGATCCCGCCGCCACCAGAAGTGGTTCAAACCACGGCGGTGGGAGAGGCCTCCCAGCGGCAGGACTTCGGCCCATCGCGAGCCA
Source organism: Scyliorhinus canicula (assembly GCF_902713615.1). NCBI lineage: Eukaryota > Metazoa > Chordata > Chondrichthyes > Carcharhiniformes > Scyliorhinidae > Scyliorhinus > Scyliorhinus canicula. The sequence continues at coordinate 6,126,194 of NC_052150.1, read as the reverse complement.
GAGAATCGCCGCACGGGCCTCACCGATCGGCGGGGCGTGATTCCCGACCCCGCCAATTCCCAGGTGGCGGAGAATTCCGGCCACGGCGGGGGCGGGATTTACTCCGACCCCTGGCGATTCTCCGCCCCTGTGGAGGGTCGGAAAATTTCGCCCCTGGAGAGCCACTGAGTTGTGGCTTTTGAAAAACAAATGCAGCTTTTCCCAACATGGTAGGGGAAACATTGGGATTTTTTTTGTGTTTAGTTTGTGTTCTAACTCTGTGAGCTTTTATACACTTCTCTAGTTGTGCAAAAAAAAAGGAAAATTGGAGCGGAATATGCCATAAGGCCCCTCAAACCTGCTGCCTCATGCAATAAGATCAAGGATGTTCTTTAATCTTCACTGGCCTTGCCTACTCTCATATGGCTTGAAGGACTAAAACAATCCACATAAAACACATATTGTCCCTGCATGTGTGTTGGGTGTGTTCCAACATCCACCATCACTTTTGTAGATCACCAGAGGAATTATATTTCGATATTTATCGGGAGTTCTGTCGTAATTTTGTGATGATCCTCAAAGAGAGATGTGGTTACTGCTATGTACATGTTCAGTTGTCATTTTAGACTTCAGTATGAAGTCTTACAACACCAGGTTAAAGTCCAACATGTTTGTTTCAAATACTAGCTTTTGGAGCGCTGCTCCTTCCTCAGGTCATTTTAAGCTTCAACCATTAATAATGTTATATTGTTCCTCCTTCCAGTGTACAACACGTCCATTGGACTAGAAGAGCAGAAGTGCAGAAGAGAATTACATGGATGCTACCAGGACTTGATGGTCTGAGTTAGAAGGCGAGGCTGGAAAGGCTGGGACTTTTTTCCCTGAGGGCAGGAGGCTTAGGGGTGATCTTATAGAGGTCTATAAAATAATGAGGAGCATCGATAAGGTAGATAGTCAACATATTTTCCCAAAGGTAGAGAGTCTAGAACTAGGTTTAACATAGGTTTAAGGTGAGAAGAGAGAGCGACACAAAAGAGATCAGAGGGGAAATGTCTTCACAGAGGGTGGTGAGCATCTGGAATGAGCTGCCAGAGGCAGTGGTAGAGGTGGGTACAATTTTGTCCTTTAAAAGCAGTTAGACAGTTACATGGGAAGGGTGGGTATAGAGGGATACGGGCCAAATACGGGCATGTGGGACTAGCTTAGTGATAGAAACTGGGCGGTATGGACAAGCTGGGCCGAAAACATGCGGTAAACATCTATCTATGACTCCATGACCTCGTTCAGCCACACATTCATCACAATATTAGTGCCAACCTGCTTCACTGGTCTGTCTGAGTAATAAAATAAGAGTGAAACCTCGCTTCACGATGTGATCCTACAATCAGAAGGCTGATTCTTCAGTGTATTGCAAAGGGATACTTCAATCTTGGAGGTGCCTTCTTATGATGAGATGTTGAACTAGGTACCATTATTCAACGATGTGGGCTATGGTTCCGTATAAAGCACAACGTTAAAAAAAACCTCCCCTAATGACCCCAGTGGAATAAACCGATGGGCACAATTCCACTTTTTAAAACTTTTACTGTGCCAATCAAACCCAAAACATCACAAATTAACAGCCAAATTGCAAACAGTAATAAAATTAAATTGCACTTTAATTAGCCAATACAACAAGGTAGGTCTCAAAGATATATCAGGTCTGATACCAGCACATATGGCATTAATCTCAGCCATACAAACTTCTGCTCCTTTATTCACACAGGGTTTAATCATTAAGTAATCTCAAAAAACAAACCTTACTCCGTGCATGTTTCACAAACAGTTATCACTAAAATTACACTTCAGCAGAACCTTCTTGGATTTGTTCATGACAGCCCAGGTGTTGTACGTTCCCCAGAGTCAACTTCAGCCAACCATTCAGGAAGATGCCTGTGCTTATTACAGGCAGCTCTGGTTAGAATCAAACAGCGGGAAGATTTTGGCAACGATTTAATGGGAAAATAAAAATCGGAGGGGTGCGTTGAGCGGGGTGCTTCCAGGCACTTGCAGCACTGAGAATGACTCTGCTATCAAACAGGACTCTGCTTCTTTCCAAGGGCCGGTGCAGACTCGATGGACCAAATGGCCTCCTTCCGCACTGTAAATTCTATGATTTATAATCTATGAATGCCCTGCCAATTTATTATCTGCACTGCCAGTGCAGGGAGAGATCGGGGTACCATTTTTAAATGGTGTCCTAATCTCTTGACTCACCCCCACTGGGGCCACCAGGCCCCCACCCCCCTCCCTCCCAATGCCCAAACCTAACAATTAGGGGTTACTTGAGACCCCCCCAGCCCTCCGCACCCCACCTCATCTGTGCAGGGCACCCCTATGCCCAATCCCCGGCATGGGCAACCTGGAAAATGGACATTTGGCACTGCCAACCTGGCAGAGTCCATGCCAGCTGACAGTGTCAGCTGAACACCCTGGCAGTGTGAAGGTGTCCAGGTGACATCAGGACGGCCAGGGTTCCAACTTGCCCAGAGCCCGACCTGGGAGACCCCCCAAATGCCCTTACCCCAGATCGCATTTGAGGAAACCAGTGCTCAATGGCACCCAGTCAGGGCATCCAAGGTGAGGCCGTTCGATCCTGCGCCTAGGGTAACTCCAGCATAGATACATTAGCGCAGTAGCTAGCACTCTTATTTCACAGCACCAGGGACCTTGGGCGGGATTCTCCGACCTCCCGCCGGATCGGAGAATCGCCATGGGCCGGCGTGAATCCCGCACCCGCCGTCTCCCGAAGAATCCGGCACCAGAGATTCGGCGGGGGCGGGAATTGCGCCGCGCCTGTCAGCTGCCCCCCCCCCCCCCCCCCTCCCCGCCGATTCTCTGGCCCGCAATGGGCCGAAGTCCCGCCGCTGTCATGCCGGTCCCGCCGGCAGGAATCAAACCACCTACCTTACCGGCGGGACCAGGCTGCGCGGGTGGGGTCTTGGGGGGGGGGGGCAATCCGGCCCTGGGGGGTGCCCCCACGGTGGCCTGGCCCGCGATCGGGGTCCACCGATCGGCGGGCGGGCCTGTGCCATGGGGCCACTCTTGTCCTTCCACATTCACCGTAGTCTTCACGATGGCAGAGGTGGAAGTGACCCTCTCCCCTGCGCATGCGCGGGGACGACGTCAGCAGGCGCTGATGCTCCGCGCGCATGTGCGGACATCCGGCGGCCGGCGAAGTCCCTTCTGCCCCGGCTGGCATGGCGCCAAAGGCTGTTCCCGCCGGCCGGCGGGGCGCCAACCACTCCGGCGCAGGCCTAGCCCCTCAAGGTTAGGGCTTGGCCCCTAAAGGTGCGGAGACTTCCGCACCTTTGGGGCGGCCCGACGCCGGAGTGTTCACACCACTCCATCCCGCCGGGACCCCCCGCCCCGCTGGGTAGGGGATAATCCCGGCCCTGGATTTGGTCTCCAGCTTGGGTCACTGTCTGTGCGCAGTCTGCACGTTCTCCCCGTGTCTGCGTGGGTTTCCTCCGGGTGCTCCGGTTTCCTCCCACAAGTTCTGAAAGACGTGCTGTTAGGTGAATTGGACATTCTCCCTCTGTGTACCCGAACAGGCGCTGGAATGTGGCGACTGGGGGATTTTCACAGCAACTTCATTGCAGTGTTAATGTAAGCCTACTTGTGATACTAATAAAGATTATTCATATTCTTCAAGTGAGACTAATTACTCACTCGAATATATAAATCTGGATCCTGCTCACTGCGGGCCAGATCCAGATTGTGACGCCTCGCAAGATTTAGTTAGATCTCGAGAGGCATAGCGAGCATCGTAAATCTCAATGGCCTCATCACATCGCCAGGCCAGGCATGATCAGGCCTGTAGATCATGCCCTTTATTTCGCTATCCCTGTTACGAAACGCAGACTTCAGTTTTCAGTCTTTTCCACGGAATCACTCACAGCTCCAACTCGCAGTTTATCGGAACTATCCTCCCATTGAAAAAACAACTCCAAGAGCATTGTGTGTGATCTGGCCACTGGCTGAAACTTAACCTCGCAGGTTGGTTAATTCTTCTCAATTAGCTTCCCTTTCCTGAGCAACGCCGAGCTCTTTGGCTGCTTTCTCAGGAGTTTAATGTCACGGCCAAGAAAGCCAATCTACAATCTGGAGCTTTTGTTTTGATTTCTTTTTCCAGTTCGGGACCATCTAAAAAATCAATACAGGCTTTAAACCAGCCAGAGCAGACAACAGCTTGCAAACTGTGTATTTAATCACAGGTGCATGACAGCCTATCTCATTGCGGTTGGTGGGACCTGGTTTACAAATAGGCGGCTGTTTTAACTACAAGAGTGGCGACTCTTAAAAATTGGTTAGAAAATGATCTGAGATTTCCTGAGGGCGCAAATGGTGCTATACGAATGCAAGTTCTTTCTAACATCCTGAGTATGCCCATTTTATTCCTGGCCAGAATTCCCATTAGTCATCAAAAACCCAGTGAATGACCTTAACTGAAACATATTTAGGCGAAATGCATTAGAACTACACCAATTAGTACAGCTGCTCACTATCAGTGAACCTATCTCATGTGTTTTAACTGGATAATTACTTGTGAGACTTTTCCGATGCACCTCCACACCCACCAGCCAGAGTTGCAATATTACTCACACAAAAGGCAGCACGGTAGCACAGTGGTTAGCACGGTTGCTCCACAACTCCAGGGTCCCAGGTTCGATTCCCGGTTTGCGTCACTGTCTGTGCGGAGTCTGCACTTTCTCCCCGTGTCTGCGTGGATTTCCTCCGAGTGCTCCGGTTTCCTCCCACAGTCCAAAGATGTGCAGGTTAGGTGGATTGGTCATGCTAAATTGCCCTTTGTGTCCAAAAAGGTTGGGTGGGGTTACTGGGTTACTGGAATGGGGTGGAGGTGTGGGCTTGGGTAGGGTGCTCTTTCCAAGGGCCGGTGCAGACTTGATGGGCCGAATGGCCTCCTTCTGCTTTGTAAATTCTATAAAAACTCTGCAATTATTATAAGTTGACAACAGTTTAGATTTTGTGTGTCGACTTTTTAGCATGCTAGAATGTCCATAGCTTCTTCAGTTCCTTCATAAGTGACAGAAATATGTTACCCGTCATCTACAAAGTTAAACTCTCAGCTATTAAAGCGTTCTCCACGAAGCAATCACAGCAGCTGGATAGTCCCTTCCCTGTGATCCTGTAGATGCAAAAACTACCATGTTAATGTAATTTTGTTCCTTCTTTCTCACTGAAAGTCCACCTTCCATACTGCTACTGAACAACAATTCATAGAGAGCCACCAGTGGTTACATTCCAAAATGGTGCACTTTCACAGTGGAGGAATAATCCCAGTCACTGGAAAGTCAATGGAGATCCAACAGGATGGATTTTCATCTAATTCTTGTCAAATCCCCAATCACAATTTGATCACCCTCAGGAAACACCAGCTGACATTGGGGCATGCAGATAAAGCTGAAATTACATCCTGATATTGTCCAATCTATTCTCCAGGTATACAATGCCTTTGGCATTACATAGCCATCGGCAATGGGTGCCCAGAGTAGAAACTGAACCCAATGCGCCAGATGAGGCTGCCCAGTGTTTTATGGAGCTTCATCGTAAACTCTTGTACCATTTGGAACAAGGAAAGATGATTGAAGGAATAACAAAGGAGTATTGCACCCCCAGTTCCACCCCACCAAAATGCCCCACACGCATGTGGGCAAATTTGGTGGAGCACAAGAAGCCTTTATTCTTTCATGGGACGTGGTGTGGCTGGCATGGTCAGCGTTTGTTGACCATCCCTAATTGTCCTTGAAATGGGTGGCTCGCTAGGCATTTCAGTTGAGACTTAATTGGGTCGAGGCCAGAGTAGTTAAGGAAGGCAGGTTTCTCTCCAAAGGAGGCATTAAGTGAATCAGATGGATTTTTTAAACAATCAGTGATAGCTTTGTGATCATCATTACTGAGATTATATTTCAGTTCCTGGTTTTTATCAATTGAATTTAAATTCAGCCAGCTGCCATGGTGGGATTTGAACCCATGTTCTCAGGGTGCTCTCATAGATTATCGGGTCCAAGTGACATTGCCACTAGTTTCTCAACTCACTTCGATAACTATGATTTACAAGAGACACCAGAATACACGTGCTGTCACATTTTCCTCTATAGTTGCCGTCAAGATATTATCCACATGTCAAACTATCTGCTTTGAGGGCAGTTTAGGCTGCCAATGAAGACATGAGAAGTATAAACCAATCATCCGTGCAGAATAATTGCTTGTCCAAGCAATTTAATCTCCTTCAATGAGAGAGCTATACAATTATAGGCAATGACAGGATTCTCAAAGTTTCAAAGGATTACAAATTGTCCCCAAGCATCTACAAACTCCTTCAAACACTACCAATATAGACATGCACATAGACAAACATATGTATATACACATACACATTCACACATGTATACACATACATGTATACATACATACATATTCATATAAACATGTGCATATACATTGTTCGGGTCACGGACGAAAACCCAAATATTTTCCATTTGTAAAACTGAGGAAACGTTACTTCACATCAAGAGTGATACCACGGAACATACAGTGCAGAAGGAGGCCATTCGGCCCATCGAGTTTGCACCAACCCACTTAAGCTCTCACATCCACCCTATCCTCGTAACCCAATAACCCCTCCTAACCTTTTTGGTCACTAAGGGCAATTTAGCATGGCCAATCCACCTAACCTGCATGTCTTTGGACTGTGGGAGGAAACCGGAGCACCGGGAGGAAACCCACATGGGAGAACATGCAAACTCCACACAGACAGTGACCCAGCAGGGAATCGAACCTGGGACCCTGGCGCTGTGAAGTCACCATGCTATTCACTTGTGCTACCGTGCTGCCCAACTTTAACACTGACCAACTTTAATTTAAACACAGGATTAACCACATGAGCAACAAAAAAACTTCACAGTTAAGTTACAACAGTTCTTAAGTAAAAGAAGAAACTTAACTTACCTCCTCAACCTGCCGCTATATTCCAACTAAGCAAACCTATAAATATTAAATACCATCCATGAATGAAGTTAACAGCCAGTGTTTTTCTTGCAATTCTCTGTGCAGAATCTTTGGAGAGAGAACATTTCAGGATCTAACTGAATCACCTAGGTTCAGATTAGATGTTCCAGGACCTACTGACTCCTCAGATTGACCTGGCTCCTCCCATTGACTATATCATCTGCACCCAAAGCATGAGGCATTCTTTTGTCTCTTCTTACAAGATGTCTCTTGACTTGTTAAGTAAGAACCAAACACAATACCCCTCATGAATTATCTACACTCCAGGGTTCCTTCAAACCTAAACAATATTCCATGAGCTAGCTATCTGTAAACAAGTACATGGTTTTCAAGATCGATTAGCAGAACACCACCTGCAAATCAATGATTACCGCTCTTTTATGACACCTTAATAACGACTCTGGTAGTCATCCTGTCTGTATGCAGCTTAACCCAGGTTTTAATAACATTTTTTGCAAACAACGTAACATATAAAATGACAATTTCTTACATTCATCCCTTCATATCAATACATATAAATGTATAATATAACACGGGAGTTATGGGCCAAAATGTAATAGGATGCCCTGTACCTTGAGGACTGGGAAAATTCCCTGTGCAGGCTGGACTGCTTGGGAATTCAGGATTTAGGTCAACATGATTCAAATCAACAGGTTCAGTAAATAATCAAAAGGGCTTATAGAACACTGGAATGAATATTTAGAGGATATGAATACAACAGGATAATACTCATTCTTCAGTTGCACAAATCCCAGGTTAGATGTGACTTGGAGTGACTGTGAGTCGTTTTATGGTCACCTCATGGAGGATAGATTGGCCTTGCTGATAGTTGCAAACTTCAAGGGCTAAATTACTAAGTGGGGTCACACAAAGTTAAATTTCCGTACAATTTAATTAAACATCACAACCAGAACGGTTGGTTGTTTTCTGGGAGACCAGCTTAATGGTTAGATTGACAAATACCCAAACTTGCCCATAACGCCCCATTTGAGACTACACCTCGAAACAGGACCTTCATCATTTTCAATCACTTCATTACCTGGTTGTTATTAAGACTGTAATAAACCTTTTGTCAGGCCAGCTGACTTTTAAGCAGCAGGTCCCTAATGATGTGTGAGAAAGATGAAGACAAATGTGAAAAACATTGTTTGGGAAGGAGGTGGGCACATTGATCCTAAAGCAGATGCTGGTGTGGATCGTCATTTATATTGTTTCATCTATAAACTCAACCAGAAATCCATAAATTACTCTGTTATAATGAGAGATCATAAATGTACCTTGTACATGAAAATGACAAATGGGAACCATTGCAGGGAAAGTGCGATAAAAACTGGAACTTTCATGTGCCATCCATTGTACCAGGCATTGCTCCATAAACCATGATTATATTTATGTCTCGTAAAAAATGTTTAGAAATGTGTGAACAAGTCTCGCATTTTTAATATTGACCTCATAACTTTCTGAAATATTCTTGTGGTTCTCTCATTTCCTGCTCCGCAAAGAAGTGTAAAGATTGGTTCATCGTAATGGGAAACATCCATTCTCCATGGTCAAACAAAGAAATATGCTGAGCGTTGGATCCAGTTTTATATTAATGCCAGCATTTCCCAAAAGAAAAAGTTGATTTTGCAAAGGCCTCATTCATCACTGATGATTTCAAGAGTGTCTGGCCGGGCATTGCTCCTCTGTTAGCGATTAAACAGAGCTGAAGGCAAAGCCTGCCTCACTCACACCAAATGCAATGCGCCAATGATGGTAGATCTCGTTCTTTGGAGTGCATATTTGTTGGTCTTCAAATACTTTCTATGTTGAGTAAATGCCTCGTTGCAAGCAGAAATCTGAGAAATTGTGGAAGAACAGTAGGCTTCCTTATAAGTCCTGTTATGACCACAGTAGAAGTTAATTGCCGAATAAACCAAATCCCAGAGGGAAACTTGGCTTTCGGGGCCTTGTCCCATGTTTTTGGATTTTGAAACTGAGAGGGAAAGCATTGATCCCAGCAGCAAGAAGTACTGTAATGCCTTTGGAAGTATAAGAATTAAAAGTAAAAGTTTTATTTATAAGAAGCAAAGAAAACGTAAGCACACAAAACTACAATTACACAGTCGAAAATAGTCTGACAACACATTCCCGACAAAAAACTCCCTACTTGGTCAAACTTCCAAGTAAAAACCTTCCTGGCAACAGTCTCATGTAGATGTTTAACTATTTTGGCTGGAATTTAGCTGTTGGAGTGGGCGGAGCTACAGAGTCGAGCGGTGAGTATTTAAACTAGCTGCTTCGTGGGTTCGAGTCTTTTCGGCGGGAATTCAGGTGTTGGAGTGGGCGGAGCTGCTTCGCTGCTTAAACAGCGGCCACAGGGTCTTTGGGTATGAATTTGAAGAGTGACATCATAACAAAGCAGTGACCTGATTGGCTGGTAAGGAAAGAACTCCAATTAGCAGTAGCTGGGAGAAATTTAACTCTTCGTGTGTTGGTAAATATTGTGATTGGTAAGTAAAATCTTTATTCCTTTCACTTATTCATTATTTGATATTATCTTTGTAATCAGTTAAGGTAAAGTGTAAAAATGGCAGGAGATCCCAGACCCGTGTTATGCTCCTCGTGCTCAATGTGGGAGTTCAGGGACCGGCCGTGCCCCTGACTCCTTCATGTGTGGGAAGTGTGTCCAGCTGCAGCTCCTGTTAGACCGCATGACGGCTCTGGAGCTGCGGATGGACTCACTTTGGAGCATCTGAGGAGGTCGTGGATAGCACATTCAGTGAGGTGGTCACACAGAAGATTAGGATTGGTGAGGGAGACAGGGAATGGGTGACCAAAAGGCAGAAAAAGAGCAGGAAGGCAGTGCAGGTGTCCCCTGCGGTCATCTCCCTCCAAAACAGGTATACCATTTTGGATACTGTTTGGGGAGATGACTCACCAGGGAAAGGCAGTAGTAGCCAGGCTCATGGCACCGTGGCTGGTTCTGCTTCACAGAAAGGCGGACTGGCAGGGCTATAGTCATAGGGGATTCAATTGTAAGGGGAGTAGACAGGCGTTTCTGTGGTCGAAAATGAGACTCCCGAATGGTATCTTGCCTCCCGGGTGCACGGGTCAGCGATGTCTCAGATCAGCTGCAGGACATACTGAAGGGGGAGGGTGAACATCCAGTTGCCGTGGTGCACATAGGCACCAACGATACAGGTAAAAAACGGGATGAGGTCCTACAATCAGAATTTAGGGAGTTAGGATATAAGTTAAAAAGTAGGACCTCAAAGGTAGTAATCTCAGGATTGCTCCCAGTGCCACGAGACAGTCAGAATAGAAATTCAAGAATAGTCAGAATGAATACGTGGCTTGAGAGATGGTGCAGGAGGGAGGGGTTCGGATTTTTGGGACATTGGAACCGGCTCTTGGGGTGGTGGGACCATTACAAATTGGATGGTCAACACCTGGGCAGGACTGGAACAAATGTCCTAGGAGGTGCTTTTGCTAACACTGTTGGAGGTTTTAAACTAATGTGGCAGCGGAATGGGAACCAGATTAGGACGTTAGAGGTCAGTAAAGAGGCAGCAACTAAAGCCAGTAAGGTGCTAGATAATAAACTCAATGTGACTAAGAGGAAGACTAGACAGGGAAGAGATGATGAACGCAAAGGGACAGGTGGTCTGAGGTGCATTTGTTTTAATGCGAGAAGTGTAGCAGGTAAAGCAGATGAATTTAGGGCTTGGATTAGTACCTGGGAATATGATGTTATTGGTATTACTGAGACTTGGTTCAGGGAGGGGCAAGATTGGCAACTAAATATCCCAGGGTATAGATGCTTCAGGAGGGATAGAGAGGGAGGTAAAAGGGGTGGAGGAGTTGCATTACTAGTCAGTGATGATATCACAGCTGTGATTAAGGATGGCACTATGGAGGATTTGAGCAATGAGGCAATATGAATAGAGCTAAGAAATAGGAAGGGTGCAGTAACATTGTTGGGACTTTAGTACAGGCATCCCAAAAGCGAGCATAAAGTAGAGGTACAAATATGCAGACAGATTGTAGAACAATGTAGGAGCAATAGGGTGGTCGTTATGGGAGATTTTAACTTCCCCAACATTGAATGGGATTTGTGTAGTGTTGGAGGCGTAGATGGAGCAGAGTTTGTAAGGAGCATCCAGGAGAGTTTTTTAGTGCAGTATGTAAATAGTCCAACTCGGGAAGGGGCCATACTGGACCTGGTATTGGGGAATGATCTCGGCCAGGTGGTTGAAGTTTCAGTCGGTGATTACTTTGGGAATAGCGATCACAATTCCGTAAGTTTTAGAATACTCATGGACAAAGACGAGAGTGGTCCTCAAGGAAGAGGGCTAAATTGGGGGAAAGGCCAAGTATAACAAAATTCGGCAGGAGCTAGGGAATGTGGATTGGGAGAGGCTATTTGAGAGTAAATCCACTTTTGAAATGTGGGAGTCTTTTAAGGAAAGGTTGATTAGAGTGCAGGACAGACATATCCCTGTGAAAATGACGGATAGAAATGGCAAGATTAGGAAACCATGTAATCTGAGCGAAGTGAGGGACGAAATAACTGGGGCCTCAATAGATAACTTGCTGCATTCTTGAGCATGGGGAGGTCCCGGAGGACTGGAGAATTGCTAATGTTGTCCCTTTGTTTAAGGAGGGTAGCAACGATAATCCAGGGAATTATAGACCTGTGAGCTTGACGTCAGTGGTATGCAAACTGTTGGAGAAGATACTGAGGGGTAGGATCTATTCACATTTGGAAGAAAATAGACTTATCAGTGATAGGCAGCATGATTTTGTGCAGGGAAGGTCATGTCTTACAAACCTGATAGAATTCTTTGAGGAAGTGACAAAGTTAATTGATGAGGGAAGGGTTGTAGATGTCATATACATGGACTCCAGCAAGACATTTGATAAAGTTTACCATGGCAGGTTGATGGAAAATGTGAAGTCGCATGGGGATCAGGGTGTACTAGCTAGATGGGTAAAGAACTGGCTGGGCAACAGGAGACAGAGAGTAGTGGTGGAAGGGAGTGTCTCAAAATGGAGAAAGGAGGCTAGTGGTGTTCCACAGGGATCCGTGCTCGGACCACTGTTGTTTGTGATATACATAAATAATCTGGGGACTATCTGTGAAAAAAGGTTGAGTAGATTAGGATTGTTTTCATTGGAAAGATGGAGGTTGAGGGAGGACCTGATTGAGGTCTCCAAAATTATGAGAGGCATGGACAGGGTGGACAGCAACAAACTTTTTCCAAGAGTGGGGGAGTCAATTACAAGGTATCATGATTTCAAGGTGAGGGGGAAAGTTTAGGGGAGATGTGCGTGGAAAGTTTTTTACACAGAGGGTGGTGGGTGCCTGGAACGCTTTGCCAGCGGAGGTGGTAGAGGCGGGCATGATAGCATTATTTAAGTTGCATCGAGACAGATATATGAACGGGCGGGGAACAGAGGGATGTAGATCCTTGGAAAATAGGCGACACGTTTAGATAAAGGATCTGGATTGGCGCAGGCTGGAAGGGCTGAAGGGCCTGTTTCTGTGCTGTAAGTTTCTTTGTTCTTTTTTATAAATTAATTTGCATTACATAAACCTGCGCGCAACAAGCCGCAGCTGTTAATCACGTTGGCTGCAAGCGGCATTCAAAATGGCCATGAACATGTTCAAAAATGCGGCCGCACTGCGCATGCATGCCAGATCATCAGCGGGCATGCGCATAGTTTTGTGCTTTTTTAAAAAACGGTCGCAGCATTTTGTTTATAAGTTTGGGGGGGGGTTTATTCATTTTATTCATTTATTTTATTAATTTTATTTTTATTTACCGTATATACTCGCGTATCATACGACTTTTGAAAACCTAAATTGTAACCTAAATTTGGGGAGACGCGAGATACAAAATTTGCGGGTGTGAAGTGCTGGCCAAGATTAGGCTGTTAGGCTGTTAAGCAGACCGTATCCATTTACGGTAAGTCAAATAGTACCCAGTAGTTAATGAAACTATTATATTTATTTTTGGGCATAACGAAATATAAAACAGGAATACATATGTAGGTTAATTAACATTTAATAAAATAAAAACACTATTAAAACAAACTGTTACAGGTAAACTAAAATCCTTCAAATTCCGCTTTCATTGTTATCAGTGTCATCATCAAATAAAGCTTGGAATTCTTCTTCATCGAGGCAGTTGTCATACTGATCATCTTCCTGGTCTTCAATATTTTCATCCTCTGCTCCTGCATCTTCGAATAAAGCATCATCTTCACTTCCATCCAAAGCATTTGCTCTTCCACATTTTAAAAATGCTTTAACAATCAAATCTCCATCTATCTCAGCCCATGCTTCTTTTACCCACAAACACAGTAGAGGCAAATCCGGAGCCTTCATATTCCCTCCCTTCGTAAATGATTTCTCTCCTTCCATCATCCAGTCATTCCATTTCTTTCTTATGTTGTCTTTAAATGGCTTATTAATGGATACGTCAAGTGGCTGAACGACGCTAGTCAAGCCAGCTGGGACGATTGCTATATCGGTGTTTGATTGGCGAACAGCTTTCACAACAGAATCCACTCGATGTGACCTAAACATATCCCACACAAGAAAACTTTTTTGGCGTCGTAAACCACCTGCTCTTGATTCCCAAACTCTCTTCAGCCAAATCTTGCAGCCATTATCGCTCATCCATCCTTTTTCATGGACATGGACAATGATGCCATTTGGAAGTTTTAGTTTGGGCATTAATTTCCGTTTAAAGATAACCATTGGAGGAAGTTTCGTCCCATCTGCCATACACGTTAGTACAACCGTAAAATGTCTTTTCATGCCCTGTAGTTTTGATAAAAATACTTTTCTCGCCGACTTTATTAACGGTTGAGTTTGATGGCATATCAAAATTCACGGGTGTCTCATCCATGCTTCCAATGCACGATAACTTATAGCTGTTAGCTTTGCGATGTTTGATTACAAATGTTTGAAAACTAATCACTTTTTCTTCTAATTCTTTTGGGAGTCTCTGTGCAATTTTTGTTTTTCTTCTTAACACAAAGTCATGTCTTTTCATGAACCGCGTACATCATTGAGGACTTGCAGTAAACACACGAATGCCCATTTTTCTTGCTTCTCGTAAAGCATAAAGTCTTATTTTAGATCGTGTTATAATATAACCATTTTCTCGATTTTCGGACACCCACTTTGATACTTTATCTTCTAACTGCAGCCAATGACATTTCGACCCGCGATTTGCGCATTTATAGGAAGGAGTTTCCTTCAATTTTTCTTTTTGTTTTCTCCAGTTTCGGACACAGCTTTCCCAGACACCAAACAGCTTTGCAGCTTTAACGTTGTTGCTTTGTTCCGCTTCGGCAACAACTTGCAGCTTCAATTTGACAGTATATTTCTTTGCAGATCTTTTCTCCATAGTGGCTAAGGGTAGAATGTATTCGATCGTTGTTATGTGTTACGGTACTTGTTGCGTGTTAGGTAACTGTTTATCATCGTGATTAGAAACAGCAAAACAACTGTTTCTCATTCGGTTGTTTACGGCGGAAAGCCTAGCCTAGTGTCATCTGGTATATCAAAAAAGTGACTCGCATGATACATAAGATATATGATAAAATCATGTTTTGGGGATGAAAATTTAGGGGTCGCATGATACGCGAGATCGCAGGATACGCGAGTATATACGGTATTTATTCATTTTATTCTTTTTTTTTTACAAGTTCGGGGAGTTTTTATTTGGTAAATTTTACAGGAAAAAAATGCAGAACTTTGGACAGATTGAGACTCCATACTTTCCGACACCGGAAGGCTTTACCTTCATCCAACAGGTTCCATTGGAGGAGCGTGTACGAGGGCTAAAGGGACCCAAAACCTTTTCCTCCATTTTTGTTAGCAGCAAACAAGTTAAGAGAAAATGGTGGGTCGCGCAGGTCAGTCCGCGTAGCCGTGAAGGTCGGCCAGCGTGGGTCGCAAAGGTTGGCAGGGTTGGGTCCCCAAATTTTGGATGGTTGGTAAAAATGGGTCCCCGGAAAAAAAGTGTGAAAAACGCTGATATAGATCAAGGCAAATTGTGTAGCTTTAATAAGGGCATATCGCACAACCTCTCAAAATCGCTTCCCTTCTGCTGTGGAAATCCAATACTTCCGAACAAGTCTTCTTTTTGCAGCTCAAAACCTGCCTGATTGACTGGATGGCTGATTCAAACTGTGCCTTCTCCCCAGTCCAGGGAGGATCCTACTCACAGAGCCAACCACAAACCAACACAATATCTCCCCTAACATATCCTTTTCTCATTCCATTTTCAATTCCATTGGTTTCAGCATTCCTTTGAACTTAACTTTTCCATAATATAAATTTTTTTATGACCTCCCTTCACTTTTGGAATTCAATAAAATTTAATAACCTTCACTTCTTTACTGATGAAACTTTGCAAGTTCAATGAGTTCCTTACTCTCCTTTGAAATTTAATAGATAAAAAATAAAGTCCCGATGTATAATCTGAATGTAATTTTCTTAACCTGGCCTATTGACTTATAAAACCACTTGACCATAGTTTCAATACAAATATGAGCATTTATCATTTTCATGTCAGAATTCTCCCGGCAAATGGACTCCGTTAACCTTCTCACGGCTTAGTTAAATAACTTACACTCCCGGCCGGATTGGCCATGCTAAATTGCCCTTCGTGTCCAAAATTGACCTTAGTGTTGGGTGGGGTTACTGGGTTATGGGGATAGGGTGGAGATGTGGACTTGGATGGGGTGCTCTTTCCAAGAGCCGGTCCAGACTCGATGGGCCGAATGGCCTCCTTCTGCACTGTAAATTCCATGATCTATGAATAGTTCCCCAAAAATATTTTAAAATTGTTATCCATTCACACAACCTTTACTAAATAGAGGGCTGAACCGATGGTCATAAATATAAGGTTGGCATTTAAAACTCCAATGGAAACTCAAGATAAAGTTCTTTACCTGAAGAGTAGTAAGAATATTGAACTCACTATCGTAAAGAGTAGTTGAGATGGTTAGAATAGATGCAGAGGAGAGGCAAGCACACAAGAAAGAAGTGATTAAAACTGATATGTTGGTAGGATGAGGTGAAGACGGGTATGAGGGCCAGTTGGGTTTAATGGCCTGTTTCTGTGCTGAGGGTGGGATTTCCTGTAAATGGGCTCCAGTCAAGAAGAAAATGAAAATACCTCTTTTAGGACAAGGGTTTTGCTCTGTGCATTTATTGAGCTGAGGTAGTTCACAACGAAAGTTGGATAAAGGACATTGTGACCTCTTGACGTACAAAGGTCAGAAGAGTTCACCTGGCAGACATTATTAAGACAACAAGGAGGACTACAGGCGTCAACTCAATTTGGACAGATACCTGCAAGTATCATCACATGACCTCTTTCTCCAACCACCTCGCACCCACACTCCTGCCATCATAGAATTTACAGTGCAGAAGGAGGCCATTCGGCCCATCGAGTCTCCACCGGCTCTTGGAAAAAGCACCCTACCCAAGGTCAACACCTCCACCCTATCCCCATAACCCAATAACCCCACACAACACTAAAGGCAATTTACCATGGCCAATCCACCTAACCTGCACATCGGTCGCCAACGCGCCTCGGTTCACAGCACATCACATTTCACAGTCAGTTGGAAAGCACACATGCTCGTGATTGCTTGAGAACAGAATTCAGGCTGACCCTCCATTACAGCACTGAGGGAGTGCCACATGGTCAGTGGTGCCATCTTTTGAATGAGATATTTTTAAAAAGCCCTGCCTGCTCTCAGATCCCATGGCACCAGTTGAATAACTTCAGGACAGCTTGCCTTGGTCCCTAATATTCATCACTCGATCACCATTGCCAAAAGTCTTCCTTTCTTTTACCCAATTGGTTAATTCTTTTTTAAAATTTAGACTACCCAATTATGTTATTCTTCCAATTAAGGGCCAATTTAGCATGGCCAATTCACCTACCCTGCACATCTTTTGGGGTTGTGGGGGTGAGACCCACGTAGACACGGGGAGAATGTACAAACTCCAATTGCTCGATTCTTGAGTGTTGGTCAAACAGGCTTTTTTTATCCTGTGACTGATCTTTTTGCAACTAATATCCAAAATTGACAAAAACATTAAAAAAATAAACGCAACTTTTTAATGTTGCTATGATTTATGTTCAGTTCCTAAAGACTCAGGGCAACCCTGAACAGTTGGTAATGAGGAAGTATTTGGTTTCACTGCTTGTCTTAGAAAGCATGCTGTGGAAAACTGGAAGTACAAACTTCTCCCTCATGTACAAATATCCTGGCCGTTAAAAACACTCAACATAGTCGTGGCAATTTCCTCCTTCCATCAATTGTTCATTTGAAGCAGACGCCAAGGAACCAGATGCAATTGTTTTGAGAAAGGCGAAGCAGAATCGAGACACACCTTTCAAAAAGGTGAGCATAATGGTCCAAGAATATTTATGTTTCATCGTAACCTGTTGGGCAAACTATATCAACCGCTCCCCTCCCCCCCCCTCCCCCCATCCCCAGCATTACCAGTTCATCCATAATGTTATCCAGATATTATCTAAATTATCAAAATGTATAGATTGCCAAAATTATTACTGTGATGATAGCTTACATCCAAACAGCTTGTCTAAATGGCTTTGGCAATAAAACTTTCATTACTGCATCTGTGATCTCTGTCCTCCACCTGTGTCAAATAATTGGTATCCAAAGTAACCCCACCTGCACACCCCCCTGCGAGATGTGGGTCTGTGTTACAGATGGATGTCTGCAATTTTTCAGTAGATTGAGGTAAATGGCTAAAATGTCTGCTGCAATCTGTCAGTCTTCTGCTTTGTCTTTGTCAAGTTCGCATCCGCATGAATTTTGCTTACAAAGTTCAATAGTTTTGTATCTTCACCTTACAAGTTACTCTTCATCCAGTGAATATTGCATCATTATGACCACAGTCACCACAATGAGATTCATTTGTCTTCAGTCAAAAAATGAACATACCGTTCAACAAATTACAGTTCAAAATTTCACAGATAGGATCAGAAACTATTTCACTCCATCAAATCACAGATGCAATCACTCCCGCTGCCTTGGGAAGGCGGGCAGCATAATCAAAGGTCCCTCCCCTCGGGGTTATTCTCTCTTCCAACCTCTTCCATCAGACAGAAGATACAAAAGTTTGAGAGCACATACCAACAGTTTCAAAAACAGCTTCTTTCCCCACTGTTACCAGACTCCTGAATGACCCTCTCTGGGACTGAACTGACCTTTCCATGGATCTCCTCTACAGCTGTAGCACTAATACCAGAGACTTCATCCACTGTCTATGTTTATGTATTTTCATTATGTATCCTTATGTATTTATCGTATGTTCTATTTTTTCATGTTCGGAGTGATCTTCCTGGACAGTATGCAGAACAAGACTTTTCACTGTACCTCGGTAAACATGACAACAAATCCAAATCTATCCATGCCATTATCAGCAGTGGGAATTAATTCATAAAATGTAGTCATTTTATGAACGATAAAATGCACAACAGCACTTGAGTATTGTTGAACAAAAAGACGTGGGGGGGTGGGATTCTCCGTCCCGCCACATCCATTTTCTGATGCGGCGCCCCCCCCCGCCGGCAGTGGAATCCTCTGTCCTGCCAACCAGCCAATGGGGGGGCAGGATACTCTGACCTAGGGCCGGGTCAGAGAATCGCTGGGATGGTGGGGGGGGGGGGGGAGGGGATTCACGTGACGCTGCCCTGATGCCGGTCCACCAATTCTCCGGTCACTGGAGAATCGGCACCATTGGCACCGGCGTGGTTGGCGCACCGCCGGAGTGCCCCCCCCCCCCGGCGATTCTCCGTGCGCGATGGCCCTAGTGCCCGCCGAGATAGGCTGAGTCCCGCCTCCGCCATTCACGTGTGGTCCTACCCAGTGGGACCTCGGCGTTCATGCTGCGGGGGGTGGCCTGGTTGGGGGGGGGGGCGTGGGATCCGACCCTGGGGGTGGCCTCCACGGTGGCCTGGCCCGCGATCGTGGCCTACCGATCTGCGGGCCGGCTTATCCTGGTGGGGGCTTATGTTCCTACGCGCCGGGCCCCTGTAGCTCTCCACCATGTTGTGTCGGGGCCGGCGCGGAGAAGGAAACCCATGCGCATGCACAAATTCGCACTGGCCGTAGCACGCATGTGCGAGCGCGCGTCGGCCGTTGCGCGCATGCGCAGACCTGCGGCACCCGCTCTGATGCCGGCATCAGCAGCTTGAACTGCGTGAGTCGCTCCAATGCCGTGCTGGCCCCCTGCGCGGCGCAGGATCGCTGCTCCTAGGGACCTGTTGACGCTATGGTAAAATGCGACGCCGTTTACAACAGCGTCAGCACTTAGCCTCAGGATCAGAGAATCCCACCCAGGGTTTCCCATTGTGGGCACCTCCACATCATCAGGAAAGCCGCAGGGTGTGAGTGCACTGCCAGCGAAGCGGAGGATCCCGCCGCCGAAGAATCCAGCCCATGCTATCAAAGCTTTTCACCTTGCACTTATCAGGTCAACCTGCGTGGACATGCTCTATCTATATGAAAAAGGACAGGGCCCAACTGATAATCTTGAATCTTTCTTCAGTGTGATTCTTAGCACAATCAGGATTGTTTAGCAAGTGTCGTCCAATCGCAGAATCGTATCTAATTTTGGGCTCTCTGCTCACTTAATGATAAAGCGTAGGGGACAGCCATTCCCAGGTTTATGCTCCATGACAATGTCTTGAACAATCAGAGTCGATCAGTCTGGGTTGAATTTGAACAAAAGCTTGGCAGCTAACTGTTCTCTGCCGCCTTCTCCATGGCAACACATCTACCAATCAGAGTCGTCTTTCCAACAAATCAGTACTCTCTTCTCATCTAGTAAAATTGTTATTTCCTTTGCATCTTGCAAGCTGTCTTTATGAGAGCAAAATGTAAACCTTCAATATGCCTTTGTCAGCAATATAAATATTCGTGTTTTCTTGAGCAATAATTAGTGTTTGATTAAATAGTCAGGACTCAGCAGGGTAAAGCCACTTTACTGTTTTAATTAATGTTGGTGGCTTGAACTTATAGCAGAAACGTCCATGAACTTTCAACACAAGTAGATGAAGTCAATAAAACGGAAACATATTTACTGAAGACATGAGCACAATTTGTATCCACTATTCTGAATTCTGATGACTATCTTGACCAATCCAATATCTGACAGTAAAGCCCCAAGTGAATCTCCAGATTTGAAGTGGGTTTGTGCATGTTGTGTTACTAAGCTATGTTACTGGACCCAAGGCTTCGAGCTGACACTGGAGGAAAATGTGATGAAATAGAAGATAATGAGGAAGACCAAGGATGAGTACTGTTGTCAATTGCCAAAGCTATAGGATAACAAACTATTGAGGAGAGTTTCTGCAGAAAAAACCCTCTCTCCAACTGACCAACAGCCCTACCATTTGACCCATTTCTTTTACCTGTCTTCTGAATGCCCTCCAACACAGGTACAAGACAAGTCTTCCTCTTACAAAATTAAGAATATGATGACAAATATCAATGGACAAAAAAGTGAGAACAAGTTTCCTTCTCTTAATTATTAAAGGTTATGGGTTCAAATTCCAAGCCAGGACTTCAGCACAAATATCTGGGTTGACATTCCAGTACAGTACTGAAGGAGGGCAGTACTGCAGCAGGTGCTGTGTTTCAGAAGAGATGTTAAACGGAGATGCCATCTATCCACTCAGGTTGGTGTAAAACATCCCATGGAACTATTTTGAGGAACAGCAGAGGTATTTTCACCAGTGTCCTCACCAATATTTATGCCTCAATCAACATCACAAAATAAATCTGATCATTCTGTCTCTGAGAGCTGGCTGTGCACAAATTGGCTTCCATGTTTTCTGCATGAGTGGCTGCACTTCATAAAGCATTCAGTTGACTGTGAGGTACTTTGGAAAACCCTGCAGTTACAGATGGCACTAAATAAATGCAGGCCTTCCTTCTGTTTTTGTCAATTAGCCTTTGTACCACTGTTGAAGGTTTATTTCCTGCCTGTTAATGGCAGATATTTCTGGGCGCCTTTATCAAGAGCTGGGTCAGGCGCTGGCCCAGCCTAATATCACAAAAGGTTCTGACAATAAGTGTAGGCACTAATTTGGATTTAGAATTGGTGAGAATTAAAAAGTTCCAGGGTACGCACGGGAGGCTAATGGAACAACCTTGATCCAAGATAATGGGCAAACCACTTTGGCACAAGGTGAGAGAGCTGCGAGGCAACTGAGTGTGGAAGTACACTGAATTAACAAAAGCAACAATTTAGTATTTATTTATGGAGGGAATGTTTAAATGACAAACATTTCCTGTTCTGCTGTATCGGGGGCTTCAGGCTATATCGTGTGTTGGCTGATATGCTGCAGCTGGAAAGATCGTGAATTACATAAATTATTAATGAAAAATGACTCTATTTGTATTAACCAGGTTGAACAATTATAATCCAAACAGAATCAGCACAAAACCTCTTAGCGGTATAAAGAAGAGAAAAAGGCTTCAAATTAATTATGTATTTTAGTTGAATTTAAAATAAATGATCTGTATAACCCAATAAAACATATCCAGCACTCCGATATATTGAACTATTTGTTTTAAACATTGATTGAATGGAATAAAGTGCGCAATATATCAAAGTAATGACTTTACTTCAAGATTATGCATTTTAACCAGACCATTGTTTTGCTGAATTGTCACAGTATGGCTTCAAATACTGCTTCAAAAGAAATTTGATTTTCTGGCACTTGCCAACTGGATGAAATGGCGCAGGAGAGAAATGGGGTGGAATTCTCCAACCCCCCGCAGGGTCGGAGAATCGCCCGGGGCCAGCGTAAATCCAGCCCCCGCCGTGGCCAGAATTCTCTGCCACCGGTGAATCGGCGGGGGCGGGAATCGTGCCGCGCCGGTCTGGGGACCCCGCGGTGATTCTCCGGCCCGCAATGGTCCGGAGTCCCGCCGCTGTCAGGCCTCTCCCGCCGACGTGGTTTAAACCACCTCTGGTACCGGCGGCAGCAGGCGGCGCGAGCGGGGAGAGCGGGACGATCTGACCCCGGGGCGTGCCTCAAATTATACATCGCGTTGGTAAATACCATGGCAATGGGAACGGTGATGATTGCGGAGTAAACCATAAAGCGGTTGAGTCATGGGGTCATTTAAAAACTGAGATGGATGGGTTTTTGTTTTTTTCAGGTAGTTAGTTGTCATCCATGAGGGCCCAGAGGCATCGCTCTTCATTCGAGAGATACAAGTGGCTACATAACTTCAGGAGCACCACTCTGATTCAGACAGGCCGCAAGCCAAGGAGGCAATCCTCCACCGACCACCATAAGATCTTAGGGTCATGTAAGCAAGAAGGATAATGAAGATAAGATGCAGTTCAGCTACAATCTTATAGAGCGAGAATATAAGCAGGGAACGACAAGTTTCCATTTTACCAATCAAGCCAGCTCTTCTATGAATCAGATGGAGGTGTGTGTGGGGCAGGGTTGCGTGGGGGGGGGGGGGGGGGGGGGGGGGTGTGCAGGTATTGTCGGTAAAGGCTCAGGGTAATATTCTGGGGATCCAGGTTCCAACCCCACTAAGGCAAATGGCGGAACTTAAATTCAGTAAAAATCTGGAATTAAAAGTCCGACGGTGACCATCAAATTATTATCTTAAACTCCTACCTGGTACACGAACGTTCTTTGGGGTCTTTTCACTCATTACATAGAAACACATGCATAGAAAATAGAAGCAGGAGGAGGCCATTCAGCCCTTTGAGCCTGCTCCGCCATTCATCATGATCATGGATGTTTATCAAGTTAAATACCCTGACCTCGCCTTCCACAAATATCCCTTGATCCCTTTAGCCCAAGAGTGATAACTAACTCCTTCTTGAAGTTACACAACATTTTGGCCTCAACTACTTCTAATTCTGTTAATTACTTAGCGAATTCCACAGATTCACCACTCTCTGGGTGAAGAAATTTCTCCTCACCTCAGTCTTAAATGGTTTACCCCTTATCCTCAAACTATGACCCCAATTCTGGACACCCCACCGTCAGGAACATTCTTTATGAATCTACCCTAAATAATCCTGTTAGAATTGTATAAGTTTCTATGAGATCTCCTCTCATTCTTCTAAACTCCAATGAATATAATCCGAACCGATTTAGTCTCTCCTCATATGACAGTCCCACCATCCCAGGAATCAACCTGGTAAACCTTCGCTGCCCTCCCTCCATAGCAAGAACATCCTTCCTCAGATAAGGACACCAAAACTGCTCACAATACTCCAGGTGTGGCCTCACCGATACCCTATACAACTGCAGTAAAACATCCCTATCCCTCTACTCAAATGTTTTCGCTATGAAGGCCAACATACCACTTGCCTCCTTTACTGCCTGCTGTACCTGCACGCTTACTTTCAGCAATTGGTGCACAAGGACACCAAGGTCTCACTGAATATCCACCTCGCTAAATTTACACAGTCCTGAAAGAGCTTCTGTCCTTGTCTTCTTTCCTGCAGGTAACTCCAGATCAACAGTAATGTGGTTGACTCTTAAATGGCTGAGTTCAAGGGCGATTAAGGATGGGCAATAATGCTAGCCCAGCCATCGGTGCTCATATATCATAAATATATATTTTAAAATTGTATATATCTTAGTGTGGTCTCCATCCAACATATTTCATTGTCTGATAAAATATAATTGCAAAATTTCGTCCATAGAATCCCCACAGTGCAGAAGGAGGCCATTCGGCCCATCGAGTTTGCACCGATCTTCTGAAAGAACACCCTACCTTGGCCCACTCCCTGTACTTAACCTGCATTTCTTTGGACAGTGGGAGGAAACTGGAGCACCCGGAGGAAACCCACGCAGACATGGAGAGAAAGTGCAAACTCCACTGAGACAGCCATCCGAGGTCGGAATTGAACCTGGGACCCTGGCGCTGTGAGGCAGCAGGCTAACCACTGTGCCACCGAGCCACCTTAGACAATGGTGCAATGGTGAAAGGTTATCAGGGGAGGGACGAATGTGGAGCTGAGGATAAAATCAGATCACACATGATCTTCTTGAATGGTGGAGCAGATCTTCAGAATTATGCAGATCTTCAGAATATATATTCATCTTCACATCTCCATTATTTCTTCATTGCCATAATTTAGCACAAGGCCCCAGAAGCATCGCCATCATCCCATTGGAACATTTAATCATCTCTGCCTGTAAATCTCTCTCTCTCTCTCATGTTCATAACTGGGCCATTGAGTGGTGTGTTCAGGAGAATAGACTGGGGGAAGCTGCCACCAGGTCAGCAATGTTAAAACTCTCCGCTGGCAAGCTGGCACCACTTAATTTCCCTTCTGTTCAGCAATGACCTCTCTTTGCATCAGTGCAAATATCACCAGGTGCCCATTCTGCATCTTTAACGAGGCCCCGTCAATGGAACTGACTCTGGGCAGTTGGCAGATTTTCCAACCAATCCCATGCTGATTGGTGGAATCTCCCAAAGGTATATCAAGACCAGCTGTTTTTTCAATCCAGTTTGCACTGACACACTCCTCCTGCTCCCTAGCCAACTGAACCCTGCACTTCCCAGTTAAACTGATAGACTTCTCCCCTCCACCCTGGAGTTCCTCCTGCTGTTCATCTTCACCACTCCCTCAACTTGTTAACCATCTGAACTGGCAGGACTCCCGCCTACAATCTCCCCATCTGTCTCTCCGCAGGACAAACTCAAGCATAACAGGCTCTTGCCAATTTAATGGAATACTATCCCACCAGCGTCACCAATAATGTTGCTCTTTAATGTGATGAGGCTCTATTTATGATACGATGCTATGTCCCAACAGGGTCGCCAATACTGTGGGTGTTTCTATTTCTCTTACTGAACCTCAAGGCTTTCCCATATATCGATCAAATGACCAGACAACCAGTTAGTCAGTTCAAGTTCAAAGATGGTTTATTTACACACAAAGGTTACTTCGACATGCAAGCACAATATACTACAAGTTAAAATACACCTATCAACGACAAGAGCCTATACTTAACTTCAGGCGACCGGCACTGTGCAAGAGGATAAGGCCTTTATCTTGATCACGTGGCTGGTTTGAAGAAGTGGCTCTGTCTCTGCTGGGCTCATCCGTCAGGTAGCAATCGTTGGTCTTGAACTTGGCTGACTGGTCGTTATGCTGCAGTTGGGCTGGCACAGGCCGGATTCAAAGGAGGCTGGCACAGACCGAGTCCAAAAGAGGCCGAACACATGGCTGTGTCCCCTTTCATCCCTCTAGGGTTTTCGCGCTCTCTGAGGTGGTCCTTAACCTTGGACCCAATAGTTCAACAGGCTTCAATGACTGCCTTCGATTTTGGCCAATAAAGGGGGGGGGGGGGGTGCCTTGGTGGCTGGGCGGGTCCTTAGCGGTCATTGACCTTGGCATTTGAACTCTCTGAGTAAAGGGAGTGGCACCGATCAGTCTGTGGCTGTATCGGTTTCTTCAGTGCAGTCCTATTGTTCTGGGGAAAGGGGTCATTAGAATGCAAACGAGCGGGGGTTTCGATCAGGTCTAGCTACCTGCGTTTCAAATACACAGAAGCTCTGTATCTGTCTGATTCCTGGGTTGGCCATAATTCCCATGGTCCTTTGCTGGTGGCCATCTCAGATGGCTACAAGGCGTGAGCGGGCACAACCATCCTGAGTCTTGTGAGAGCTGTGCACCCTTACCCCCCCCATAAGGAAAGAGCCATTGAGCTGACCGGGGTTGAACAGAACTACACCTGTGCTGATGGTGAAGTGGGGGCTGTGAGCAGGACTGAGAACCCTCAGGACACACAGTCATTCCTCAAACCTCGGGCGAAATTCTCCGACCCCACGCAGGTTCGGAGAATCGGCCGGCTGCGGCGTTAATCCCGCTCCCGCCAGGTTTTTTATTCTCCCAGCGGCCAAAAACCGGCGTTGTGCAAATCCCGCCGGCAGCCTCTGAAAACAGCTGGCGCCGCCGGGATGTCATAGATTTTTTACTTTGAACAAATCTCCGGCCCGGATGGGCCGAAGTCCCGCCGACGTGTCCACGGGTCACGTCGGAGAAAAACAGAGTAGCTTTAAAACGGCGTCAACCATTGATGATGGTTGACGCCGTTCAGTGTCCGAGGGCAATTGCGGGGGGGGGGGGGGTGCGGCGTTGAGGGGGGGTCCGGCGTTAGGGGGGGGTTGCGGCGTTAGGGGGGGGTGGGGTGGGGGGGGGTTGGGGTGGGGGGGGCGGCGTTAGGGGGGGTGCGGCGTTAGGGGGGTGCGGCGTTAGGGGGGGTGCGGAGTTAGGGGGGGTGAGGCGTTGGGGGGGTGCGGCGTTAGGGGTGGGGTGCGGCGTTAGGGGGGCTGCGGCGTTAGGGGGAGGTGCGGCGTTAGGGGTGGGGTGCGGCGTTAGGGGGGTCCGGCGTTGAGGGGGGGGTTGCGGCGTTGAGAGGGGTGGCACCGGCGTTGGAGGAGGGGGGGCGGCGTTGGTGGGGGGCGGCGTTGGAGGGGGTGGGGGGGGGGCGGTGTTGGAGGGGGTGGGGTGGGGGGGGCGGTGTTGGAGGGGGTGGGGTGGGGGAGGTTGGGGTGGGGGGGGGGCGGTGTGGAGGGGGTGGGGGGGGTAACCCCCTCCCCCCCTCTCAACGCAGGTAACCCCCTCCCCCCTCCTCTCAACGCAGGTAACCCCCTACCCCCCTCCTCTCAACGCAGGTAAGCCCCTTCCCCCCCTCCTCTCAACTCAACACCGTAACCCCCTCCCCCCCCAACGCCAGGACTCTCTTCCTCCCTCCCCCCGATGCCGGGTCTCTTCCTCCCCCCCCCCCCGACGCCGGGTCTCTTCCTCCCCCCCCCCCCCCCCCCCCCCCCCCCGACGCCGGGTCTCTTGCTCCCCCCCCCCCGACGCCAGGTCTCTCTTCCTCCCTCCCCCCGACGCCGGGTCTCTTCCTCCCCCCCCCCCCCCGACGCCGGGTCTCTTCCTCCCTCCCTCCCCCCCCAACACCAGGTCTCTTCCTCCCCCCCCCCCCGCCCCCGACGCCGGGTCTCATCCTCCCCCTCCCCCCCCAACGCCAGGACTCTCTTCCTCCCTCCCCCCCCCCAACGCCGGGTCTCTTCCTCCCCCTCCCCCACCAACGCCAGGACTCTCTTCCTCCCTCCCCCCCCCCAACGCCGGGTCTCTTCCTCCCCCTCCCCCACCAACGCCGGGTCTCTTCCTCCCTCCCCCCGCCCCCAACGCCGGGTCTCCTTCCTCCCTCCCCCCCCCCCAACGCCGGTCTCTTCCTCCCCCCCCCCCCCCGACGTGTCCTCCTCCCCCCCCCCCCCAACGCCGGGTCTCTTCTCCCCCCCCCGGCTCCGGGTCTCTTCCTCCCCCCCCCCCCAACGCCGGTCTCTTCCTCCCTCCTCCCCCCCCCCCCCCGACGCGGGTTCTTCCTCCCCCTCCCCCCCCCCCGACGCCGGGTCTCTTCCTCCCCCCTCCCCCCCCCCACCAGGACGCCGGTCTCTTCCTCCCTCCCCCCCAAGCCGGGTCTCTCCTCCCTCCCCCCCCCCCAACGCCGGGTCTCTTCCTCCCTCCCCCCCCCCCCCCAACGGCGGGTCTCTCTCCCCACCACACAAACGCCGGTTTCGCCATCTTCCGCAAGCGGAGTGAACTGACGCTTATTCGCGTCGCCCGCACTGCATGGCCTTTTCGGGAACGTAATTACGCGGCTTAAAAGAAGGTCTGACTCCTGAGTCATCCAGCAACACGCTTATCATCCCCCGGAAATGGGCGTCACGTCGGTCTGCGGAGAATTTCGCCACTCATGTGTGTAAACATCTCATTTCATTTATCCACATGATGTACTAATGCCATTTCCTTTCCCTTGCAGGGCAATCAACCGCGCAGCCAGAGCATCTAGCAGTCCAGAGGGGATTTCTCAGTCATAACCATCCACCAGGTGTCTCAGCTGACAACACACCCTCCACCAGCATAGATACTCACACTTGTTGGAATCAGGCTTCTGGGTCTCTCACTGGTGAACACCTCACATTGTTCGGCTCATGACCTCCATGGCTGAGGGTATGAGCTTCATGGAGCAGAGCTTCCACTACACGGTGCAGGCACTGGTGGGAATCCATGAGTGTCTGCGTCAGAGGACAGCAGGGCTTCTGAATCTCACTCCAAACGCCCCTCTATCCCGAAAAGCAGCAAAGGGGCCCCTGGGCACCCAAAGGGAGGAGGATTGGTAGGGATGCATCCTGCTCACCTGACATCCCCCTCCCTGAGAGGGACACACCTCCAGCCCTGAACACCAAGGATGCCAGCACTGGAACACCCATGCTGCCCGAAAGTAGGCTGTGACCCTCAAGGTCTAGGCCACAGGGGACACCTGCCAAGGTCATCGCAGGCAGCAGGACATGGAAGTCAGCAGACCGGCTCAACCTCAGCTGTGGATCCTGGGGATAAACTTAGACGTAACGAGAGGCTGAGAATGCGTAAGAACTGGAGGCACCTAGTGGGCATGGGAGAGCAGAGGCACTAGTTAAGGTAGTCACCAAAAGGGCAACACAGTGGAGCAGTGAGTTAGCCTTGCTGCCTCTCGGCGCCGAGGCCACAGGTTCGATCCCGGCTCTGGGTCACTGTCCATGTGGTGTTTGCACATTCTCCCCGTGTTTGCGTGGGTTTCGTCCCCACAACCCAAAGATGTGCAGGGTGGGTGGATTGGCCACGCTAAATTGCCCCTTAATTGTAAAAAAATGAATTGGGTACCCTAAATTTTACAAACAAAACAATCACCAAAGTAATATAGCAAGTAAAAATCTAAACATCACTTTGTTCACCAGCTGATCCTGCACCCTATCATTTCATAGCGTCATGCTCCGTAAACTCCCGCGCACTGTCAGAATGACAGTGCTATGTCTGACCCATTTCCCACACTGCCGACTGAGTCAAGACACATTGCTACTGGCAATACAGTGTAAAAATGTAAACTTCAATTAAAATACTTATCAAAAAAAATTGAAGATGAGATTATGGAGTACTTGCAAGTGCATGATAAAATGGGACTGATTCAGCATGGCTTTGTCAAAGGGAGGTTATGTCTGAAAAATCTGTTAGAATTCTTTGAGGAGGTAACAAGGAAGTTAGACAAAGGAGAACCAGTGGACATAATTTATTGATATTTCCAGAAGGCCTTTGACAAGATGCCAGATAGGAGGCTGTTAAATAAGTTAGGAGCTCATGGTGTTCAGGGTAAGATCCTGGCATGGATAGAGGATTGGCTCACTGGCGGAAGGCAGAGAGTGGGGATAAAGGGGTCTTTTTCAAGATGGCAGCCGATGACTAGTGGTGTGCCTCAGGGGTCAGTGCTGGGACCACAACTTTTCACAATGTACATTAATGATCTGGAAGAAGGAACTGAAGGCACTGTTGCTAAGTCTGCAGATGATACGAAGATTTGTAGAGGGGCAGGTAGTATTGAGGAAGCAAGGGGGCTGCAGAAGGACTTGGACAGGCTAGGAGAGTGGGCAATGAAGTGGCAGATGGAATACGATGTGGAAAAGTGTGAGGTTATGCACGTCGGAAGGAGAAATTTAGGCATAGACTATTTTCTAAATGGGAAATGCTTAGGAAATCAGATGCACAAAGGGATTTTAAAGTCCCAGTTCAAAATCCTCTTAAGGTTAATGTGCAGGTTAAGTCGGCAGTTAGGAAAGCAAACGCAATGTTAACATTCATGTCAAGGTCTAGAATAAAAGAGCAGGGATGTACTGCTGAGGCTAAATAACGCTCTGGTCAGAGACCATTTGGAGTATTGTGAGCAGTTTTTTGTCCCATTATAGGAAGGACGTGGAAGCATTGGAAAGGGTACAGAGGAGATTTACAAGAATGTTGCCTGGTATGGAGGGAAGATCATATGAGGAAAGGCTGAAGGACTTGAGGCTGTTTTCGTTAGAGAGAAGAAGGTTAAGAGGGGACTTAATTGAGGCATACAAGATGATCAGAGGATTAGATAGGGTGGACATCGAGAGCCTTTTTCCTCGGATGGTGATGTCCAGCACGAGGGGACATAGCTTTAAATTGAGGGGAGATAGATATAGGACAGGTGTCAGAGGTAGGTTCTTTACTCAGAGTAGTATGGGCGTGGAATGCCCTGCCTGCAACAGTAGTGGACTTGCCAACACTAAACGCATTCAAATGGTCATTGGATAGGCATATGGACGATAAGGGAATAGTGTAGAGGGACTTTAGAAGGGTTTCACAGGACGGTGCAACATCGTGGGCCGAAGGGCCTGTACTGTGCTGTAATGTTCTATGTTCTATTATCCAAGGAAGGATGTGCTGGCCTTGGAAAGGGTCCAGAGGAGGTTCACAAGCATGATCCCTGGAATGAAGAGCTTTTCATATGAGGAGCAGTTGAGGACTCTGTTTGTACACATTGAAATTTAGAAGGATGAGGGGGGATCTTACTGAATCTTACAGGATACTGTGTGGCCTGGATAGAGTGGACATGGAGAGGAAAAACTAGAACCAGAGGGCACAATCTTAGACGAAAGGGCCGATCCTTGAAAACTGAGATGAGGAGAAATTTCTTCAGCCAGAGGGTGGTGAATCTGTGAAATTCTTTGCCGCAGAAGGCTGTGGAGGCCAAATCACTGAGTGTCTTGAAGACAGAGATAGATAGGTTCATGATTAACATCACTGATTCCTGACAGTCAAATCTCCCAGGGGGCAAGTAGGATTGAAATTCCACTTTGTCCTCAGAGTGCTGCCTGAGTCTGGGGTTCCACTCACACTACAGTTGTGAGATGGTCTGAATTCCTCATGGTGCCACCCATTCCGCTACACTGCCCTTTAAGCCTGGCCTCTCATGGCACCCAACCCAGGAAGCCCACATCACCCTCAATGCTGATCCTCTGTATCGCCTCCTCACTCCCACTTTCCAGCTCTCACAAACGACAGACACACCCTCAGTGATGATTTGAGAACAGGCCCAACAAGCAGAACACAGGAAGTGATGCCTGCATGCCATGCTCCAGACTCCTTTGAAAGCAAGGGTGTAATTAAATAAAAGGAAGGTAAGGTCTGTTAGCGACCCCTCCCCCTGAGATTGAGAGACTGAAGCCCAGCCTTGGCCTTGAGTTGAACCTATCTACGTCCCCCATGTCCTCCCTGGTTCATCCTGCACATTGAAGTCCCCGGAGATTCCTGGCTGCCTGAGCGCTCACCTCCATTCAATCATGGCTGATATCCCCCTCGGAGGTACAGTGAAAGAGCATGAGGAGAGCGGCGGGGATGCCAGGTTCATGTTTATGTCAACCTGTTGTAAATGTTGCCGGTTTGGGCAGGAGTGAGTGCTCGCTAATGAAACCCTAATGTGTTAAAATGAGTTTCCCGGACTCCCACGACAGGATTCATGCTACTCCACTGGTAAGGGGGAAATCGCAAATCCCAAAGACCCCGGAGAGAATCGCGTTGTTCAGTTCTCCCCAGGGTTTCACTCCACACTGCATTTCTCACTGACAGCTAGTCTGCATCACAATCGCCCACATAGTCACCAGAAAGGAGTAGCCATTTTCCATCTTCGCTGAACCTGAAGACTACCTTCCAGATGTGGCCACCTTAACTTGGTTATGGTAATTATTTGTTGGACTTAATTTGGGAAAAGGGGTGTCTCAGAATTCAGGTCACACCGGTTTGGGGACCGAGGAATAGATTCATGCAAAACTATGTGTGTACAGTCATCAGTCTACTCAAGTGTCATAATGTATTATAGTTCTTCTTGTTTTGTGTGTTTTCTTTTTTTTTAAGTTAATAAATATTCTTTATTAATTGTTCCCACAACGACTGGACTTTCCTCACTGGGTTGCACACCGTTCCTCACAAGGAAGACTATGGCGAGTAACTCACCTCCTAACTCCCCAAAGCCCCTGTCACCATCTACAAGGCAAAAGTCAGGAGTGTAATGAAATACTCTCCACTTGCCTGGATGAGTGCAGCTCCAACAGCACTCAAGAAACTCAACACCATCCAGGACAAAGCAACCCCGCTTGATTGCTCCCCGTTCCACACACATTCAAACCCTCCACCACCGATGTACAGTGGCAGCTGTGTGTACCATCTACAAGATGCACTGCAGTAACTCACCAAGGTTCCTTAGACAGCAGCTTCCATACCTATAGCCACTACCATCTGGAAGGACAAGGGCAGCAGATACCTGGTAACCCCACCACCTGGAGTTTCCCCTCTAAGTCACTCACCATCCTGACTTGGAAATGTATCGCCGTTCCTTCCTTCACTGTCTCTGGGGCATGGAATTCCCTCGCTAACAGCACAGTGGGTGTGCCTACACCTCAGGGATTGCAGCAGTTCAAGAAGGCCACTCACCACCACCTTCTGAAAGGCAATTAGGGTTGGGCAATAAATGCTGGCCTAACCAGTGATGCCTACATCCCATGAATTAATTTTTAAAAAGCAAAATAACGTCACTACGAAATGGAGTTCGAAGTTATGCTTCTGTACTTTGGAATACAAGTGTGGCTCGTAACATGATGAAGTCACTTTCTTTCCTCCTCCATCTCACAATCTCGACCCATTAATTTTACTGACCACATGTGTAGAATATTCACCAGTTTCTTGCATATTTTATATATCTCAGAGAAATGTAGAGATGGGACTTGTTTCTAAGTGTGCAGCAGGTTTATTTAGAGAACTTGAAAACATCTCTGCAATGACAGAATGTCTGCAATCGTCATTGCGTCTCAGCTTCTAGCTTCTAGGTCCATCTTTGGTTTACATTCGGTCAGAGTCCACACCCAGGCACAGTTAATCAAGCACGTTGAGCACCAAACATTTGCCAGACTCACATAATCAATCACAGATCAATTAAGCCATTGAACACTACCATATTTTGGCTGGGACATTAAAGGTAATTTAATGAAATAGTTTAGTGCCTGTGTCAGTACAACAGAAGAGACAAAATTCAGACAAATCCAACATGTATTGACTGGCTAATATCAGCAACAATAATGTTGAGTTTTATGTTTTGACAAGGAATAGAATGAAACGAAAAACTAAGCCAATTTCCTACTTTAGATTAATACAACTTTCCTGTGTTGAAATTTTTGCATGTGTCCTCTGCATCAGCTTAAGTTGCATCAAATCTAAATAACGCACATTAATCTTTGTACTCCCAGGGATTTCATCTGACAATGGATTCACGGTAATCAGTAAACATCATAAATTATAACTGTTCCAGATAAGCTCGACAGATCAGCAAGAATCCTTTACAAGTTTGATCAGTCTGTGATGTTAGACTGATTTTAAATTTACAAATCTACCTGCTAAACAATCAATCAAAACTGTTGGCCAAACAGCAAGTCTTTGAGAAATGAAGGAACAAATCCAGTGAAAATAATCTAGTTATCGAGTAAATTATCACAGGGAGGTGAAACCTGAATACGTTGTGACTCCATCATGAAACATTAAACAGCAGTTAGCCTGGAAGGGGTCGTTGGTTTGGAATAATCTTGTTTTCCCTTGGAAGAAAGTTAAATTGCAGGAGCGCGGGTCCTGTTTGTAAATCAAATGTGAAAACAGTTCAGTGACAGCAGTTCCCAGAGAGCTGTGACGTGCACCATTGTGTAGAAGGTGCAAACATTTCCCAGCTTTCTGCTTTTCACGGTGTACATGCAGCATCGAAGATATTGAGGATGACCAGTGAAACTATTTGACTGCAGATCCAACAGCTTTATTGGCAAAAAGCTCAAAACTTAGAATTACAAAGCAATTTTGAAAAGAACATGCCACCCTGCCCAAACTGCCTACCCGGATCTAGGGGCACATAGAATAAAGTGAGAGACCAGTGCACCGCCTTCCCGCCCACCCACCTCGACTTGTCTCCCATGTGAAGGTGGGTAAGTAAGGCGTCAGGTAGCCTACCCGCCCTTAGGCCTATTGAGGCCTTTAAATGGTTAATTAATGGCCTATTAAGTATCTCATTTTGGCCCTTATGAAAGGCAGAAGGAAAACCACCAGCCATTTCAGTGCACGGGGTAAAGGCACACAGGAAGGGAATCTCCTTTGTTATGTGGGGGAGGGTGGGGAGGTCACCTGTGCTCATCGGAGACATCCCCTAAGGTGATATGTTCCCTTTGGGCTTCCCCGGCCCTAAACCCCTCCCCTGCCCTGCTGGCATCGCATAAACATGCCCTACCAAAATGTCCAGACTTACCTCAAGTCTTATTCATCTTTATCCATCTTTGGTTCTTCTTGGGACTGTTTGCAATCCCAGCAATGGCCACTACGGTGTCCTAGCAGCTGGGACTGCAAGGGCTGTTGACCAATCAGGTAGCAAGAGTTTCTGCAGATGTCTAGAAAGGAAATTAAATGTGAGATTTGGAGACAGTCTGGAGAGTGCCGAATGAAAGATAATAAGGAAATGGCGGATGAAAGGAACAAATATGTTGGTTCTTTCTTCACTATAGAGGATTAATAAACACTCCAGTAATAGCTGCGAATCAAGCGGTGGAAGAGAGACGGAAAGTTAGTTAAATTACGATCACTAGGGAAGTGGTGCTGGCCAAACTGATGGAGCTATGGGCTGACAAATCTTCGGGTCCTGATGCACTTCTTACTAGGATCTTAAAAGAGGTTCTAATGAGGTAGCAAATATATTGGTGTTGATTTTGCAAAATTCTGGAAACGTTCCATCAGACTGGAAAGTAGCAAATGTAACCCCTCTGTTCAAGAAGGGAGGGAGGCCCTGAACAGAAACTAGCAGCCAGTTAGTTTGACATCTGTCATGGGGAAGGTGTTAGAATTAATCATTCGGGAGACTGTAGCTGGGCACTTAAGAGAAATTCAAGGGAAGAGTCAGCATGGTTTTGTGAAAGGGAAATGATGTTAACCAATTTAACAATGATCTCAACCAATTTAAGTAATAACATGCGCTGTGGATAAGGGGGAGCCTGTACTCATACTGCACTTGGATTTACAGAAGGCATTTGATAAGGTGCCACATCATTATTTATTGTGTACAACAAAAGCTCATGGTGTAGGGGTAACATATTAGCCAGGATAGATGAATGTATCAATGACTTAGATGAGGGGAGTGAAGGCGTGGTAGCTACATTTGCTGATGACAATTAGATAGATCAGCAAGTATGTTGTGAAGAGGATCAAAGGAAATTGAAGATGGATACAGATAGGTTGAGTGGGCAGGTAAAACACTGGCAGATGGAGCATAATATGGGCAGCATGGTAGCATAGTGGTTAGCACAATTGCTTCACAGCTCCAGGGTCCCAGGTTCGATTCCGGCTTGGGTCACTATCTGTGCGGAGTCTGCACATCCTCGCCGTGTCTGCGTGTGTTTCCTCCGGGTGCTCCGGTTTCCTCCCACAATCTAAAGATGTGCAGGTTAGGTGGATTGGTCATGCTAACTTGCCCTTCCTGTCCAAAATTGCCCTCAGTGTTGGGTGGGGTTACTGGGTTGTGGGGATAGGGTGGCGGTGTTGACCTTGGGTGGGGTGCTCTCTCCAAGAGCCGGTGCAGACTCGAAGGGCCGAATGGCCTCCTTCTGCACTCTAAATTCTATGATAGTAAAAAGGGAAGTTGTTCACTTTGGCCGGAAGAATAAAACGCAGAGTATTACTTAATGTAGAACAGCTGCATTATTCCGAGGTGCGGAGGGATCTATGTGTTCTTTTCCCTTTCTCTTTTTTTAACCAGGTGACACAGTGGTTAGCACGGCTGCCTCACAGCGCCACGGACCCGGGTTCCATTCTGACCTTCGGTGACTGTGTGGCTTTTGCACATTGTCCCCAGGTCTGCGTGGGTTTCCTCCGGGTGCTGCATTTTAAAATAGCAACCTCGTGACCCCGGACATGACCTCGAACCCCTCCAAAGCACCAACTCACCAAAAGGGGGCTTTCAATCCCCTGGGAGGCCCCCACAAGTGCTGTTCCGCCTGGTCCCCGTTTGTAGAATCAGTACTGAATGGCACTCCCCTGACACCTCTGAGGGGAACGGGTTAGATCCCAATACCTTGGGTAGGTCAGGGAAGTGCATCTTCGAGTGAAACTAGCTGTCTCACTCTAATATGCAGATTTACAAAATACTGATTCCACCCTCAATGGGCAGGATTCGGATTGTGACGTCTTGTGAGATCGCTCTCGATCCCGTAAGGCATGGCGAAGATCCTGAAAGAAGGAACTACCGGCTGCACTGCCTTTCAGGCGGCAGATCCGCCCTATGATTCTATGTTCTTGTGCATGAGTCACAAAAGATTAGCATGCAGGGCTGACAAGTAATAATGAAAACTAATGGAATATTATCCTTTATTATGAGAGGAGTTCATCATAATTGTTACTTTTCAGGTACACAGAGCATTGGTCTGACCACATCTCAAATAATGAGTATAGTTTTGCTCTCCTTATTTAAGGAAGGATGTAAATATGTGGGAGGCAGTTCTGAGGAGGTGAATGGATTGTTACTTAAAGTGAGTGGGTTGTCTTGAGAGGAGACATTAGACAAACGCGGCTTGCTTCAATTGCAGTTTAGAAGAATGAGGGGTGACTTGATTGAAGCATTTAAGACCTAATTGGTCTGGCCAAGGTGAACGTGCAAAGGATGTTTTCTCTTGTGGATGAGTTCAGAACCAGGGGGCACTGTTTTATGCTGGAAATACTCAGTAAGTCTGGAAGCATCCGCAGAGAGTCTGAGTCATATTTGATGTGAAGGGCGCAATTCTCCAGAAACATTTTGAAGTGTGCGAGCGGGAATTGCTATGAGCTTCCTGGCACTCAGTGAGGCTAGCATCGCATTTTAACGTTAATTGGTCCACTTACTGAGGTCTCACGGCTTCTCGGCGCAGATGAAAGCTTGCCAGCTGATTCGCCGGGACCACTCTTCCCAGCCCTCCGCCAATAAGGTCAAGCAGCACTTAGGTTGCACTTGCTCAGCCGACGCCAGCCAGTTCGCAACACTGGCGCGAAGGAGACCGTCCCCAAGATTCCGGGATGCTGACCTGGGGAAACTCCTGGACACGGTGGCGGTCAGGAGGGATGTCCTGTTGCCCCCGAGGATCCCGGAGAGTCAGCCACAAGGCAGCCAGTGCTGCCAGGGATAAGGTGGCAGCAGCTGTCAGCTTGGGGAGTGTGACCAGGAGGACTGGCCTGCAGTGCCGGAAGAAGGTCAACAACCTACACCGGGCAGCACGAGACACCAACGCGCCCCACCCCCCTCCACCTCCGTCCTCCCAAGGGTGCATCCACCCATCAACTCCCCATGCAACCTCCAATCCTTTCTCCATCCCCACCCCCTTCAACCCCCCCCCCCAAATCACTCCTTCACCCCCCCCCCCCCGCCCCCTCCCCCCCTCAACTGTGAACCAAATATGTGTCTAATGATGCCCTCTCTGTGTCTCCTCAGGAAAATCTCTCCCACTTTCATCGGGAGTGAGCCCTGATATGCAGAGCAGTGCCAGACTTACTCCTTTGACGAGCAAGTCTCGGAGGTGACCGGTATGGCCGAACACAGGGCGGTCACGCACGTGAGGCTGGCGGACACCGCAGAGGTGAGAGACCACCGGGCTCCATCCAGAGGACCTGTCAAACATGAGTTGTTATTGCCTTGCTGACTGACCCGTCCCTCCCACTGACCACATGTCCATTCTCCCGCAATCCTCCAGCCGACGGTGCCAGCCCATCCCGAACGGCCCCCTTTCCTGACTCCGAAGAGAATACCTTGGAGGAGAGCTCGCGGCACAGCTCCATCCCCACCCTCCACCAGCACAGATACACACACCTCGGTGGGACATGTTCATGGTCAGGCTTCAGAGACACAACCTGGTGAGCACCACACAGCTGCTAATGTACGTCAGGTGGAGGCAGGGACCCTCGGGCGAGACAGCAGTCGGAGGTCTTCTGGGTCCCAGCCTTATGCTGAGCCTGTGGTACAGAGGCACCCGGAGCTGATGGAGATGATAGGGTGCGGCCAGGACATTCAGAGGGAGGTGTCAATGTCACTCCAGCAGATCCACATTGGAGGAGTCAATTGGAGAAGTCACAGAGGCTACAGATGCAAGAGATGGCTCAGGCAATGTGTGGCATCGAGGTCAACACTGCTGGGGACAGCATTGGAGAGTCTGGTGCACAAAGTCGGCACAATGGATGAAGGTGTCCAAGACATTGCGTGATCGATGAGGGCCTTGGTAGATTGTCCGGCTCGCTGGGAGGTTTGATCCAGTACCAGGCAGACCTTGATGAGATTCAGTGGGACATGTCCCGCTCTCAGATGGGCATGGCCGAGGCACTGCAGCCCTTGTCCCAGTCGCAGATGGGCATGGCTGAAGCGCAGCAGAGCATGCCCCAGTCACTGAGGAGTATTGCTGAGGGCGTCGACACAATGGTGCGGACTATGGGGACCGGCCAGGTCTGACAGATCCAGATGATGCAGGGGTAGCCGGGGCCCGAACCAACTACCCCTTCGTCCCAAGGTGAATTCCAGGGCCCTATGGGCACTGGTCGGGAGGATGGGCGCCTGGTGCCAAGCTGTACCCGTCCCATGGAGTAGCGATGGTGGCCAGCAGTTCCCCCAAGTTTACCCCCTCTGATGAGGCTGCGTCTCGTGTTCAGCACACGGGACAGGGCATCACGGCTGTGACATTGCGTGTGTCGTGTTTTTAACACAATGTTCAGGCACAGTGTCCATGCATCAAAGTGTGATTGGGATGCGAGGCAATGACTCCCACATGCTACATGGCCCACCCACCCACAGGGATCCATTTTGATTGATTGATTGAAATTTATGGTCACATGTACGGTGAAAAGTATTTTTCTGCGGCCAAGGGAACGTGCACAGAACGGATGTAGTAGACAAAAGAATAATCGACAGAGTACATTGACAGTGGAGCATCAACAAATAGTGATTGGTTGCAGTGCGGAACAACGGTAAACAAGAGCAGCATACATCTTCGTGAATAGTGTTCTTACAGGGAACAGATCAGTCCGAGGGGGAGTCGTTGAGGAGTCTTGTAGCTGTGGGGAAGAAGCTGTTCCTATGTCTGGATGTGTGGGTCTTCAGACTTCTGTATCTTCTGCCCGATGGAAGGGTCTGGAAGAGGGCAAAGCCTGGGTGTGAGGAGTCTCTGACAATGCTGTCAGCCTTCCTGAGGCAGCGGGAGGGTTGAGTGAAGTGCTCACTTAACCACGATTGCTAATTCCATATTAGCGATAGCCTTCAGTGGCACGGCCAGAGGCCTCGGCAGTCGGTGGGGGTTATGGGTGGTCGGTGGAGTAGACGGGCAGGGACAGGAGTTGCCCCCAGAATAGGTACACATGATCCAGGGGTTAGCATGGTAGTGCCATGCTTGGCTTCCCCATGGTTGCCCCCCAGCACCCCCCTCACATGGCGGCCCACCCCTGCGGAGGATTCCATCACCCCCAGCGGAGGCTCTGCCAGTCCCAGCCGAGGGCCCGTTACCCCCCCCCCCCCCCCCACTGGGCACTGGGTGGCAATCCCAGTGCCCCCGGGTCCGTTACCTGTGAGCAAAGATGGCCACTCACCTCCTCGGCTCCCCACAGAAGCCCTTCCGCCAGGTACAAAAGGAGGACTAATCGGCACCAGCATGACCACTTGCTGGGGAGACCAGTGAATGATGGGAGGCCGTTGGATATGGGGTCGCTCTCGTTAATTGTATGGAGATGGGACTTAAGTGGTGATAATTGGTTTCTCGCCACGCTCCGGCGAGATCCCAATTTTGCTTACAGGAACTGGCTAGTTGCATCGCAAACTGTTTGGCGCCTGGCACAGATCTCATTTTTTGCCCCTCCCGTTATTCACTGGCCTCGTTTCGCTCGGGTGAGAGCGTAACGAGGCTAGAGAATCACACCCAATATCCTTTATTTTGCGAGGAATTGACCAGAAAAGTTACTTTTCAGTTATACAGAGCATTGAACATAGAACATAGAACAGTACAGCACAGAACAGGCCCTTCGGCCCTCGATGTTGTGCCGAGCAATGATCACCCTACTCAAACCCACATATCCACCCTATACCCGTAACCCAACAACCCCCCCTAACCTTACTTTTTAGGACACTACGGGCAATTTAACATGGCCAACCCACCTAACCCGCACATCTTTGGACTGTGGGAGGAAACCGGAGCACCCGGAGGAAACCCACGCACACACGGGGAGGACGTGCAGACTCCGCACAGACAGTGACCCAGCCGGGAATCGAACCTGGGACCCTGGAGCTGTGAAGCATTTATGCTAACCACCATGCTACCGTGCTACCGTTGGCGAGAACATATCTCAAATAACGAATACAGTTTTGGTCTCCATACTGAAGGATGGATGTAAATGCATTGGAGACAGTTCCGAGGAGGTTGACCGGATTGATTCTTGAAGTGAGTGGGTTAGCTTATGAGGAAACATTAGACAGACCGGGCTTGCTTCAGCTGGTATTTAGAAGAATGAGGAGTGACTTGATTGAAGTATCTAAGACCTGGTTGGTCTGGACAAAGATGTCTTGTGGATGCATTCTGATCTAGGGGGCACTGTTTTATGCTGGAAATACTGACTAGGTCTGGCAGCATCTGTGGAGAGTCTGAGCCACATTTGACTCAAAGCATTAACTCTGTTTCTCCCCCTATAGACACTGCCAAATCTGCTGTGTGTTTCCAGCACTTTCTATTTTTAATAAAAGCAAATTACTACGGATGCTGGAATCTGAAACCAAAAGAGAAAATGCTGGAAAATCTCAGGATCTGGCAGCATCTGTAAGGAGAGAAAAGAACTCATGTTTTGAGTCAAGAGGACCCTTTGTCAAAGGAACTGGAGGAACAAAATCTTATCTTCCGGTTAGGCACGCTACAGCCTTCCGGTCTCAACATCGAATTCAACAGCTTCAGATGATTAGCTCTAACCCACCTCATCCCCATTTCATTTTAACTGTCTTTTACCTTTTATTTCTATCTTCTCTTTCTTTATATATCTATTTCCCCCCACTCTTTCCCCCATTGTATCCCCCTTTTCCTTACCGTTTCTCTCCTTTGCTTCCCCCTTCCCTCCCTTTTCTCATTTTTGCTCTCTCCCATCCATGCCCCCCCCCCCCCCTCCCCCCCTTTTCTCTTATCTACATCTGTCACAGCTTACCCTCTGACATTAGTTTCTCTGCTGTTTGGCCTTCCACACCTCTCATTCTGCCATTAGAACTCTTTCCCTTGGTCTCTGTCGCTATGACTCGTCTTTCATTTCCTCACCCGACAGTATAAAAATCTCCCACTTTCTATGACTTTCTATTTTTAAATCGGTTCTTATTTCCTATTTTCAGCATCCAGAGTATTCTGGCTTTTATTTCTATGAAGCTGACGTGATCAGATTAACCCACAGATTTTACATTCTGATTCATTTTTACTCCTCCAATTCCACCCCTCCAAGAACGTCAGTGTGTGGCTGACCAGAGCCCATCCCTTCCCCTCGTGGTGTGTCTGGTTAAAATTAGCCTCAATGTATTTAACCATATGATACATGACATCAAAGCTACTATTAAATACAAGTATAAGATGCTTTGATTCTGTTATCTGTTGCAGCCTGTTGTTTACTATAGTTGGGTAAATACGAACACCCACTGACAAATCAGGAGCAGTAGTGGGCCACTCCTCTCAGTCAAGAATCTATCTGTAGCTCTGCCCTAATAACATTCCGACTCTGCTTCTACCGTCTTTTGAGGAGGAGAGTCCCAAAGACTCGCAATCCTCGGAGAGAAAAAAACATTCTCCTCATCTCTGTCTTAAATGAGTGACTCCTCATTTTTAATCAGTGAGCAATACAAAGCAATGAACCACTGCCGCCAACTTGTGCACTTTATGAGTTTTGATGGCATTCCTCTGCTGCTGTCTTAACATTTGTTTGCAATATGTTTTCTCGAACCTTAATTTGCATTCTTTCAGTGCTTGGATTCACCTTTAGGATGGTTTGTTATATCCTAAAACTGTGAGAAAAGAGCAGCGCAGGAGCAGAAACGTTCCATAGTGATCTAAGCAGTGGCATTGCAAATGGTTATTCGTGACATTACTGGACGAACATTTCACAATGACACACTCTGGGCAAGTTATCTGTCTGCAACATGCTTCTTGGCATGTTGTAGATGAATAAAACACAGGAGCTAGAAATGAGACATCATTAAATTCTGCCTGTACCTCTGCAATATTTAAGATGAGGCCGTAACTTTTTCATTAATTGTGGTGCTACATTCTTCACGCCTTGCGGCCTAATGACTCATGGATAATGTAGCTAAATTAAAATGCTGGAATTCGGGAGTATACAGTAGATCGGTTTGGAACGGAAAGAGGGCATCAATGTCATTGATGACGGGTGACCCTTCACCGGGGTTAGCTGGTCGGAACTACCCCCCAGAATGTTAGGCTATAATTCTATCTTAAAAGCTGTCAGATCTGAATGTTTTGTTCTACTCATTAAGGCAATGCTTGCTTGAAAGGAGAACATTTAATGTTGAGAAGGTACTGCTTCATTAGGAGTGGCTGACTTGCATTAATATTGCCTATCTGACCAGCAGATCAATTTAGGTTTAAGGTTTTGCTTCTGTGGATTTACAATTCAGATCATCAAATGTCTAAATTTAATAAGGCCAGTCTATGAATGAAAACAACCTGAATTGGATCACTAAAATCTAAAAAAAAAGCATGCTTTCTCGTTTAAATATACCAGCAGGAATTAGATATAGTTTCACTGAACCTCAGGGACATGGTTCTGTATCCACCAATAAAACAGCAAGGGACAAATAAAGGCAGTTGTAACACGTGGAGTGCTGTTGAATGCCCATTATTAAACCATAAGGTTCAATGCTTATCCTCCTTGGCAGCATCCGATTTGATGGGATGCTATAAATCCCCCGCCTTCTTTTCACACTTTTGTTGAATTAAATGATACATGTTTTATTTGCAAGTTTCTATATTCTTCAGACAGCGCTGGTTGGTGTTCATTCTGTTTCACACCAGGGTGCCTTTAGAATAGCCCTTATTATCCCATTGAGACCAGCTCATTAACCCTCTGAAAGTCGAGCAACAATGGAAACAGTGCAAGCTGATGGAGACAAAAACAAACTACCATTCCGACTCAGAGTCATTTTGGTTGAAAGCAGGTTTTCTATCAGAACACAAAGGCACTGGAAATAGACTTGATCTGAAGTGCCACCGTCTTTTTCTTCCGTTGCCAGTTCGCATATAATTTTTCACCAAAACCTACACTTAGAATGTCACCCAGCACAATAATCTCAGCACAGTCTTGTTAGTCTTTAGAAATACAGAATTAGCCTCATGGAAGTCAAAGCAAAAACAAAAATACTGCAGATTCTGGAAACCTGAAATAAAAACTGAAAATTCTGAGAGTCCTCAGGAGATCAGGCTGCATCTGTGAAGAAGGAAACACAAATCATATGGATACATTGACCCGTTCTCTCTGGCAAAGAAAGCTAGATTGGGCGGCACGGTAGCGCAGCAGTTAGCACTGTGGCTTCACGGAGCCAGGGTCCTAGGTTCGATTCCCGGCTTGGGACTGTGCGGAGTCTGCACGTTCTCCCCGTGTCTGCGTGGGTTTCCTCCGGGTGCTCCGGTTTCCTCCCACAAGTCCCAAAAGACGTGCTTGTTAGGTGAATTGGGCATTCTGAATTCTCCCTCAGTGTACCTGAACAGGCGCTGGAATGTGGCGACGAGGGGATTTTCACA
The DNA here is from genome assembly GCF_902713615.1 of Scyliorhinus canicula. Lineage (NCBI taxonomy): Eukaryota > Metazoa > Chordata > Chondrichthyes > Carcharhiniformes > Scyliorhinidae > Scyliorhinus > Scyliorhinus canicula. Next base: position 6,082,400 of record NC_052150.1, on the reverse strand, counting down.
GTAACTTCATTGCAGTGTTAATGTACTACTTGTGTCAATAATGAAGATTAAACATTAAACTCGAGTTGGATTTTAATTTTTCATGCGCCCAATATTATTCGTCGTTGTCAAAGTCAATTAAATTGGTCGGGTGTAAAAGCGACGCAAGTCAGATGAACAGGATGGATTAAAATTGATTCCATTCGGCGGTGTACACCTACATTCCACCTGATTGTGTGGGTCTCCTACTTGATGGCTTGGGATTAAATTGCCCCCCAATTATTTGGATTGATGAACTCTCATCTGGGCAAATTAAAGTAACCTTATTAGTCATGCATGGTTCAGGGTGGTGAGCTTTCATTAGATTTCTCAATAAAAATAATAATAATAATCTTTATTACTGCCACAAGTAGGCTTACATTAACACTGCAATGAAGTTACTGTGGAAAGCCCCTAGTCGCCACATTCTGGCGCCTGCTCGGGTACACGGAGGGAGAATTCAGAATGTTCAATTCACCTAACAGCACGTCTTTCGGGACTTGAGGGAGGAAACCGGAGCACCCGGAGGAAACCCACGCAGACACGGGGAGAATGTTCAGGCTCCGCACAGACAGTGACCCAAGCAGGGAAGCTAACCCGGGTCGCATGCGCTGTGAAGCAACAGTGCTAATTGGCTTTTCCATGGGGTCCAGTGAGAATTGAGTGCAGTGCTTCACTAGTGAAGTAACATTATACTAAAAATGGACAATGGCATTTGGGATTTTACAAAGGTCATTCTTTTCATTGGTACAAAAGGGAGAGTATTGAGAATATTCATACAGGTAGATATGGTCGTGCTACCCTTTGCCTTTCGCTGAAGGTTATATTATATTGAAAGTGGTCTGTTTAGCTGTGGATTGAAATGTTTTTAATTTGTCGGCCAGTAACTTTTGGCAGTCCAATTCCTCAACTGTGTGCTGCTTTTGCTGCTCTCAATTCTAGTTATTTAACTCTTGTTCATTATTATAAATGTCAAACGTACAGTTTTATTGCACCGTGGGCAACATGTCAGTCCCTCTATGACTCCAATAATTTTGTTTAATCGGCAGAAATGAATGTTAAACAGAAACTAATATCATCTCTCGAGTAATAAATACAAAATCTTTCACTGACTGCTGATTCTTTTTAAATGACAACTGCAGAATAAGACACCGTAAGGACTTTATCCCTGAATTATATTAATACCCTTGTCATCACATTGTTTAATATGTATTGCTAAAAAAGAATCGGCGGCCTTAATTGGTCCAGATTTCTTCCTTGACATCTCTGTTCTCTCTGAGCTTTCCATCTACTTTTTCACTCTGCATTTTAGAAGAGAGGCTGCCTTATCAGTTTTAATGATGAAGGATGATGTTCGATTCACCAATAATCCAACTGTGAGGGGACACTAGCAAGCAGTAAATGAAACATAATCAAATTTGTGACTTGATATTAAGCTTGAGGGAGAGAAGGGTGAGTCATGAGCTAAGGTTTTAAACTCAGCTAATAGACCTTTGGTGGGATTAAGCAGAAATTAACCTCAACAGATTGGACAGAACTGTCGATGAATAAAACTGTGGATGAAAGTGTTCAAAGAAATATTTGGTAGAAAACAAGATTTGAATCTGCTCCCAAAGGATAAAAGGTGAAGCTGTGTCAATGACCTTGGTCAAAAAGAAACGTGAGAGATTATATAATTTTTTTTAAAGTGCATATATTAATACAAAGTACAATGATGATTAGAAGTGGTGCAAAAACTGGAGTACTGAGAACAGTTTTGATCCCCTTATCTATGGAAAGATATAGAGGCATTGGAGGCAATCCATAGAAGGTTGACGAGGTTGATCGCGGGTTTGGAGGGATTTTCTTCTGAGGTAAGGTTGAATAGTTTGGGCCTGAACTCATTAGAGTTTAGAAGAATGAGAGGCAACCTTATTGGACATATAGGACTCTCAGGGGGTTTGACAGGGTAGATGCTGTGAGGTTGTTTCCACTTGTGGGAGGGTCAAGGACCAGAGGGCAGAATCTCAGAGTGAGGGATCGCCGATTACAGACAGAGATGAGGAGGAATTTCTTCTCCCAGAGGCTGGTAAATCTGTGAAATTATTTACCACAGTGGGTCGTAGAGTTTGAGTCGTTTGGTATGTCCCAAGTCTGAGACAGACGGGTTTTCAATCAGTTAGGGAATCAAGGGTTATGGAGATAAGGCAAGAATGTCGAGTTGAGGATTATCGTATCAGACCAGTCAGGATCTCATGGCATGGCGGTCTTATGGTCTTATGACACAATGGAAACTGTGAGAGGTGCAAAACAAGAAGGTGAGAAAAATCTTTTGTAAAATGTCAGGGACAACAATAAATTTTTTTACAAGTATTCAAAGCGGAGGATGTGGAAGAGTAATGTCAACCCCAGAAGGACAGATGCTGATGATATTATAATTGAACTTCAGCAAAAGGCATTATTCCTCATAAAATACTTGTCTTAAAGTCACAGAAATATGATGAAAACTAAAAATAAGTCAAGGGAGGAGCGTTATATCTAACATGAGTTAAGAATATGGAAAAAAATAATGAGACTAAAGATAAGCTTCCATCTCTGGGAACAGTCTGTGCACCAGATTGTAAAACAGAGTAGGTGAGGAAATTGCGTGGGGAAGTGTGAGGCTGGTTTGGACTGAAGAAAAATAATTTTACGATATTCTAGACAGCTGAAAGTGAGGATATGCAGACGTGCTGCGAGATTTCGGGGCCTACGCATAGCGATCATGAAAAACTTGTGGGCAGGTACAGAAATTAATTTAAAAGGCTGACGGATTTTTGGCAGATTTATCACCATGTTCACAGTTACATTATGAGGATAGGTTTAATTGAGTACAACAACAACTTATATTTACATACCACCTTTACGTAATGAAACATCCCAAGGTTGCTTCACAGCAGCATTATAAAACGATGCATGACATCAAGCCACATAAGGAGATATTAGGTCAGATGAACAAAATCTTAGTTCAGCAGGTAGATATTGAAGAGTATCTGAAAGAGGGATGAGCAACGCTCAGAGGTGTTAGGATGTATGAGGGTAGGAATGGAGAAGGGTTTTATTCCCTTGAGTATTGAACAGTAAAAGGTTGCCTCAGTAAGGTCATTTGGTCAGTGAGTCACTGTGGCACAGGGAAAGATCATGCGGTTCATTGAATCCATGCTGGCTCTCAGTTGAGTCAGTCCCAATCCCTGGCTCTATCCGTGTATCCCTGCAAGTTTGCCTTCCTCAATTGCCCATCCAATTTTCTTTTCGAATCATTCATCATCTCCACTTCCAGCACCTTCATAGGCACTGAGTTGGGGATCATTTATATTCGCTTTGAAAATGGTTCTTCCTCATCTTCCCTCTGCATCACTCAATCTGCGTTCCCAGTCCTTGTACAATTATCTTTCGCTTGTCTATCTTCTGGAAACCTGTGGTAGGGCTGGTTCTGCAGGATGCCAGGGTAGGGCGGGGAATGTAACCAAATGTCCAGACCATGCAATGTACGACAACCAGTCTGTCTATGTCCTGTTGAAGTAAACCGGCCCCATCCTCACTGACTGCAGGACGCAGCTCTTCATACAAATGGGCAGCATGGTAGCATAGTGGTTAGCACTGTGGCTTCACAGCACCCTGGTCCCAGGTTCGATTCTCTGCTGGGTCACTGTCTGTGCGGAATCTGCATGTTCTCCCCGTGTCTGCGTGGGTTTCCTTCGCGTGCTCCGGCTTCTTCTCACAGTCCAAAGACGTGCAGGTTTGGTGCATTGGCCACACTAAATTGCCCTTCATGTCCAAAAAGGTGAGTAGAAGTTATTCGGTTCGGGGGATAGGGGGAAGGGAGGGCTTAAGTGGGTCGGTGCTGACTCTATGGGCCGAATGGCCTCCTTCTGCACTGTATGTTCTATGTCCTGGAAATCTGGCGCTTACCTTCTCAAAAACCTGGGCCGGGATTCCCGCCTACCCGGTGGGGTGAGGGGTCCCGGCGTGATGAGGTGGCGTGACCCACTCCGGCATCGGGCCGCACCAAAGGTGGGGAAGTCTCCGCACCTTTAGGGGCCAAGCCCTCACCTTGAGGGGCTAGGCCTGCGCCAGAGTGGTTGGCGCGCCACCGGCTGGCGTGGACGGCCTTTGGCGCCACGCCAGCCGGGGCCAAAGGACTTCACCAGCCGGTGTAAGTCCACGCATGCTCTGGAGCGTCTGCGGCTGCTGACATCATCCCTGCACGTGCGCAGGGGAGGGGGCCACTTCCACCTCCGCCATGGTGAAGACCATGGCGAAGATGGAAGGAAAAGAGTGCCCCCACGACACAGGCCCGCCAGCCGATCGGTGAGCCCCGATCGCGGGCCAGGCCACCGTGGGGGCACCCCCCCGGGGCCAGATTGCCCCGCGGCCCCCCCCCCCCAGAACCCTGGAGCTGCTCACCCGCGCCGCCTGCTCCCGCCGGTAAGGTAGGTGGTTTGGTTTGATCCACTCCGGCGGGAGAGGGTTGACAGCGGCGGGACTTCGGCCCATCGCGGGCCGGAGAATCGCGGGGGGGGGGGGGGGGGGGGGGGCATGACCGGCGCGATTCCCGTCCTGCTAAATCTCTGTTGGCGGAGAATTCAGGACACGGCGGGGGCGGGATTGACACCGGCCCCGGCGATTCTCCGACCCGGCGGGGGGTCGGAATATCCCGCCCCTGCTGAGGAGAAACTATTTCAAAATGTGAAAACAAACCGAGATTGGTAGTTTTTGTCAGAGGCAAGAACCTTAATGAAAGGAGAAATATTCATTGGTGAACTTCCAGAGATGCTTGGTGCGACCTAACGGCTGTCCACGCCGGAGGGATATTCCGGTTCCACGATGGCGCGCGAGTTCAGTCACCGGGAAATCCCATTGATACCAGCGGGGTCGGGATATCCCGCTGATGGGCCGCCTCCGACGTCGAAAAACATGCGGCGGGCTGAGGGGCAAATTCCACCCATGATGTCCTTTTTTGCTATGCGCGTGGGAGCGAATAATCTGCCCCATGGCGGGATTAAATGTGGAAGGCCTTGGGACAGCAAAATGTCCTTGGTTCTTTCCTTTCTCAAAATTGTTCCTGCAACAGTGATTTTCAAATCCATTCTGAAGGCAACCTATTTTATAAAATCTTAAAACGTGATGTGTGTCACAAGTGACCATGAAATGGTGCATCAAATTTTATTTCAAATGCAAAGACATGAAACAAAATTTGGCATGCTGGGAATTTTGTCCTTATTCACTGATGTATTTTTTAAAACAAATTTGTGCAGCATCTGGAAATATGTCACATGCTAAAAGAGCATTTTGCTGTTTTAAGTATTACGTACGAACACTTGACAAATTGTACATTTTACGTAATAGGAAAAGACCATTATAGCACAACATCATAGGAATGAACTTTAATGAAAATACATTTTAAAAATGAATTGATATGGTATCATGAGTAGCAATTCAATCGCTAGAATTAAACCCTCCAGTGTGCTGACATCACAAGCAGACACTGACTTCAGATGCCATTGTCTCATTAAACAGCAAATTAAAATTATGTCTGAGTCACTCTAAGTCACGTACGCACTGCATCTCTGATACCCTTGAAGAATAAAGCATCTTTTCTGGCCTGCTTGTCTACCCGTTCCTGCTCTTCATCTCCTCCCTGAGGCTGCCTGATTGACACTAACAAGAAAAGGAAAATTACCCAAAAAAGATCTTCTTTCGCCTAATAACCTGTCAGCCGTAATGATAGGCAATACAAATATGGTATTTGTAAGACTTGGAAAGGTTTGTAGTCTGACTCCCCGACTGCTGGCGGGCAGAAAGGGAGAAATATCAGAAAAAATGTGAAGGAAGGAAAAACAAACTGGAAGATATGTTTGGAATGTACAATATGTTTGAAATGAACATAATTGGAAGTTTCAAATCGTTGCAGGAAAGAGGTTACCGATTTATAATCACAACATGTTGAATTCTATTTATTTTGAAAGTTGCCATCACTGACAAACAGAAAGTTAATTCCCATCTTTATCTATTCAATCTTTTGTGCATTTCACTGATCTTACTTCAATTACGTCAATAATTTATCTGACTCTCCTTGACGACAATTGGCAATATTTTATAGACTCGTCAAACGCGTTCACATCAAATAAAAGTTGTGACTTCACACAAATATTAGAATGCATTTCAATGCAACCTGTTTCACATTTTTAATTGATTAATTTGGGACTAAGATTTATGCTCCAGGGCAGCAGTTAGCATTACTGCCTCACGGCGCCGAGGACCCAGGTTCGATCCCGGCCCCGGGGTCTCTGTCTGTGTGGAGTTTGCACATTCTCCCCGTGTCTGCGTGGGTCTCACCCTCACAACCCAAAGATGTGCAGGGTAGGTGGATTGGCCACACTAAATTGCCCCTTAATTGGAAAAGTTATTTTTAAAAAAATGTGTGTTCCATTCACTCACGAGAAATTCACACTAAAAAGAAAATGATTATTCATAAGCAACCTTTTTTATCTAGCTTATCAAAAACCTTCTGTGCCAAATAAATAATTAGCAAAATGAATGGGGAGTAAGAAAAAAGGAGCAGGTGGACTATTCATAAAGCACGTAGCACAGCGATTAGCACAATTGCTTCACAGCTCCAGGGTCCCAGGTTCCATTCCCCGCTGGGTCACTGTCTGTGCGGAGTCTGCACGTTCTCCCCGTGTCTGCGTGGGTTTCCTCCGGGTGCTCCGGTTTCCACCCACAGTCCAAAGATGTGTGGGTTGGGTGGATTGGCCACGGTAAATTGTTCATAGTGTCCAAAATTTCCCTGAGTGTTGGGATAGGGTGGAGGTGTGAGCTTGGGTAGGGTGCTCTTTCCAAGAGCCGGTGCAGACTCGATGGGCCGAATGATCTCCTCTTTCACTGTAAATTCTATGATGAGTCTAAAGTACATCTGAGGAAAGCTCTGTTAGTGATGGAACTCTTGAGAGTCTAAGACGTTTCATATTTCCTATTTAGCAGCATATTTTTCATATTGACTACCATCCCTATCTGGAGACACTGCCATATCTACCTGTCAACAATCATGAGCAGTTACCTCAGGCACTGCCTACAGCCAGTTACAAATATGCGCCACCTGCTGCTCGGACACCTGTCGCCAACCTTCAACATTTGGATGGCAGCGCCATTGGCAGTGAAAGTCCTTGCCTCTCTCACCGTTTTAAACTGTTCTTGCCCAGTGAAGGTGCACTGGAATGACATGCTGAGACATCCTGTCTGCAACTATCTCATGGAATTGGGACATTCCCTTCCTTAGTGAAACCCAATGGCAGCCAGTGCTCCAATAACTTGGCCACACTCTCCTTCCTCCGCTTCCACAAGCACTTTGCCACTTACTTCTTTGGCATAAAAAAATATTCTGACAAACTTTTTAAAAATTGCTTGTGTAAAATGACATACTTTTTCGTGACCATTTCCTTTTAACTTTCCCCAGCAGTCATTAAAAGAAAGAACTTGTCCTTGTTGGATTGGATTGGATTGGATTTGTTTATTGTCACGTGTACCGAGGTACAATGAAAAGTATTTTTCTGCAAGCAGCTCAACAGATCATTCAGTACATGGAAGAAAAGGGAATTAAACAAAATTCATGAAAATACAAGAAAATACATGAGAATACATAATAGGGCAACACAAGATATACATTGTAACTACATAACCATTGGCATCGGATGAAGCATACAGGGTGTAGTGTTAATGAGGTCAGTCAACAAGAGGGTCATTTAGGAGTCTGGTGACATGCTGTACGGCATGTTTTACAGCAAACAAGTACTTTCGAAGCATAATCACTATTGTAATGTAGGGAAGAATTTAAATAGATATTGGGAAAGAGCAAGGGAGTGGGATTAATTGGATAGCTGTGCAAGGAGCTGGCAAAAGCAAGGTGGGCCGAATGGACTCCTTCTGTGCTGTATCATTAAAATTGGGTTTGCAGTCTTTTCTTCTCATTCACTCATGTGATCTGGACATGGCTGGCAAAACCAGCATTTATTGCCCATCCCAAAATGCTCTTCAGAAGGTGAAGGTGAGCCGACTTCTTGAACCACTGACATCGGTGGTGGTGTAGATAAACCCACAGTGCTGTTAGGGAGGGAAATCCAGAATTTTAGCTCATCGACAGCGATAGATTTCCAAGTCAGTATGGTGTTTGACTAGGAGGGGGAACTTGCAGGTGGCGGTGTTCCCAGTCGTCTGTTAGAACATAAAACATAGAACATACAGTGCAGAAGGAGGCCATTCGGCCCATCGAGTCTGCACCGACCCACTTAAGCCTTCACTTCCACCCTATCCCCGTAACCCAATAACTCCTAACCTTTTTGGGCACAAAGGGCAATTTAGCCTGGCCAATCCACCTTTGCACATCTTTGGACTGTGGGAGGAAACCGGAGCACCCGGAGGAAACCCACGCAGACACGGGAGAACGTGCAGTCTCAGCACAGACAGTGACCCAGCGGGGAATCGAACCTGGGACCCTGGTGCTGTGAAGCCACAGTGCTAACCACTATGCTACCGTGCTGCCTTTGTCTTTCTCGGTGGTAGAGGTCATGAGTTAGGGAGGTGCAGTCGAAGGAGCCTAGGTGAGTTTCTGCACTGCATCTTGTACATGGTTCACACTGCTGCTACTGAAGTGAAGGGAGTAAAGGAGCAATGTGGTGAATAGGATGGCAGTCAAGCAGATTGCATTTTGTGGGTGGTGTCGAGCTGCTTGAGTGGAGCTGCACTGATCCTGGTCGTGGAGAATTTTCCATCACACTCCTGACTCTTTTTTAATTCACTCATGGGATATGTGCATCAGTGATTGGGCCAGCATTTATTGTCCAACTCGAATTACCCTTGAAGTAAGTGACTAGGTCATTTCCGAGGGCAGTTAAGAGTCAACCACATTGCTGTGGATCTGGAGTCACATGTCGGCCAGACCAGGTAAGGATGGCAGATTTCCTTCTCTGAAGGACATTGGTGGACCAGATGGATTTTTTATGACATCACCTTGAGAACTTTCATTCCAGATTTTTTTGACGGAATTCAAATGGGATTCGAACCCAGATACCCAGAGTTTTACCCTGGGTCTCTGGATTACCAGTCCAATGACAATACTACTGCGCCATGACCTTCCATTGAGAATGTGCCTTGTGGTGGTGGACAAGCGTTCGGGAGTCGGAAGCTCTTGTAGCCACAGCATTTATATGGCTTGTCCAGTTTAATTTCTGGTCAATGGTATCCTCAGGGTGTCAATAGTGGGGGATTCAGTGATTTTAATTCCATTTAATATCAAGGGGAGATGGTAGATTCTCTCTTGGAGATGGCCACTGTCTGGCTCTTGTGTGGCATGAGTATTACTTGCCACTTATCATTCCAAGCCTGGATGTTGCCCAAATCCTGTCACATATTGGCCTGGACAGCTTTAGTACCTGAGGAGTCATGAATGGTGCAGAACATTGAGCAATCATCAGCCAACATTCCGACTTTTGATATTTTGGTGGAAGAAAGGTCATTGATGAAGCTGCTGAAGATGTTTGGGTCCAGCACACTATCCTGAGGAACTCCTGCGCTGATGTCCTGGGACTGAGATAGAATAGAATAGAATAGAACAGTACAGCACAGAACAGGCCCTTCAGCCCTCGATGTTGTGCCGAGCAATGATCACCCTACTTAAACCCACGTAACCCGTATACCCGTAACCCAACAATCCCCCCATTAACCTTACACTACGGGCAATTTAGCATAGCCAATCCACCTAACCTTTGGATCTTTGGACTGTGGGAGGAAACCGGAGCACCCGGAGGAAACCCACGCACACACGGGGAGGACGTGCAGACTCCACACAGACAGTGACCCAGCTGGGAATCGAACCTGGGACCCTGGAGCTGTGAAGCATTGATGCTAACCACCATGCTACCGTGAGGCCCCATGATTGATGATTGATCTCCACCAAGTACAATGAAATGAAATGAAATGAAAATCGCTTATTGTCACGAGTAGGCTTCAATGAAGTTACTGTGAAAAGCCCCTAGTCGCCACATTCCGGTGCCTGTCCGGGGAGGCTGGTACGGGAATCGAACCGTGCTGCTGGCCTGCTTGGTCTGCTTTAAAAGCCAGCGATTTAGCTCAGTGAGCTAAACCAGCCCCTAACCATCTTCCTTTGTGATTTCTATGACTCCAATCAGGGATGAGTTTGTCCCTGATTCCCATTGATTTCAGTTTTGTGAGGGCACCTTGATGCCTCACTCAGTCAAATGTTCCCATGATGCCAAGGGCAAACACGCTTATCTCACCTCTTCAGTTCGGCTCTTTTTTCCATGCTTGGCCCAAGGCTGATTAAGTCAAGAGCTGAGTCACGTCCTTGCGGAAACCAAAAAGAGCGTCAGTGGGCAGATCATTGCTGTATAAGCGCTGCTTGATAGCACTATCAATGCAAACTCCCATCACTTTGCTAATGATTGAGAGGGGACTGATGGGGTGGTAACTGACCAGATTGAATGTGTCCAGCATTCTGTGCACAGGACATATGTGGGCAATTTTCCACTTTGCCAGGTAGATACCAGTGTTGTAGCCGTACTGGAACAGTATATTTAGTGACATGGCTAGTTCTGGAACAGGGCTTCACTACTACTGCTGCGATGTTGCCAAGGCCCTTAACCTTGCCTTGGGATTGCCTTTACCTCATCCCTGATTGGAGACATAGAAATAACAAAGGAAGATTAGGGCAGCACGGTAGCATGGTGGGTAGCATAAATGCTTCACAGCTCCAGGGTCCCAGGTTCGATTCCCGGCTGGGTCACTATCTGTGTGGAGTCTGCACGTCCTCCCCCTGTGTGCGTGGGTTTCCTCCGGGTGCTCCGGTTTCCTCCCACAGTCCAAAGATGTGCGGGTTAGGTGGATTGGCCATGCTAAATTGCCTGTAGTGTCCTAAAAAGTAAGGTTAAGGGGGGGGGGGGGGGGGGGGGGGGTTTGTTGGGTTACGGGTATAGGGTGGATACATGGGTTTGAGTAGGGTGATCATGGCTCGGCACAACATTGAGGGCCGAAGGGCCTGTTCTGTGCTGTACTGTTCTATGTTCTAAGATGGTTGTAGTTGGTGGAGATCAATCATCTCAGTTCCAGGACATCAGTGCAGGAGTTCCTCAGGATAGTGTGCTAGACCCAAACATCTTCAGCAGCTTCAGTGCCTTCAGTCATTTCTTGTTATCATGTGAAGTAATTCAAGTTTTACACAGCATGTTGTCGTGATCGCGAATGCACTGTTTGAATGGTTGGGGGAAGAAGATTCAATCGTAACAATCAAAGGGGGATTGGATAAATACTTGAAGCTAAGGGAAGAATTCACATGGCTATAGGAAAATAGCAGAGGAGTGCGATTAATTAAGTAACTCGACCAAAGGGATGACACGAGGTGTGATGGGCTGAATAGCTTTTATATGTATCATTTTAGCATTCTACCATTCTGAAGCTTGTCAAATTCTGATCTAGTCTTTAACCTGAAATATCTAATTCGTATCATCAACTTCCATCTAAGGTTTTTTTTAGACTTACCTGAGGGCACAAAAGCAATAACTCTTACATTCTGAAGACTGCAAACACCTTTTCAAGTGTAGGCTCACAGACATGGTCCCACTACAGTGAATTAGTCTTAATAGCTGTGAATCAGATCTTGTCAGTTTTCCTTCAGGCAATGTCGGTCCAATGTGATTCGTTCAGAGACTGGTGCGCTTTGCTATTTTTCTTGTCACACTTTGAATCTGTATTTGAAAAAATGTATTGTTGATGGAAGAATCACTGCTCTAAAAAAATGGGCCAAAACACTTCACGCCTCAATCTTTTGCATCCTTGTTTCTGTAAATATACAGTTGGAATTCATATCCATAAGGGTTTGGGAATTAATCAGTATTTATCTTGAAACAAACTTAGATGCAAGAAAATCATTTTACTATTCAGGTAATTCTCGTTTTCTTATTCTTTGATATTTTCTCTGTTATGTACAATAACATTATTGTTTGGGCAGATCTGATATCTCGTGACATTCTTGTTCCGCACTCTGTAATACAAAGCATTGAATACAACTATTTCTGTCTGTGTTCTCTTGTGTATAAGCTTGCAAAATAGCAATGTCAAAGTACATAGTACAGTAAAATTTTTCCAATCCACACTGAGGTGTAAGGTCGACAAACACTCTTCATTCTGTGGCAACCTTCCTGTCGCCTGGAGAGATCACTGGGCAGCAAGTAGCTGGTACAATGCTGTGACAATCTGTCTTTGCAAGTGTCCAATCCAGGACATGAATGGGACATTGGCATGCATGTCGAGAATACGTTAAGTGCCTGGAGGGGCGTTCCTGCTACCAGCCAACAGTCACCTCCCCACACCTTTTTTCATCAGCCCTCAAAACAGCCCTCTTCTTCGTCTCAATTATGATGTGGAGATGCCGGCGTTGGACTGGGGTGAGCACAGTAAGAAGTCTTACAACACCAGGTTAAAGTCCAACAGGTTTGTTTCAAACACGAGCTTTCGGAGCACGGCTCCTTCTTCAGGTGATTTCTTCATTCACCTGAAGAAGGAGCCGTGCTCCGAAAGCTCGTGTTTGAAACAAACCTGTTGGACTTTAACCTGGTGTTGTAAGACTTCTTACTCGTCTCAATTACACAGAGCATTCTGACAGTTCCCAAAGGAATATCAGTTCTTATCTTCCATGGAACATCTCATGCACACGGCAGCTCTCAATCTGAGGAGGATATTTGTTCATTATTCTCTGATGGGGTGTGCATGCCACTGGCAAGATCTCCACTGTACTTCGGGACATGCGACAATAAATCAATCAATCAATTAATCGATCACCAATTGCTCTTGAACTGAGTGACTTGCTCGGCCATTTCGGAGGATCTGGGGTCAAATGTAGCCCAGTCCAGGTAAAAATGGCAGATTAGCTTCACTGTGCGGTTGATTAAAAAAAGACTTTGAAAATACTTTTCCAACAAATCAAACTAATTTGTGAGCCAAATGCAAGCAACGGTATAAAAATACATACATTTTAATTGAAAATGTATCTTTCCGCTTTATGATGCTTCTTTGATTAGGTCAGCCCTGAAACATTCACATTTTTAATAGTTAAGACTTGCATTGTGGATGGAGCTTTGTCAAGGTCCTAGATTTCAGGCAAATGTACATAGAATTGTACAGGACATACACCACACAAACAGGTCAGTCTTTCACGCTATAAGGTGTTTATATTCCATAGGAGTCACTCCCCGTTCCACCTCCCGCAACTCTGCCTTTCCGTATCTCTTTCCAATCCCTTGTCTCTTGTCGAGTGCCCGACAAAAGGTTCGAAGCAACTTTCCTCGAGGCAAAAAACTTTGATGTTTTCAACAATTATTAAAACGGTGATTTAAACGAACTCTTGGGACTGTTACAAGCAAATACTACTATCTCTGAAAGCAGTAGCTGTGGTTTATTTAAGGCAAACTATGCCACAAAGCATCGAGCTTCACCACCTGGAAAGGGCTGTGGGCACATGGCGACTCCACCACCTGCAGGTTTCCCTCCATCGCTGCTGGATCAGAATCCTGGAATGTCTTTGCCAAAGAGGAATGCCCCAACATGTTCCAATGGTCAAATAGAGCTGCGTATTGTCATGTGAGAGTAGCTTTAAGAAATGGGTGTTTAAGAAATGTACCTTTAAGAAATGGGTGTTGATCAGTGATGTCAGAGTGTGGGTGGATTGGGTTGTCTGTCAGCTTTTTACTTTCATTTTAGGCTGTTTGCTGCAGGGTGTGTTTTAGTTTCGTTTTCAGAGCTGGATGGCTGAAGTCACAGCTAGAAGGTGTATGAGCCTCTCTCTCTGTATTCTAAAGACTGTAAATTGATCCTTTGGTGATTTAAAATGAATAACTGCTCTCAGTAGTGACTTTAACCTGATGTGCTGCTGTTTGAAGGTTGTTTTAAGTCATCTGGATGTTAAAAGGACAGCTTAAGGATTACTTAGTGTTGTATTCTTTGGGGATTGTATGTGAATTAATGGTTGCTCAGATGTTCACTGTATGTTTTAAAAAGGTTAACTTGAGTTAATAGAATAAACATTGTTTTGCTTTAAAAAATACTTTTCCATTTCTGCTGTACCACACCTGTAGAGTGGGCCGTGTGCTCCCCATACCATAATCTATTAAAAGTTGTGGGTGAATAAAACTCCATGATACACTTTGGGGTTCTCTAAACTATGGCCCATAACAGTATTAAATGTTGCCTTTCCCAGCAATGAGAGGGCGGCATGGTAGAACAGTGGTTAGCACTGTGGCTTCACAGTGCCAGGGTCCCCAGTTCGGTTCCTGGCTAGGGTCATTGTCTGTGCGGAGTCTTCACGTTCTCCCCCTGTCTACTCCGGATTCCTCCCGGTGCTCCGGTTTCCTCCCACAGGTCCTGTAAGACGTGCTGTTAGGTAATTTGGACATTCTGAATTCTCCCTTTGTGTACCTGACCAGGCACCGGGATGTGGTGACTCGGAGATTTTCACAGTAACCTCATTGCAATGTCAGCCTACTTGTGACAATAAAGATGATTATTATAGATAAAAGCAAATATGTGTGTGTGTGAGAGAGAGAATGTGTTTTAATTGAAACAAGGACTGGATCAAGATTAGCTTAATGCTCTCAGTAGTGAATAGTTTTCTCCGACCCAATGTTCCATCATGGCCCAAGACTAACTGTTCCTCTCCAGCTTCAATGATGCGTGAATGTTTATGGTCCCAGGACACTTTCATTGAGGCCTGACTTCTGTTGAGGCTAGCGTGGTGGTAAGGCAGGATTATTAAGGACACCTTCAGGCTTCATGGCTTCGCATCTGCATGTCTGACCTCAGTGATCAGGGCCGAGCAGGTAACAATTGAAGTGAAAGATGTATTCCGGCATCCCTTCCCCCCAACCCCCTTCCCCCATCCTATCCCCCCCCCCCTCCATCCCAAACCCGACCACCCACGTCCCAGACCAAAGACGGGCCTCAAGTGGCCACATTTCTGGTGGCTCCTGCCCTGGGGCATCTCAGTAAGGAGAGAGGGTTGCCAACCCTCCAGGATTGGTCTGGAGTCTCTAAGAATTGAAGATCCGTCTTGAGAAGACTGGAGACAAATCCACTGGGACATGACAGTCAAGCATCATCCAATTGGGCAATCAGGCTTCTTGTTTTCTGATTGGTGGAGGAAGGCAGAATGTCACAAATGTGGAAGTGTTAGCCGACCAATGGCTGGAGCGTGTGAGCGCCTCGCGATGAAACCTCCAAGAATACATTTCATCGCAGTTGGCAACCCTGCAAGCAGGCACACTGGCAGACAAGGACAGAAGGTCTCATTAACATGCCTCTGGCTGGCAGATTCAGGAAAAGGCTCTGCCTTCTCCCTCAGGGAGAACTCTGAATAGAAAAGGGGTGGACAGATGAAGATTTCATTTCCAACCGCTTTATCTTCAGCTTTCCCACTGTTGAATTATAGATTTCTCTTTTAGTAAATTTCACCTATCACGAGTCTCACCTACACAGCTGGGATTTTGTTGATTTTTCTGAAACGACAGACACCACCCTTTCTGGGTCAGTATGATGCATGCTGGGTCCATTCACCTCATATTCCATATTTGTATCTCCTTTATTACCGTAATTAGTTGCAATTTGTCGGTGTTAAATTATATCGGCCATGTTAACAAATGCTGTATGATTCTGGTTGCAAATCATCAATCACTAAAAGTTGACCCAAGGTCATAAAAATAGCACTCGACATTATTTTTAGGGGATATAATTAGAAAGGAAGGGAAGTTATGCTGAACCTGTATTGAACCTTGGTTAGACCGCATTTAAAACATTGCACGCAGTTCTATAAAGGGTGCAGAGCACTGGAGATGTTGCAGTGAAGGTTTACAAGAATGATCAAAGAATCATAAAATCATAGAATTAATGATGCAGAAGGAGGCCATTCGGTCCATCGAGTCTGCACCTGCCCTTGGAAAGAGCACCCTACCCAAACCCACACCTCCATCTGTCCCGTATCCCAGTAACCCCATCTAACCTTTTTGGACACTAAGGGCAATTTATCACTGCCAATCCACCTAACCTGCACATCTTTGGACTGTGGGAGGAAGCCGGAGCACCCGGAGGAAACCCACGAAGACATGGGGAGAACGTGCAGACTCCGCACAGACAGTGACCCAAACCGGGAATCGAACCTGCGACCCTGGAGCTTTGAAGCAACAGTGCTGACCGCTGTGCTGCCGTGTTGCCCCAAATGTGTGGGCTTTAGTGGAAGAAATGCATTGACAGGCTGAGTTTCGACACCATTGAAAAGAAAAGAGGCGGTGGGGTTACCTAAATAGGTCTTGAAAATTCTGAAAGGCTTTGTCAGAGTGGATTCAGAGAGAACGTTTGCTCTTGTTGGGAAGAGCATAAAGTAGAGGCCGTCAATGTAAGATAGTCGCCCAGAAATCCAATAGGGAATTCAGGAGAAACGCCTTCACCCAGAGTGTGGTCAGATTGTGGAACTCGCTATCACAGGGAGAGGACAAAGTGAATAGATACATTTAAGCGGAAGCCAGACAACATCAGAGAGAGAAAGGAATATATAATAACTGAATGAGGAGAGACGGAAGGAGGAATGAATGAAGCTAAACACTGACATGGGCTATTTGGGCTGAATGTCTTGGGTTACATATTCTACATAATCCAAATGGCCCGTTTTGCGCTATATTGATTTTCGTGGTTACTGGTTACATTTGTGGGTTACCAACCAACTAAGTGGCATAAAATCTGAGAGCTGTGGTAACTAATTTCCACCTACTCTGCAGGTCGGTTTGAAGCTAACATTTCACTCAGTATCAATAATCTGTAAAGTTATTTTCCATTTTCTAATGATTCTGCCCTCCTTTCTTATTCGCACATAGATTTTTGTTCAAATTAGTAAGGACAGAATACGCCCCTGAGATATTTTGATTAGTTCTGTTTGTTAATCTTCTATTTATAAAGTTCTTTCTTATTCAGTCAATTAGTTTTACTCATTACTTGAGTCATTGGAGGGATGTAATAACCTTTGGCTAAGAGCTAATTTACATTGGAGTTTACTTCTTGAAAAGTAGCTTTTTACTCATTTGAATACAGGTATTTTTTGCTCATTAGTATTTCATGTCAATTTTGCGTTGAATATTGAGGAATGATTATTGCAGAGAGGGTCGATGAAAATGAATCAAGCGGCAGCGGCAATCAAAATGCTCAGGATGATTTTCCACTTCTGGACAAAACCATTCCTGTTGGAATGCAATTTGGGAAATTGCACATCACCAACGCATCATTTTCTTAGTTTTCCTTTTAACGGATGGAGACAAAGTTGGACAGTGTAGTTTCCAAAAATGTAGTCCCAGCCAGAGTCATCAGCAATACCACAGAATAAAACCTGTCCCTTTTAGTAATAACAAAGGAGTTTTAGGTGAAGATATTGGGCTGAATCTTCCGTGGAATGGCTGTTGTTTTGGCAGTCCGCTCCTTTTCCCTTTTCAATTAGCCAAGGCTGGAGCTGCACATTCCTCGCCCGGGCCTTCAGTCTAGGCCTGATGAGAGCTGTGCAACGTAGCAGCTCTGGGAGTCCCATCTGCGCAGGATCAGTGAGGGAAGGGAAGCCACACTTCTTTCTGCTGGTAGCTGCTGCAAACTAGGTAAGTTTAAATGTCCCACCCACTGTGACAAGGGAGATAGTAAGTGTATGAGGTAAGTGTGTAGGGGTAGGTTGGGGAGGGTGGGGGCGGGGAGGGTGGTCAGGGACCCAGGGTGGGGGAGATATTGAGTGTTTGGACAGTGTGGGATGGTAATCGGGTGGGCGGGGTAGTATCAGGAGATGGGGCTTGGGGGATTAGTCAGGGGTTGGGGGAGGTTTTCTGGGTTGGGGTAGTGTGAGGGGTGGGTGGATGGGATGGGGGGGGGATCTTGTGGTCGCGGGCACTTTGCCCACAGAACTCCCCCACTCACCACCATGGAACGCCCCCCCATGGACACAGAAACAACCCCCCCCCCCCCACCCCACCATAGATCAACCAGGACAGACTGTTGGTGATGGTGACCCCCAGTATCTTAAAGCTATCGACTATCTCTACTTCGGAGCCATTGATGTAGACAGGGGCGGGGGTGTCATGCTACCTCTCCTGAAGTCAATGATCAGTTCCTTGGTCTTTCCGACAATTCTTAATGTTAGAGTTTAAGACAGATATTGTAGATTATTTTACTTTTCCGACTTTGTGAAGTAATGTTTATTTTGTTTGTTTAAACCATGGAACCTTGTGGCTTTATTCTCCGAGTGGGTAACTGGGATTTCAAACTGTCTCGATATGAAACGAAAGGTTACTGTTATACCTGTGGGTTATTGGTGTTGTGTACATTATCTCTTTAAGAACCGAGCACGTGACTTATGTGATGTCATCAGCTACATTGTGGGCTTTTGGGGAGTCCAGTCCCAAACCTTGTACAGTGAAACCCATTCAATAAACCTCTGTTAATTTTGCATCAAACCCACATGGATTGCAGGATGGTTTAGTTTGCACTGTTAGTATAAAGATACAAATGTTTAAAAAAGGAAAACTGGCGACGGGATCAGAAGAATGAGAAAAATAAATATTTTTCAATAAATCATTGGAGTGGAGCAGCTTCAACAGCTCAATCGATCAACCGATTTACAAAAGGTCAGAAATTGCTGGCAGCGGAACTGGTAAGGTCTTGGGCAAAAAGGGAAGGGCCCACACTGATTTTAAACCAGTAATCCGAGGAGCCAAGCTTTGGCCTTGCCACGTGCAGTACAGTAAGACACAGAGGTAGAGCGGGGCAGAGGAGAAAAGAGTATCATAACAAATTAAACCTGTTGCAAGTTAATGGGGGCGAGTCTCCAAAATGGAGCCCAAGTGTTCATGCCGCTCCAGCCTCCTTTCCCGGTGCCAAATGGACGCCGCACCAACCTGCGCATGCGCGGGGGACTTCTTCAGCGCGCCGGCCCCGATTCAACATGGCGTTGGTGGTCAGGGGCCGACCGTGCAAGGAAGTAGGCCCGGGGCGGGGGGGGGGCGGGGAGAGGCCGGCCCGCCAACCGGTGGACCCCTATCGTGGGCCAGACCACATCAGAGCCCCCCCCACCCCCCTCGGTGAAGGATCGCTTTTCCCCGCCCCACAGGCCAACCCCGACCCTTCGCGCGGAGTTCCCGCCGGCAGCGACCAGGGGTGAATGGCGGCGGCGGGACTCTGTCGTGTCCGCGCGGCCGCTCGGCCCATTCGAGCCGGAGAATCGGCGGCCCTGCCGAGTCCAGCGGTCCGCAGCCGGCGCTGCGTCAAACGTTAAATGGCGCCGATTCGCCGCACCTCGGAGAATCACGCGCTGGCGTCGGGGAGTTCTGGCGCGGTTGCGGTGATTCTCCGGCCCGGCGGGGGCTCAGCAAATCGTCTCCAAGGTTTCTGTAGTTAAAAGCTGATGAAAGTTAAAGCTGTTTCGTATTGATAATCCATCTTGAATGAACTAGGCCACTGAATTAATCCACTGAACTCTTATAGTGCAAAAGGAGATCATTCAGCTCATCGAATCTGCACCGATTCCCGGCTTGGGTCACTGTCTGTACGGAGTCTGCACGTTCTCATCGTGTCTGCGTGGGTTTCCTTCAGGCGCACTGGGTTCCTCCCGCAAGTCCCGAAAGACGGTGCAGAGGACACCATCTCAGACTGAAAGGACGATCCTTTAAAACAGAGGAGGAATTTCTTCAGTCAGAGGGTGGTGAATCTATGGAACTCTCTGCCGCAGAAGGCAGTGGAGACCAAATCACTGAGTGTCTTTGAGACAGAGATAGATAGGTTCTTGATTAATAAGGGGACCATGGGTTATGGGGAGAAGGCAGGAGAATGGGAATGAGAAAATATCAGCGATGATTTCATGGCAGAGCAGGCTCGATGGGCCGAGTGGCCTAATTCTGCTCCTATGTCTGTGGTCTTATGGACGTGCTGTAAGGTGATTTGGACATTCTGAATTCTCCCTCTGTGTAACCGGTACAGGTGCTGGAATGTGGCGACTAGGGTTATTGACTATCTATCCATTAGTCATCCAACAACGACATTTGACATTAGAATTGCAGAGTTACTATTTGAAAAGAAAGTGGTAATTTGTGAAAGATAAAACACTACGAGTTGTTATCTGGATTAACGTAATTGAGAACGGAAACATTTTGGACATCACCAAGAGTAAAGGAGAAAACTCCAAGTAGTAGTGATGGCCACAGAGTCTATAGTGTGTCTGCTGCAGTATTTTAAACTGAACTACCTAACTCAGAAACAATTATTTTGGATGCAAGTATTATGAAATACAGCATTTAAACAATCCCACATTTATCTCAATCTAATTTCTAATCCCTCTGCTCAAAGGTTAAGGCAGAAATATCTCTGTTGGTAGTTTAAATCTAAGGATTTGTTCCTGGCTTCATTGTCAGAGTTATTTCCTGATTGGCCCCCGCCCCAAAAATATCCTCCTTCCAGCATCAGGCCAGGAATATTCCTGACGTTACCACACTAACTATGCTAAGTAGCACATGGGCAGCACTGTTGCTTCACAGCGCCAGGGTCCCAGGTTCGATTCTCGGCTTGGGTCATTATCTGTGTGGAGTCTGCAGGTGTCTGCGTGGGTTTCCTCCGGGTGCTCCGGTTTCCTCCCACAAGTCCTGAAAGACATGTTATTAGGTAAATTGGACATTCTGAATTCTCCCTCTGTGTACCCGAACAGGCGCTGCAATGTGGCAACGGGGGGCTTGTCCCAGTAACTTCATTGCAGTGTTAAAGTAAGCCTACTTGTGACAATAAAGATTATTATTAAAAAATGCTTCATTGGTTGTGTAGTAATCCACGGGAGGCAGGAGTTCCGTCACCACACCAATATTTATTTACAATAACGATATTACAGGAGCAGCTACAAACAGTGCTGCTAGCAGTCCAGTCAACTTAAGACTGCTCACAAAGCCTACACAGGTGATTATATGGGCCCCCTCAATGAGCTATCATTGAGGGATCTCATACTCCAATTGGCCAACTAATACAGCCAATTGGAGTTCATTACACCCCTACCCCCCAAGGTCCGAAGAATTCTTGCCAGCTGGCATTCCTCTGAGCTTCTTCCTGCTCCTCATGTCTGGGTCTGTCACCTCTGTGTCGTCCGCCGGGTCGTTCTCCGAAGTGGGCGGGGTGTACCTTATAGGTGCCCGTCTTTTCCTTGATGACCTCCTTGGAAGCTGTTCTTCCTCCTTCTAGGGGAGAGGTGTCGCGGCGGCCTCGTCGAGTGTGTCCATCTCCGACTCTGATGACTGGATGACGGGGTCTGGAGAAATTGCTCGGGGCTGGGGTGTGGGTATCCTTTCCGTCTGGGCTATCCCAGCTTGAGGCGGTCCTGCTTCGCCTGCCTCCAGGTGTGGTTCCGCTGCCCTTATTTGGTCTAGGTGTTTCTTCAGCACCTTACCTCCTGTTGAAACCTCATAGGATATGGGCCCTGTTTGGGACTCTACCGTGCCTTTGACCCACGTTGGTCCATTCCTCTTAATTCTTGACCCAAACCGGTGCCCCCACCTGGAAATGTCTCTGCTGCCGACTATTATCATGCCCAATACGTTGGGCCTCCTGTTGTTTCTCCACTTTCCCCGTTAAATTTGGGAAAAGGAGACTCAGCCTCGTTCCCAGCCGCCCTCCCATTAAGAATTCAGCTGGCGGTATGCCCGTTGTGGAATGCGGTGTGGTCCTGCAATCAAACAGCCAGCGGGAGAGCTTTGTGTCTATTGATGCTGCCGGCTGCTTCTTGAGTCCCGCTTTAAGTGTCTGGACCGCTCTCTCTGCCAGGCCGTTGGTCGCTGGATGGTAAGGGGCCGTTTTGATGTGACGGACTCCGTTTTCCTTCAGGAATTTTCCAAATTCCCCACTTGTGAATGCCGTTCCGTTGTCCGACACCAATACCTCCGGAAGTCCATGTGTTGCAAACGAGGCCCTGAGCTTTTCAATTGTCGATGCTGTGCTTGCCGTGTTTACCCGGTGGACATCCAACCATTTGGAGTGGGCATCCACTATCACCAAAAACATTGAGCCCATGAAAGGGCCGGCGTGGTCAATATGCAGGCGGATCCACGGTCTGCCTGGCCATTCCCACGGGTGCAATGGCACCGCTGGTGGCACTCTTTGCCCCTGTTGGCACTCCTGGCACCGACGTACCAAGGCTGCTATGTCTGTGTCCAAACCTGGCCACCAAACGTAGCTTCGTGCTAGCATCTTCATTTTAGACACCCCTGGGTGTCCGTGATGTAACTCAGTTAAGATTGCCTGACGGCCCTGAGCTGGGACGATTACCCGGGCTCCCCATAGTAGGATACCGTCTTCTACGGTTATTTGGTCCCTTCTGCTCCAGCATGGGTGCATCTGGGGCTCCAATGGTCTTTCCAGTTCCCCTGTTAGTAGTAAATGCTTCACCTTGCTAAAACTGGGTCTTTTTGCGTCCACAACCGAATATGTTGTGCGTCTACTGGTAGGGTGTCCAAAAAATTTAGAGTCATTACTGTCTCCTCTACTTTTGGTATTTGCGGCGGAGTGTCCGGGAGGGGAAGTCTGCTCAAAGCATCTGCATGTGCTACTCGCGTTCCCGGTCTGTGCTCCAGAACGTATCTCTCTGCCGCCAGTAGCAACGCCCAGCGTTGGATTCTAGCTGATGCAATCGGGGGTATTGACTTGTCTTCTTTTAATAACCCTAATAACGGCTTATTGTCCGTCACTATGGTGAATTTCCGCCCGTACAGATACTGGTGAAATCTTTTTACTGCGAATATCACCGCCAGTCCTTCCTTCTCGATTTGGGCGTAATTCCTCTCAGCCATCGCCATAGTCCTCGAAGCATAGGCTATTAGCCGTTCTTCCCCATTCCTTCCTCTATGGGCTAAGACGGCTCCTACCCCGTAGGGGGATGCATCACAAGTGACCACCAACTCCTTCCTTGGGTCATAATGCTCTAGGACATTTTTGGATGACAGCTGTTCCTTAATGTCCCTAACTGCTCGGTTTTGGCACCTATGATTTCCCCCAAACCTTCCTGGAAGACCTCCGGGTATTTTTGGAGTACTCCACTCAACTGCCCGCTTCCACTCTGGAAAATTTTCATCCAATCTAATTTTAGGTCTTTCAGCCAGTTCCGTCCAATTAAGCTCGGTCCGGAGCCCTCTACTATCGTCAACGGTAATCTGAGCAATTGTTTCTCATATTCCACAGGTACATGAGTCGTGCCTAGAACTTCCAGGGGTTCCCCTGTGTAGGTTTTAAGTTTCGTCGATGTTTTTGTTAGGGTTAGTGGCTGGAGTCCATCTTTGATTTCTCTAAATGCTGCCACTCCCATTACTGATACGGCCACACCCGTGTCTATTTCCATTATTGTCGGCCGCCCGTTCACCCGTGGGGTAATCCTAATGGGTTCTGCTTTCTTCGTTGTAATATTATATAATTGTTCCCCTTCGGAGGAGGATGGGGCGTCTAGGTTGTGTACTTCCCGGCGTCCCTACCTGCTATTCCTCTTTTTCCACCTCCTTCTAGGGTTTCTGTCGTTGTTACCCCACTCTGTCTGGTGCCAGAAACGGTCCATCTCTGTTGGGGGAGCCTCAGCCGGTACTTCCCTCTGTCTCCAGTTAGTCCTGGCAGACTTGGGGGCAGTTCTGGGGTTTTCCTTTTTCCCTCTATTCCTCAGGTTTTTCCTGAGAGCGGCTAGCTGGTAGCAGGACCCGTTGTGGTAGTCCCTCTCACAGGTATCTACCTCCATTGGCGTGCCCTGGAGTTCCTGCACCCCACTTGCTGCCTTTTCTAGGGACAGTGCGAGCTGTAACGCCTGCCTGCAGTCTAGCTCCGTTTCCGCCAACAGGCGTTTCTGTATTGTGAGGTCGTTTATACCACACACTAACCGGTCCCGAAGCATTTCATTTAGCGTCGGACCGAACTCACATTTTTCCGCCAGCCTTCTCAGGCGGGTCAAGAAATTCGTGACTGACTCCCTGTCTTCCTGCTTCGCTGTGTAGAATCTGTACCTACGCAAAATTAGGAAGGATGTGGAAGCTTTGGAAAAGGTGCAAAGGAGATTTACCAGGATGTTGCCTGGAATGGAGAGTAGGTCATACGAGGAAAGGTTGAGGGTGCTAGGCCTTTTCTCATTAGAACGGAGAAGGATGAGGGGCGACTTGATAGAGGTTCATAAGATGATCAGGGGAATAGATAGAGTAGACAGTCAGAGACTTTTTCCCCGGGTGGAACACACCATTACAAGGGGACATAAATTTAAGATAAATGGTGGAAGATATAGAGGGGATGTCAGAGGTAGGTTCTTTACCCAGAGAGTAGTGGGGGCATGGAATGCACTGCCTGTGGTAGTAGTTGAGTTAGGGACCTTCAAGCGGCTATTGGATAGGTACTTGGATTAGGGTAGAATAATGGAGTGTAGGTTAACTTCTTAAGGGCAGCACGGTAGCATTGTGGATAGCACAATTGCTTCACAGCTCCAGGGTCCCAAGTTCGATTTCGACTTGGGTCACTGTCTGTGTGGAGTCTGCACATCCTCCCCGTGACTGCGTGGGTTTCCTCCGGGTACTCCGGTTTCCTCCCACAGTCCAAAGATGTGCAGGTTGGGTGGATTGGCCATGAAAAATTGTCCAAAATTCTATGATTAACCTAGGACAAAAGTTTGGCGCAACATCGTGGGCCGAAGGGCCTGTTCTGTGCTGTATTTCTCTATCTAAAATGAGGGGTGGTTTTGGGTCGTAGTGCTCTTTCACCAATTCCGTTACTTCTTGGAAAGTTTTCGTGTCCGGCGCATCGGGATAAGTCAGACTACGTATAATGGCGAAAGCGGAGGGTCCGCACGCCGACAGCAGGATAAGCCGTCTCCTTTCGTCCGTCAGTATATCATTTGCCTGGAAGAAGTAACACATTCTCTCCACATACTGGGACCAGTCCTCAATAGCCGGGTCGAATGCCTCTAACCTCCCAAAAAACGGCATTTTTAAAATGGCAAGGCTTACCCTCCGAGTGCGGCAGCTGGTCTCCGCAAAATTCGTAGTTTACCTCGTCGTTACTGTAGTAATCCACGGGAGGCAGGCGTTCCGTCACCACACCAATGTTTATTTACAATAACGATATTACAGGAGCAGCTACAAACAGTGCTGCTAGCAGTCCAGTCAACTTAAGACTGCTCACAAAGCCTACACAGGTGATTATATGGGCCCCCTCAATGAGCTATCGTTGAGGGAGCTCATACTCCAATTGGCCAACCAATAAAGCCAATTGGAGTTCATTACAGGTTGTAAAGCACTTTGGCACACCCTGAGGTCCTGAAAGGCTATTACGATACATTGATTAATAGGACTGTCACTGCCAATGAATCACAGCTAACATCAGCAGTTAATGTGTTCATTTTTTGGGGGGGTTAATTTTTTAATACTTTGTAACTGAGATTAACAGTTTTAATCACCAATTTAATCACAATAAGAATGCTTCAATTGCTTGATAGACCAACCAATTATAATTTACGTATACCTAATTACGAGCCTGCTGATTTCACTGACTGTCCGTTGCACATAACTCTTTACAACTTCTGCTTCGACTGAACCCTGTGCCGAAATTAAACAATTGGCTGGAGTTGCCTACTGCGTTCTCACATTATCCTCCCATTTGTGATTGAAGTACTCAGCTGTTTTATGCTACAGAACTCTAACATTTATGCATTCATCCAGAAAAGCAGAGCCTGTCTTTGTGCAGGAAAGCTTTCAGGAGGACAGTGTCGCTTACACCCTGATTCCCATTAAGGTGCGTCACATGTGTTAAATGTGGTTACAACAATGGGATTTTTCCAATCTCTTGATTATCATAAACCAGATCATTCTGCCCAATGTTCAACAATGCAGAGTGCAATTTGTCATGGCCATCGTTTACCATGCCGATTTTCTTGATGATTTCAACCTAATTTTTGCATCTCCACACTCTCGCATCACTTTACCGACATGGGTTTGACATCTTTCCTGGGGATAGACTTGCTGCATCCTGTCCTTCCCAGGCAGGACACCAAAGGCTTTGGCTTTGAATAACCTGCCCACCTAAAGAGTTGCTGCTGTTGAAAAGTCCTTTCACGTAAGAATAGACACAGCTCACAACAGGGAGTTAGCATTGCATCTCAGGTTCCTTCACTTTGTGCAGCTGTTTGTGTGTCGACAGCCACTATCCCTTCAGTCACTAGCTTCGTTCAAGCACTTAGCAGATACCAAACAAGATTTGCTCCAATTGGTGCCTTCATTGAACCTAACGTGGGGAGGATTAGAAGACAAACTCTTGCCTAAAAATCGGCATGACTTATATCAAGGTTGTGCTGAAAGCATCTAATTATTTGGCTTACTCATTGAATTACTGACAGAGAGTCTTAAAGTCTGATTTTTCACTCCTATCTTCACTGCGGGGTGGAGAGGGGAAAACATTAGAACAAATCATGCCTGTACAGCCCACCGTTTTCTGCCCATTAAAGCAAATGGGTGAGAGATCACAGGCTGTGTTCCCACGGTTTCGCACAATGTGCCTCCAGAGAGTGCGGAATTGCAAATCGTAAGTGTACATATTAACCCTGTGTGGGACTGGCAGATTCTTTACAAGACAGGCCAGATTGAACCAATATGCAGCACCAGTTTACAGAAAGTTCTGGAGTGAGGTACAGAAATCTACAATATCCGCTGGGATAACTTCAGATACTTCAGGCCGTAGGCATGGGGATCAGAATGTAGGAGGAGCAGGAGTAAGCCACTTGGTCCCTCAAATCTGATCTGATTATTGCCCCAACTCTACTTTCCTGTTTATTTCCAATAATCTTTGACTCCCGTATCAATCGAGAATGTATAACTCGGCCTTCAAAATATTTAATTACCCAGTTTCCACTGCCCGCACGCCTGGATAGGATCATGAAAGATATGACTATGGCCTTGATTTATACTTTCCTGTCTACCCTCCTATAAAGGGCCAATGCAGGAATTGAACGATTGAAAACTGAGCAGGAATCATAGAATCCCGACCGTGCAGGAGGAGGCCATTTGGCCCATCGAGACTGCACCGACCCTCTGAAAGAATACCCTACCTCGACCCAGTGACACAGTTGTTAGCACTGCTGCCTCATACTACCATGGTGGCACTGTGGTTGGCACTGTTGCTTCACAGTGCCAGGGACAAGGTTCTACTTTGACCTTGGGTGATTGTCTGTGCGGAGTGTGGTAGTCGGTATTAGGGGTATTACGGTACCCAGGTTAAGGCTGCAAGACAATTGGTGTGGTAGGTACCTGAGACAGCAAGATCATTGGTGAAGCCTTCCTGCTGGTTCCACCCAGTAAGGAGGAGTATAAGAGTCTGTGACTCCCCAGCCGCTGCATTCTGTACCTGCGCTGCTGGGGGAAGTATCTAGTCCAATAAAGCTTTCAATTGTACTCTAATCTCGCTTTGAGAGTTATTGATCGTGCATCAATTTATTGGACTAGATTTTGAAGAATGGAGCTCCGCATCAAGCTGGAGTGTCTGCAACTTGACCCCGACACGGAACACTCAGCGGCAATCTTCAAACACTTGCTGGCGTGCTTCAACGGGTACCTCAGGACGGCCACGACTACACACACGGAGGACCAGAAGATGCAAGTTCTCCACTCGAGGGTGAGCACAGAGATCTACGCGCTCATCGAGGATGCAAACGATTTTGTGGCTGCGATGGCCCTGTTCAAAGGACACTACATTCGCCCAGTAAATCAGGTTTACGCCTGACATCTGCTAGCGGCAAGGCAACAAATCCCGGGAGAATCGCTAGACGAATTCTACCGAGCAATTCTGTAACTAGGTAGGAACATTGACTGTCCGCAAGTTTCAGCCAGCGACCACACAGAACTTTTAATCCGGGACGCATTCCCTGCAGGTATGCTGTCCTCCCAAAGCCGCCAGCGGCTGCTAGAGAGAGACACTAGGCATCAAGGAGGCACGGACCCTTGCCAGCTCCCTGGATGTGGCCTCCCGAAACGCCCGCGCGTTTGTCCCGGACTGCGCGGCAGCCCCTTGGGCAGCGTAGAACCCGCCCGCGGCCGACCCCGATGCATCCCCCATCCCCCCACAAGCTTGTGCCGCGCGGCTACCAAGCAACCGGGGCCCCACTGTTACTTATGCGGGCAAGCAAAGCACCCCCGGCAGCGCTGCCTGGCCCGCCCCTCCACCTGCAAAGGGTGCGGCAAAAAGGGCCATTTTGCGGTGGTATGCCAGGCCCGAGCGGTCGCCGTCGTCCCCGGGGGCGAACCGGGGCCGCCACCACAACTCCCTCCATGGGCCACGTGCAGGCAGCAGGCGCCACCATCTTTGTTTTCCCGAGCCACGTGCGGACTCCGTGCGCCGCCATCTTGTTCCCCAGGGATCACATGCAACGCGTGGGTGCCGCCATCTTGCACACCCCCAGCCATGTGTGACCCATGGGCGCCGCCATCTTGACTGGAGTCTCAGGTCCCCGATTCGGATGACCACGCACTGCCCGAGGAAAGTCTTCAACTTTTACCACCACTCGCCTCAGTGACCCTGGACCAGTCTCATCCCCGAACCCTCTCGACCGCAACGACGACCGTGCTCATCAACGGACACAAAACATCCTGCCTGATCGACTCCGGGAGCATAGAAAGCTTCATCCATCCCAACACGGTAAGGCACTGTTCTCTTCCCATACATCCAGTTAGCCAAAGAATTTCGCTGGCCTCCGGTTCTCACTCTGTAGAGATCAAAGGGTTCTGCGTAGCTAACCTCACGGTCCAGGGAAGGGAATTAAAAAATTTGCGACTCACCCGTGCGCTTCCACGCTCCTAGGGTTAGACTTCCAATGCAACCTCCAGAGCTTAACCTTTAAATTCGGAGGCCCTATACCCCCCCCTCACTGTCTGCAGCCACGCGACCCTCAAGGTCGACCCGCCTTCCCTTTTTGCGAACCTCACCCCGGATTGCAAACACGTCGCCACCAGGAGCAGACGGAACAGTGCCCAGGACCGGACATTCATTTGGTCGGAAGTCCAGCGGCTACTGAAAGAAGGTATTATCGAGCCTAGCAACAGCCCCTGGAGAGCTTAAGTAATGGTTGTAAAGACCGGGGAGAAGCAGAGGATGGTCATCTATTATAGTCAGACCATCAACAGGTATACGCAGCTCGACGCGTACCCTGTCCCCTGCATATCTGATTTGGTCAATCAAATAAAAGGTCTTTTCCACGGTGGACCTCAAGTCCGCCTACCACCAGCTCCCCATCAACCCGGACGACCGCAAATACACAGCATTCGAAGCAGATAGGCAGCTCTACCACTTCCTGAGGGTTCCCTTCGGTGTCACAAATGGAGTCTCGGTCTTCCAACGGGAGATGGACCGAATGGTTGACGAGTACAGTTTGCGGGCCATATTTCCGTACCTCGACAATGTCACCATCTGCGGCCACGGCCAGCAGGACCAGGACACCAAGCTCCGAAAATTCCTCCATACCGCAAAAATCCTTAATCTAACCTACAACAAGGACAAATGCGTGTTCAGCACCGACCGTCTAGCTATCCTCGGCTATGTAGTGCATGATGGAGTGATAGACCCAGATCCCAAGCGCATGCGCCCCCTCATGTAGTTTCCCCTCCCCCACTGCTCCAAGGCCCTGAAACACTGCCTGGGATTTTTTTCATATTACGCCCAGTGGGTCCCCAATTATGCAGACAAGGCCCACCCATTAATCCAATCCACGGTTTTTCCCCTATCGGCAGAGGCCCGCCAGGCATTCAGCCACATAAAAGCGGACATCGCAAAGGCCACGATGCATACAATCGATGAATCCTTTCCATTCCAAGTCGAGAGCACCGTGGCCGATGTAGCTCTGGCAGCCACCCACAACCAAGCAGGCAGGCCCGTGGCCTTCTTCTCCCGCACCCTCCATGCTTCAGAAATTCATAATTCCTCCATTGTAAAGGAGGCCCAGGCCACAGTAGAAACTGTGTGGCACTGGAGGCATGACCTGGCCGGCAGGAGATTCACGCTCCTCACTGACCAACGGTCGGTTGCTTTCCTGTTCGATAATGCACAGCGGGGCAAGATAAAGAACTATAAGACCTTACGGTGGAGGATCGAGCTCTCCACCTACAACTATGAGATCTTGTATCGTCCCGGGAAGCCAAATGAGCCTCCTGATGCCCTATCCCACGGCACATATGCCAACGCACAAGTGGGCCTACTCTGGGCCCTCCAAGAGGTACCTCTGCCACCCGGGGGTCACTCGATTCTTCTATTTTATCAAGACCCACATCCTGCACTACTCAGGACTGCCACCAGGAATGGACTTCAAAGGGCCCCTCCCCTCCACCGACCACAACACCTACTTCCTGAACATGATTGACGAGTATTCCCGGTTCCCATTCGCCATCCCCTGCCCCAAAATGACTGCAGCCACCGTCATAAAAGCCCTCCACAGTATCTTAACACTGTTCGGTTTCCCCGAATACATACACAGCGATAGGGGCTCCTCCTTCATATGCGATGAACTGCGTCAATTCTTGCTCAGCAAGGGCATTGCCTCAAGCAGGATGACCAGTTACAACCCCCGGGGAAATGGACAGGTAGAGAGGGAGAACGGAACGGTCTGGAAGACCGTCCGACTGGCCCTACGGTCCAGGAATCTCCCAGTCTCCCGCTGGCAGGAGGTCCTCCCCGATGCACTCTACTCCATCCGATCACTGCTGTGTACCACGACCAACGAAACACCTCATGAACGTCCCCTTGCCTTCCCCAGGAAGTCCTCCACCGGGACGTCGCTCCCAACCTGGCTGGCAGCCCCTGGACCCATCCTGCTCTGCAAACACATTTGGGCGCACAAGTCGGACCCATTGGTCGAGAGGGTCCACCTCCTTCACGCTAACCCTCAGTACACCTACTTGGCGTACCCTGACGGCCGGCAGGAAACGGTCTCCCTAGGGGACCTGGCGCCCGCTGGATCCCTCCCCACACCCCCCCCCCCCACCAATCCCACCCTCCCTCCCACCGGCGCACCCCATGGCTGCCCCCTTTCCAGGTGGATCGGTTCTTCCACTGGTCCCACCCAGGGGTGATGAAGCTACTGAAGAAGCCGAAGTCACATTCCCGGAGTCACGGATGCCTGAGCCGGTGCCTGCATCACCGCCGAAACTACGACGTTCGCAGAGGACGACCAGGGCCCCCGATCGACTAATTGCTTCATTTTGATATGTGCATGTAAATGAATACTGTAAATAGTTGTGACATGTATGAAGGCAGAACACTGTACCACCGACGGGTACCACCATAACCTCTACCACTGTATAACGCAAAACCACCACCCCCGCCGGACTCTTTTTTTTAACAGGGGGTGAAAGTGGTAGTCGGTATTAGGGGTATTACGATACCCAGGTTGGTGCTGTAAGACCATTGGTGTGGGAGGTACCTGAGACAGCAAGATCATTGGTGAAGCCTTCCTGCTGGTTCCACCCAGTAAGGAGGAGTATAAGAGTCTGTGACTCCCCAGCCGCTGCATTCTGTACCTGTGCTGCTGGGGGAAACATCTAGTCCAATAAATCCTTCAATTGTACTCCAATCTCCCTTCGAGAGTTTCTGCACTGTAGGGTTTTATGATTCTAGGCCCAGACCCTGACCCTATCCCCTTAAACCAGTAACCTCTGCTGAACTTTTGGACACCAAGTGGCAATTTATAGCATAGCAATCCACTGAACCTGCATATCTTTGGAATGTGGGAGGAAACCGGAGCACCCGGCGGAAACCCACGCAGACACGGGGGAGAAAGAGCAAACCCCACACAGACCGTCACCCGAGACTGGAATCATGAGCTTTGGAGATCACCAACAAACCTGGAAGGTGTTTCCTAGCCCTCATTACCCTGAGAAGATGTTGGACCGCCTTCTTGAGCCCATGATACCAGTGTGCTACAATTGACTGGCTGGTTAGGTCATTTTCGAAGACAACGACATTGGTAATGGACTGGAATCGCACATCAACTCAAACTGGTTCAGCAAATTTCCTCCTTTAATGAGACGGCACTGAATGAGATGGGTTTTCACAATAATCTGACAACCTCATGGCTATATTTACTGTTGACAACCTTAGCTACAACCAGCTGACAGGTTATCAATCAGGACCTGAACCTTGAACTCCATTTCTTTCTATATATATATGAAACCCTCAGTATCACAACATCAGGTGAGCTGCTGCTTCGTGGGAGTTTAATGAGCTTGTCAATTCTAATTGTTCGACCACATCAGGAGTTTACCGAGCATTCACTGAATTCCTGGTCTGTTTTTAAGGCTTATAAGCAGGGGATTTGTGGGTTTGCTGATTGTTGATTGAAACAATATATGAAACAAACTACTTGCTTTATGTTCTTCTTCTAAATTTGACCTGACCTTAACACAGAATAATCTGCTTTAGTGTCATGCTGCACAAATAAGTGAAGCAATTCTTTTATCTTTCAGGCCTGTCACAATCAGTGGCTGTGCAGGCCACTTGTTCAAAGATTAATCATGTTATCATCGGCCAGTAAATGAACAGAAATGGAATTCGAGCTTGCCCTTTATAAAACAAATAGATCTGACGGATGATACAAAACAGATTGCTCACTTTCAATCGCCAAATGCCTGCTCCATTGCAACAATAAATGTCATTTTCTATTAAGAATACCCTTTGAAGCAGCACACTCTTATGTTAATTCCCAGCTTCCTGTCAAGTTACAAGGCAGCTGAACTTTACCACAACAATGAAAGAAAGGTTTTACAAGACTTTTGGAAATAATGCACAGGAGTAGGTTTTAACACGATAAGGCGCAATGGTCTAAGTGTGGGAGGGTGGTGGAGGGGGGGGCAATGTAGTTGGAAGGCGGTCACAGACCATCTGAAATACAATGGTGCCATTTTCCAAGGAAGTCATTGTGCCAATGTCCAGAGGATTATTTTGATGAGGGCAGGGAGCAGAGAGTTATCTTTGCCCAGATTTTAACCTAAAATCGCGGTATGAATGGAGGCAGCTTGGGTCGGTGCCTGTTTCACACCTTGCCTTGTTTTAAAGCCTGAAATTGGGTATCGGGTGTCCACCCTGCACTCGTCTCGGCTCCATGGGTGGGTGAGGTGATAATCGGAGCTTCAGTACGAGTGGAACTTAAAGACGTGAAGAAATTTAAAAGGTGCATCACGATTAGAGAAAAACAATTTGGCGAGCTGATGGAACGACACAGAGGTGTACCTTAACCAGCTGAAGAGGTTGGGCCCCCAGCCCTCATGAAAATAGAAGGCTATGGGGTGACCTCCACAGGGAGTATGTTTCCACTTCAAGGAAGAGTGAAATTAGAGGCCAGCGAATCCAGGAGAAATCTCTTGACTCAGAGAGTGGTGAGAATGTGGAACGCGCTACCACAGGGAATGGCTGAGGCAAATACCACAGATACATTTAAAAGGAGGCTATATAGGCATAAGAGGGAGAAACTAATGGAGGGACTGTGTCAGATAGAACAGTCAGGCAGAGGATCAAATGAAGCAAAAACGCCGGCACATATTGATTAATCCGAGTGGCCTGTTTCTGTGCTACATATCCAAATTAATCTTTGTAAACCCCTTAACAGGCTTTGCAATTCAGAATATTTCACTGATGAAAGATGTGATGTGATGCAAGATCAATCATCTGTAAATGTTTGTACTTACTTTCAAAGTGTCAAAGAACAAAAAACAAAGAAAATTTTGGAAGATCTAATTCAAGAGCGGACTATAAGGTCAATGGAAGAGTCCTGGGGAAAATTGATGTGCAGAGAGATCTTGGAGTTCAGGTCCATTGTACTCTGAAGGTGGCAACGCAGGTCGATAGAGTGGTTAAGAAGGCATAAAGCATGCTTGCCTTCATCGGATGGGGTATTGAGTACCTCATTACCCTGAGAAGATGTTGGACCGCCTTCTTGAGCCCATGATACCAGTGTGCTACAATTGACTGGCTGGTTAGGTCATTTTCGAAGACAACGACATTGGTAATGGACTGGAATCACACATCAACTCAAACTGGTTCAGCAAATTTCCTCCTTTAATGAGACGGCACTCAATCGACCCATCATCCATGGTTCCCTAATCTTGCCATTTCTATCCCTCATTTTCACAGGGAATGTCTGTCCTGCACTCTATTCAACCTTTCCTTAAAGGACTCCCACATTTCTAATGTGGATTTACCCTTAAACAGCTGCTCCTAATCCACATTCCCTAGCTCTTGCCGAATTTTGTTATACTTGGCCTTTCCCCAATTTAGCACTCTTCCTTTAGGGTCACTCTCGTCTTTGTCCACCTGGCTGGGATCATTCCCCAATACCAGGTCCAGTATGGCCCCTTCCCGGGTTGGACTATTTACATACTGCTCTAAAAAACTCTCCTGGATGCTCTTTACAAATTCTGCTCCATCTACGCCTCCAATATTACATGAGTCCCATTCAATGTTGGGGAAGTTAAAATCTCCCATCACAACCACCCTATTGCTCCTACATTGTTCTATAATCTGTCTACATATTTGTACCTCTACTTCACGCTCATTTTTGGGAGGCCTATAGTAAAGTCCCAACAATGTTACTGCACCCTTCCTATTTCTTAACTCTACCCATATTGCCTCAGTGCTTGTATCCTCCATAGTACCCTCCTTAATCATGATGTGGAAATGTCAGCGTTGGACTGGGGTGAGCACAGTAAGAAGTCTTACAACACCAGGTAAAAGTCCAACAGGTTGGTTTCAAACACTAGCTTTCAGAGCACTGCTCCCTCCTCAGGTGAATGAAGAGGTACTCACCTGAGAAAGGAGCAGTGCTCCGAAAGCTAGTGTTTGAAACAAACCTGTTGGACTTTAACCTGGTGTTGAAAGACTTCTTACTGCTCTCCTTAATCACAGCTGTGATATCATCTCTGACCATTAATGCAACCACTCCACCCCTTTTACCTCCCTCTCTATCGCTCCTGAAGCATCTATACCCTGGGATATTTAGTTGCCAATCGTGCCCTTCCCTCAACCAAGCTGGGCAGCACGGTACCATTGTGGATAGCACAATTGCTTCACAGCTCCAGGGTCCCAGGTTCGATTCCGGCTTGCGTCACTGTCTGTGCGGAGTCTGCACGTTCTCCCCGTGTGTGCGTGGGTTTCCTCCGGGTGCTCCGATTTCCTCCCACAGTCCAAAGATGTGCAGGTTAGGTGGATTGGCCATGAGACTTGCATTTATGTTGCAGCGTTTACTAGCACGGGGTGACCCAAAGCATGCTGTGACCAATAAGGTGTGTTTTTCTGAAGTGTAGTCATAGAATCATAGAATTTACAGTGCTGCAGAAGGAGGCCATTCAGTCCATCGAGTCTGCACCGGCTCTTGAAAAGAGCACCATACTTAAGCCCACGCTCCCACCCTATCCCCGTTACCCAGTAACCCCACCTAGCCTTTTGTTTTGGACCCTAAGGGCAATTTAGCATGGCTAATCCACATGGCCAATCCCATTGACAAGCAGCGGGAAGAGGGAATCCCGCCGCCAGTGAACGGCACGGCGCAGAGAAACACGCGGCTGGGAGACCGGAGAATCCAGACCCATGTCCTGGAGTGGGAATTGACCCCACATCCTGTAAAAGTGATGAAAATGTTGCTCTTTGGGCGACTAGTTGAATACTTAAAGGTGAGCGAATTGATTTGCTCACAATGATTAAATGTTTTAATATAGAATTCATAGAATTCATAGAATCCCTACCGTGCAAAAGGCAGGCATTTGGCCCTTTGAGTACAGACGGTACAGAAGGTGAAGTCACACGGGATCAGAGGTGAGCTGGCAAG
The DNA here is from genome assembly GCF_902713615.1 of Scyliorhinus canicula. Classification (NCBI taxonomy): domain Eukaryota; kingdom Metazoa; phylum Chordata; class Chondrichthyes; order Carcharhiniformes; family Scyliorhinidae; genus Scyliorhinus; species Scyliorhinus canicula. Next base: position 6,046,444 of record NC_052150.1, on the reverse strand, counting down.
ATGCATACAGATCTGGCTCGGTCATAGAAGGCAGAGGGTAGCAATGGAAGGGTGCTTTTCTGAATGTCGGGCTGTGTAGTTCCGCAGGGATCAGTGCTGGGACCTTTGCTGTTTGCAATATACATAAATGTTTTGGAGGGAAATGTAACTGGTTTGATTAGTAAGTTTGCAGACGACACAAAGGTTGGTGGAATTGCGGATAGCGATGAGGACTGCCAGAGGATGCAGCAGGATATAGATCAGTTAGAGACTTTGGTGAAGAGATGGCAGATGGGGTTTAATCCAGACAAATGTGAGGTGATGCATTTTGGAAGGTCCAGTACAGCTGGGAAATTTCCAATAAATGGCAGAATCCATAAGAGTATTGACAGGCAGAGGGATCTGGGTGGACAGGTCCACAGGTCACTGTAAGTGACAGCGCAGGTGAAGAAGTTGGTCAGGAGGGCATGCGGCATGGTTGCCTTCATTGGCCAGGGCATTGTGCATAAAAATTGGTAAGTCATGTTAGAGCTGTCTTGAACCTTAGTTAGGCCACATTTGGAATATAGTGTTCAAGTCTGGTCACCACACTACCAGAAGGATGTGGAGGCTTCAGAGAGGGCACAGAAGAGATTTACCAGGATGTTGCCTGGTATGGAGGGCATTAGCTATGAGGAAAGGTTTGTTCTCATTGGAATGACTGAGGTTGAGGGATGACCTGATAGAAGTCTACAAAATAATGAGGCACATGGACAGAGTGGGTAGTCTGGAGCGTTTTCCCACGGTGTAAGAGTCAATTTCTAGGGAACATAGGTTTAAGGTGCGAGGGGCAAGATTTGGAGGAGATGTTCAAAGGAACCTTATTGCACAGAGGGTCGTGGGTGCCTGGAACTCGCTGCCAGAGGAGATGGTGGAGCAGGTACGATAGTGACATTTAAGGGGTGTTTTGACAGATACATGAATAGGATGAGAATGGAGGGATACGGACTCCGTAAATATAGAAGGTTTTAGGCAGCATGGTCAGCACAGGCTTGGAGGGCTGACGGGCCTGTTCCTGTGCTGTACTTTTCTTAGTTTGTTCTTTGAGGACACACTACCCTCTGAAAGAGTACCTTATCGAGGCCCACTCCCCCACCCTATTCCTGTAACGCAATCTCACCTTTGGACACTAAGGACACTAAGAAGCAATTATAGTGTGACAAATCCACCGACACATCTTTGGACTGTGGGATGAAACTGGAGCACCCGGAGAACCATGCAGACTCCACACCTCTGGTCGGGGTAACACAGAACTAGGAGAGCATAACTTTAAAATTAGAGCTTAGTCCTTCATGGTTAATGTCAGGGATGACTTATTGAAACAAAGCTTTACAAAAATCTGGAACTCACTCTTCCCAAAGTTTTTGCAGAGGCTGGAGGTCAAGTGAAAATTTCAGAACTGAGACTGACAGGATTATTGTTAGGCAAGGGGAGTGAGGGTTATAGAAACAAGGTGGATAGATGGAATTAAGATACAGAATTAATCGAACCGAATGATGAAATAGGTTCAATGAATGCATGACTTCCTACGGGTCCTGTGTAAAGGAAATGTGCTCTGTTTTCAACTCCATGTGGCACGAACGCGATTATCTCTTCTGGTCAAATGCAGTATTCCAGGCTTTTGTTAGGGTAAAACAGACATGGACATTGACTCAAATCTCTTCTTCCCTGAATTGCCCAGTGGCCAGCTATGGGGGTGAAAGGGCACGGTATCCCATTTCAAAAAATCAGGACGAGAGCTAACCCAGGGGAAAGACTTGAAAGCGAGCTTTATTAAATTATCTAAGTTCAGCTTGGTTGGACCTTTCAGTCCAATAACGCAACAACTTTATCTTCTTGATTGTTGCACATCCCCCACTAATTCCGCGAGAGGGAAATTAATAGGATGTGCCAAATTGCATATTCTTTGTTTATGATTATCAACATGTCAGGATTATAATTTTTAAGCCTACTTAAGTGTTCAACAAAGCCTTTACTCTGGGATATGTTCCAACACCTGTTATTTACATTACCGATTTCCTCCACATCAGTTGTAATTTACATTAATGATGGATCATCAGGGTCTCTGCAAAGCTTTATGTGTTCATGGCTGCTGATGCTGCACTGATACTATCTACTCACACAACTGGTGCAGCTGTGGCTAATGCTGTTGCCTCAGAAGTTAATTTGGTTGGGACACGCTTAGAAAATAATCATCTTCCACTAATGTTGACAGAAAAAGAAAAATCTATTTTCTTTCCAGGAAAGAAAAACACCAATTCATGTCAGATTCTCATCACATATTCAGGAGATTTCCTGGGAAATGTCTCCCTTGCGTCGAATGGACAAATATTATTCAAATGAAAAATTAACTTAAGAACACAAATATTTAACGTCCATTTCATCTTGCTGTTCCAGTGGTTTCCTCCCATAGACACTCCAACAGTGGCCAGTAAGGAATGCTGTCTCGAGCAGTAGGTGCTGGGAGATCCCAATTCCGGGAGCTACCCAGCTCTCCACACCTCACGTGATCTAACGTGATCGAGCCTATCGAGTTTACATTGACTCTCTGAAAGAGCACCTTACCTTGATCCACTTTGTTGCCCTATCCCAGTAACCCCATCTAACCTTTGGACACTAAGGGCAATTTAGCATGGTCAATCCAGCTAACCTGCACATCTTTGGACTGTGGGCGGAAACCGGAACATCCGGAGGAAACCCACGCAGACAAGGTGAGGATGTGCAGACTCCACATAGACAGTCAACCAAGGCCGGAATTGAACCTGGGACCCTGGAGCTGTGAAACTACAGTGCTAACTGTGCTACCATGTCACCCTTATTTTTTAAAGGGAGACACTGCCTTTAAGAATAGAATACCATAGGTTTTTTCAATTATTGGGAAGAATGTTAGAATCAGTTTATTGGAAGAATATGCATTTGCTTCTTTAACTCTTGCACATCTGCGTTTTGATTTGAAATTATACAAGACAGCTGTGGGACACTGAAGTTTGAATTGGCAAGGCTAGGCTTGGAGCTCCCTCAATGAAACGAGGCACAATGGACAAATAAAGATGAGCATAAAGACTGTTAAAGAGCGTATTATGTACAAGAGTGCTGCACCTCTGTTAAGTGCGCAGATGTTTCTTTACAACCCAATGCCTCAGCAGTTCATTCAGCGAGTAGGCAAACCGGACAGACCAACAGGGCTTGCATTGGGTCCTTCCCCTCTAGCTGTCCATGCCAAGTTTGGAATGGAAGCCTTCGACGTCACTGGGTACTATATCATCGCTGGGCAAAAATCCTGCACTCCCTAACAGCACTGTGGATGTACCTACAACACATTGTCTGCAGCAATTCAAGAGTTGGCTCTACACAACCTTCTCAAAGGCTATTAGGAATGGACAACACATTCTGGCCTTACCGGTGAGTCCCACATCCCACGAACGGGTGAAAACTAAAACGTGCCACAAGACACCGGGATCCGTTAGAAGCTCCTTTGCAAAGCACCGCAATCTTTGAAGATGACTTTCTCCCAGAACAGTGCCTTTTCTCTATTCGTATAATAAACATTTGACCTACTTAAGATCACCGAATAAATTTGAAGCCACCGATACTTTCAGTTAATTAAAATGCTAATTGATATTACGATATTGATTGTCCCTAAAATTAAAATTAGGAAAAGAAATGAGGTTATAAATAACAGGCCACCCAGATTATCAAATATAAAGGAAGTGAGATCAATAATTGTGCTGCAGGCTACACCATCTATGAAAATGTTATTATATTGATTAAATTAAATAGATATTTGAGAGCAAGTTACAGAACTGTTAATCTAATTGAAGTTTTTGAATTATATCAGAAACCACAAACATCACGCAGACTCTAAAATTAGATTGCACCCTTTGACACATTCTCTTGTTTAACATTTGGAATGCTGAAGATCTCCACTCTCACACTCCTTACAGTGGACATGGGGCAAATGCTGCAGCAGAGCTCAGTGATATCTCTGGAGGCAGAGAAATGCTCATTTCCAACACAACAAATTTAGCAAGAAGTTTGGAAGCAATTTTCTGAAAAATAACTGCGCAGTATTTTCCTTGTCTATTGAATGAAGATGAATTCTTCTCAACAGGAGCACATTTGATCAAACTGTCTCATGGAATGGGACAGATCCTTTACTATTCAATTCGGACATGGATTTTATGGGAAAGGCAAAACTGAAGACAAGGTTAATCTTGTCCGTACAGTGGTTGGCACTGTTGCTTCGCAGCGCCTGGCTCCCCCGTTCGATTCCTGGCTTGGGTCACTGTCTGTGCAGTCTGCACGTTCTCCCTGTGTCTGCGTGGGTTTCCTCCGGGTGTTCCGGTTTCCTCCCACAAGTCCCGAAAGACGTGCTTGTTCAGTGAACTGGACATTGTGAATTCTGTGTCTGTGTACCCGAACAGGCTCTGGAATGTGGCGGCTAGGGGCTGTTCACAGTAACTTCATTTCAGTGTTAATGTAAACCTACTTGTGACACGAATAAAGATTATTATTATTATTTAACCTGTATTTTTCCTTCCTGGAATCAAAGAATGAAACAGGGCATGGAGCCTGGATGAGCTCTTTCAAAGAGAGTCTTTCCTCTTATTCCTGCGATTTATATCAATTATCCGATCAGGCAGGGAATTCCAATCAGAATAATTGCCACATCATAGGCGGGATCCTCCGACCCCCCGTCGGGTCAGAGAATCATCATGGGGGGGGCGTGAATCCTGCCCCCGCCGGGTCAGAGAATCACCATGGGGGGGGGGGCGTGAATCCTGCCCCCGCCGGGTCAGAGAATCATCAGGGGGCAGTGTGAATCCTGCCCCCGCCGGGTCAGAGAATCTCCATGGGGGTGGCGTGAATCCTGCCCCCGCCGGGTCAGAGAACCACCATGGGGGGGGCGTGAATCCTGCCCCCGCCGGGTCAGAGAATCACCACGGGGGGGGGCGTGAATCCTGCCCCCGCCGGGTCAGAGAATCATCAAGGGGCGGCGTGAATCCTGCCCCCGCCGGGTCAGAGAATCACCATGGGGGTGGCGTGAATCCTGCCGCCGCCAGGTCAGAGAATCACCATGGGGGGGGGCGTGAATCCTGCCCCCGCCGGGTCAGAGAATCATCAGGGGGCAGCGTGAATCCTGCCCCCGCCGGGTCATAGAATCACCATGGGGGTGGCGTGAATCCTGCCCCCGCCGGGTCAGAGAATCACCATGGGGGGGGCGTGAATCCTGCCCCCGCCGGGTCAGAGAATCGCCACGGGGGGGGCGTGAATCCTGCCCCCGCCGGGTCAGAGAATCACCATGGGGGTGGCATGAATCTCGCCTACGCCGGGCCAGAGAATCACCATGGGGGGGGCGTGAATCCTGCACCCGCCGGGTCAGAGAATCACCATGGGGGGGGGCGTGAATCCTTCCCCCGCCGGGTCAGAGAATCACCATGGGGGGGGGGGCGTCAATCCTGCCCCCGCCGGGTCAGAGAATCACCATGGGGGGGGCGTGAATCCTTCCCCCGCCGGGTCAGAGAATCACCATGGGGGGGGCGTCAATCCTGCCCCCGCCGGGTCAGAGAATCACCATGGGGGGGGCGTGAATCCTGCCCCCGCCGGGTCAGAGAATCATCAGGGGGTGGCGTGAATCCTGCCCCCGCCGGGTCAGAGAATCATCAGGGGGTGTGTGAATCCTGCCCCCGCCGGGTCAGAGAATCACCATGGGGGGGGGGCGTGAATCCTGCTCCCGCCGGGTCAGAGAATCACCATGGGGGGGGGCGTGAATCTCGCCCCCGCCGGGTCAGAGAATCACCATGGGTGTGGCATGTATCTCGCCCCCGCTGGCTGACGAATTCTCCGGTGCTGGGGATTTGGCGGAGGCGGGAATCGTGGCGCACTGGTTGGGGGCCGTTGGCAGCACCCCCCACCACCCCGGCGATTCTCCGGCCCGCCATGGGCCGAGTGGCCGCCTGTTTCCGGCAGGTCCCGCTGGCGTACGTTACGTCAGGTGCTTACCAGCGGGACCTGGCTCCGCAGGCGGCCTCCGGGGTCCTCGGGAGTGCGCGCAGGGATCTGGCCCTGGAGGGTGCCTCCATGGTTGCCTAGCCCGTGATCGGAACCCACCGCCGAGGGCGGGTCTGTGCCGTGGGGGCACTCTATTCCTCCGTGCCGGGCCGTGTAACAGTCCGCGATGGCCGGCCCGGAGTGGAGATGAACCCCCCCCCCCCACGCATGCGCTGGGATGCCGGCAGCACACGCTGGCGCTCCCGTGTATGTGCCAACTCGCGCCTGCTCGCGGAGGAATTTTGGCGCTGGTTGGTGTGGCGCCAAGCCCCTTCCGTACCAGCCGGCGAGACGCAAATCACTCTGGCACCGGCCTAGGCCCTGAAGTTGCAGAGAATTCTACATCTCCGGGGCGGCCCGAGGCCAGAGTAGTTCACGCCACTCCTTCGCGCTGGAGTTGCCCGCCCCCGCCGGTTTCCGAAGAATCCCACCCATGGTCTTTTGCCAGTCACCTTGGCGGTATTCTCCTCCGTTCACGGCAGCGGGATTCTCCAATTCCGCTGCAGTGAGTGGGAGCTTTGGCTGACCACCGAATCCTCCATCCCGGCTAGCAGTAGCGGGCAGTGTGGGGGGAAGGGGGAGACTCCTGCTCCCTTGGCTCATCGCGAGGCCCACCACACCCGGGCCATGATTGTTGAGATCATCTGAGCACATCCGGGGCTACCACGCCCCAACAAAGCACCGCCTGTCCATACCCCCTATAGCAGACATCCCCATGCCCCTCCCCACAGAGACCCCTGGAATAGGAGGACCCCCCCAGGGATCATTGTAATAGGGGTACTCCCCACAAGGACACCCTGCCTACAGAAACCCCCTACATTAACCCCCCCCACCCACACACACAGATCCCCTCCCCACCAGAAAAGGGCCCCTGTCTGGTTTACGTACCTCTGGTTCCCAGATTCACTTTCTGCAATCCATTCATAGCTTTCATTCGTGGTTTGTGATTGACAGCTCGTAAAATTCCTTCACGCTTCAGTGGCCTAAGGGTTTAAACTCCAATGTTTGGAAACATTGGCCACATAAAAGAGAGGTAAGTGCAGTATAATCACATGCTTGAGTGATTGGAATGCACTTAGTGCACTTATATCTCTTTGATGTGGTCAATATTTACAAACATTGGGGTTTCACCACTCAGGCCACTGAAGGGTGAAGACCACTACTGGAAAGCTATGAATGGCTTGCTGTTAATGATCTGTGAGAACCAGATACCACAGGCACAACTGGTCTTGTTAGAGGAATGGACATGTGGAGCTGTAAGGTAAGTATTAAAGCTATAATTCTTTCCACTACCGTATCACAGGGGTCCCTGTGGAGGGGGTCTCCCTATTACATGGGAAGAGATTAGGTCACCCCCCCGTATTTGGGGGTGGGTGTGTACTCTGGCAATCTGGGGGCTATTGTCCTTTGTGGGTGGGTTGGTGGGGGGGGGGGGGGTCGGAGCTGACTTGCGGTGCAGGGCCTGCCAGTTACAGGACCTTGCTACTGCCCACTCGAGATCCTCCGGCAGGATTCACTCGGAATCCCTCATATTGAATTGCTTCCCACTTTACAAACGCAATGGAATCATAAAACTGGGGCAATTCAGCTCTGGCGGGAGCACAAAGCCTCCAAATGAAGAATCCCACCCGTGATGTCAATGCAGTGCATTTCCCACACTGATTCATGCAGAATCGTGCAACATGCCTTTGGATCACTTCAATCCTAATTACCTCCCGTCACATAACGATTCCACATGCAACCTGTATAAACAGGCGCCGGAATGTGGTGACTAGGGGCTTTTCACAGTAGCTCCATTGAAGCCGACTTGTGACAATAGCAATTATTACTATTATACTCCAGGAATAAACAAACGATTGGTCAGCTATAACTCTCAGATTTCATTGCATACCCAAAGATTTCTCCTCATAATCCAAGAACCCAGTTTGCTGTGAATGATATCTGCTGAATGTGTAATTCCCAGTGAAGACTGTTTCGGAGACGAGTCCCAGATCTGGTTTTAGTGGCTACCTGTTGGAGAATTTGGAGAACTTGAAAGCCATCTGTTGGTAGATTCTTTTTGTTGCTGAAGTACTTAACAGAGCAGGTTTGGGCATTGAATGCCATTTCTCATTGGTCCTTCTACTTTTGCAAATCCAGTAGATCACCTTGCAATGACAGACATGATCTTGAGATTTCCTTGATACATAAATTGTGGAGTCGCCTGAATATCGTCGCACCCTGTTTTTTTTTTAACTTGCTGGAAAGGTTGTTTATCTGTGTAAAGAGGAATAAAGATCCCACCATTGATTCCTTCAGTCATTGAAAACAGCTCATGGATTTCATCACTTCTATCAAATCTGTACACTAGAACTCTACACAGCTACCCACACCAACCAGTAGTTTTATTTGTATGTGGGTTTATGGGCGGCACGGGAGCACAGTGGTTAGCAGGTTCGATTCCCGGCTTGGTTCACTGTCTGTGCGGAGTCTGCATGTTCTCGCCGTGTCTGCGTGGGTTTCTTCCGGGTGCTCTGGTTTCCTCCCACAAGTCCCAAAAGACGTGCTGTTGGGTGAATTGGACATTTTGAATTCTCCCTCTGTGTACCTGAACAGGCGCCGGAATGTGGTGACTAGGGGCTTTTCACAGTAACTTCATTGCAGTGTTAATGTAAGCCTACTTGTGACAATAATAAAAATTATCATTATGTTCAGAAGTTCTGCCATAAACTAATTAGAAACTTGAATAATAACCTTTTTAGGATTTACTGTTGTTGGTAGCAGATTTTATTGCTGATTGCTTGAGAGTTTTAATTATAGATGTTTTTTTTTTAAATCAGCTTGAGTAAAAATTTAAAACATTCAGATTGAAGAAATACAGAAATCTCTGCTCAAAAGAGTTTTCCACCAAAATCCATCTTCACTCATCAGGTTTTTAAAAATCTTCTTTGAAGTATCTAATTTATCTCTCTGACTTTAAAGAGCGGCTAGCGGAGTCCTCGGGGGAGCACGGGGGTATCCAGCCACGGTGGGGGGGGGGGGGGCCGCCACGGTGGCCAGGCCCGCGATCGGGGCCCACAGATCTGCGGGTGGGCCTGTAGGGTTACGCCATGGCCGGCGCGGAGAAGAAACCGCCTGCGCATGCGCAGGAAACACGCTGGCGGTTCTGCACAGGTGCCAACTCGCGCCGGCCACGTCGGCCCTTCGCCACCGGTTGGCGCAGCGCCAACCCCGCCGGTGCTGGCCTAGCCCCTGGAAGTGCGGAGGACTCCGCAACTTCCGGGCGGCCCGACGCTAGAGTGGTTCGCACCTCTCTTGACGCCGGCGTCTGGCCCTCCTGCCAATTGCGGGAGATTCCCGGCCCATATGTTCAGCTGGTTAAGAAGAGGATCCAGAGAAAACAGATGCCATCTTCTTGGCTCAATGACTTCCTCTGCAACAAATGGGGCAGAGGCACTTTTGTCAGAGTGGGGCCCCTGACCCACATCTGGTGAAGCTTCTTAAAACAGAGGTGACCACCATGGTGCAAAGCAGCATCTTATGAGACAGAAGGCCCTCCTTTCTATGGTCCTTACAGCAATGAAAAGGTCTTCTGCTCAACCAGTTTATACCACGTTTATGCTCCTTGCAAATCTCCTCCAATTGCCCTTCATCTATCCTAACTCCAGAACATATCCTGCCATTCCTTTTCCTTGCATTTATCTGCCTACCCTTTCAATTCAACTATGATAATCACCTCAACCTGATCGTTGTAAGGGACTCTTCTCATTTCACCATTTCAGGTGTCCAAATGCAGACACGTGATACCCAGATGAAGATTCTGGAGCAGCAGTTTGACTACATGGAATTTCAGACAAGGCAGGTAAAGAGCGACTTCGGCTAGCCTTCCTTCTCAGCTTATTCCCCAAAGCACACTTACCTAAAAAACAACAGGTCCAAATCCTAAAACTTGTCTCTGGCATGTGCTTTCCAATAAATCCACTAGCCTTTGCCTTCACTAATCTTTTCCCATCAATTACAGTGATTGTCATTCAGATTAAACAGCTCTTTCACGTCAAGTATCATGCTGCCCAGCTGATTTCTTAGAAAAGACATGATTGTTGACAGTCCAAGGTGAACTTACGAACTTCTTTAAAAAAAATCCAAGTGTTGAAATAACGTTTCTTTCCATATTTGAAAAGAAAAATATGATTTTACCAGCAACATAAAGACTGTGGTTACAAGAGCAGGTCAGAAGCCAGGAATTTGGACAGTAACTCATCTCCTGACTCCCAAAAACCTGCCAATCATCTGCACAATATAAGACAGGAGTGTGATGGAATATTCTCCATTTGTCTGGATGAGTGATATGCCATTAAAACTCAAGGTGCTGGACCCCATCCAGGCCAAAGCAGCCTGCTTAATTGGCACACCATTCACCACCTCTGACATTCATTCCCTCCACCACTGATGCACAATGGTCGCCATGTGTACCATCTACAAGATGCACTGTAGATGTGCATCTTGTAAGGACCTGCTAAACCCATGATTCCTACTAACAGGAAGGACAAGGGCAGCAGCTGCATGGGAACACCACCACCTGCAGGTCCCCCTTCAAACCACACACCATCCTGACTTGGAAATATGTTGCCATTGCTTCACTGTCGCTGGGTCAAAATCTGAGAACTCCTTCCCTAACAGCACTGTGAGTGCACCTACACCATATGGACTGCAGGGATTCAAGACGGCAGCTCATCGCCACCTTTACAAGAGTGGATGGAGTGCATGTTTGAGGTGGTGTTTGATTAGGATGTCAGGATGTCAATCAAGTGGGACTGCTTTGTCCTGGATAGTGCCGAGTTTTTTGAGTGATAATGGTGCCTCACTCATCCTGGCAAGTGGAAAATATTCCATCACACTGCTGACTTTTAATTTATTGATGTTGGACAGACTTTGGGAAGTTGGGAGGCGAGGAATTCCTAGCCTCTAACCTGCTTTTGTAGTGTGATTGAAGTGCAGTGCATTCCAGACCCAAACCACTCCTTGAGTGAATTTTTTTTTCTCACGTCACATTTGCTATTTTTTTCAATTCTGTGCCCTCTTGTGGTGAATGTAGGAATTTCAGACATAGTGGCTTCAAAGTGTTTGGTGAAGTAAGGGTTAAAATCCTGGTTTAGAGTGTATGACTGCTGAAATCATGTTTTACAAGATTCTTAGGTTGAAAGACAACAAAGCTTTTAGGAGCTAAGGGTGCAATTAACCATCGTAAAAGCTTGGGCTAATGCAATTTTGTTTTGATTGAGGAATTCCCTGGGGAGTTAATTAGTTTCCAGCTTGGTTAAATTATGTCAATGCTGGGTGGAGCTAAGGCATCAGGCATTTTGAGAAAGCATTTTCAGTTCAGTTCTGTGTTAAATGAAGCTGCATCTACAAGTGAGGTAGTTCTGCTCTCACTGTGGGTTAGTTAAAAGAGATTAACAGTATTTGAAGGAGTGCAGACTTGTCTTGAGGAGAAGGGGGAGATGAAACAAGCCAGTTGAAACAACTTTTGAAGACATACAGCCAGATCTTCTTGCAGGAGTCAGAACTTTTCCTTTAAAGCGGTTTCAAGAGATATCTTTCTCAAATAATAACTTTGTACAGCAAGTATTATTCTGTGCCATTGGTATTTAAGAAAGCGGTTTGTGATGCAGAGTAAGGTCAGCAATGTGGGTTCAATTGCCAAATCGGCTGAGGTTATTCATGAGCCTTCTCAACCTTGCCCCTTGTCTGAGATATGGTCATCCTCAAGTTAAATTACCACCAGTCAGCTCTCCCCCCTCAAAAGGGGAAAGCAACTAATGGTCAGCTGGATTTATGATGACTTGATTTTGCTTAAGATGGACTGAGAGCTGAGATGGTCTATTTTCTTGTTGTTTAAGTGGGAATAAAGATAGCAATTAAAGGTATTGTATTCACTGTATTGAGTAGCATTGTTTAAGGGATAATTGTTAGCTATTGTCTGGTGTGATGTTAAAGATTTGAATACTCTGTTAGTAATAAAGTTTGTTTCAATATACCATATCCCTATTTCCTCATGCAATCAATCCCGGAGCGAGGAATCCTTTCCTCAATGTCTTAAAAAATTAAAATTAACTATTGAGAGTTCTGTCCCGTATCCTAACCAATGTCGGGGTCTGGTCTGGAAACGTAATATTATTCTTGATCCATTTACGAGTGGGAGCAGTTTCTCTCTATCTATTCAATCCGACCCCCTCTGTTCATTTATCATTTTTGGTGAATTGATCTCCGTGACCAACACCTGTAGTTTTTCATCAATACCTGAGTATAAAGGGGAGGGATCAAGACGTACTTTAATAAGGACATGGAGAGTATCAAACCTTGTAAAATAACGAACTTAGCTTTATTTATAACAATGGTATTTACACTACCAAGAAGATCCCGAGGGGGTTCCTTCTCTCATCAATGCCTTACTGGCTGGCCTTTTATGCAAAGGTTAATAGAGTTCCCCGCCCCTTAGCGGGGGATCTCGTACTCTGTGAGGGCCACTGGGAAGGTAATCATTCCGTGTGTCCCATGTGGGATATTGCACTTGCTTACATCAAGGGAGGAATTTCACCATTTTCTGGCAAAGTGTGGGCTTGGGCAGGAAATGCAGTGTGCAGCCCGTAGACTACTCGGCCAGCTGTTTCTGCCATGTTTCCAAACACTTGACCAAAAAGAAAAACAGGAGGAGGGTCCCACGATGTCACATGGGTGGACGGGCTGTCAATGAGCCCGCCCCACCAGTAACAATGACACTCTAAAGATCGAAGGGAGGCCCCGATTTAAACAAAAAACACAAGGACTCCACAGAAAAGAGACAGCACCACCTCACTACCACAAAAATCCACCAATGCCTTGCTCCCCTCCCCCAGCCTCAACGTACATAAGTCTTGATCTCTCCCCTTTAAGGAAGACCTGTTCAGAGGCGAGGAATACCTTTATCGTCCAAGCCCCCAATGCCACAGCAACCCAATCCCCCTTCCCCATTCACCATCACAGAACCCCCGTCCACAGGGACCTCAGACTCCCTCTCACACCACCACAGGACTCCCAGCATCCCCCACTGAACCGTTGAACCATACCTCCCGACGCAGTGTCTCCCATCACTGCCCTCTGCATGACCCTCTCACCTCTGGGGGCTATACTTACCCATTCCCCACTCCCCCGACATGTTATGTTCGCCAGTTCCCCCTTTTACAAAACCCGCTGTAAACCCTCCGACATGATGATGTCATGCCAGAGGGAGAGACAATTGCCAAAGTGGGACGATGATGCAGTGTGGCGGCACGGTAAGTATATGGTAATGTATTATAATGGGGGTGGGGAGCGGGGAATTCCCACTGGCGTGAATGCCGTTTTGGGATTCCCCCGATTCTCCTCACCTGCTTACATTCTGGCCCACCGAAAACAGGGGCAGAAAATCCCACCCCACGTCTGGGTGTGATCCATGATTTGTCCTGCTTCTTGTCCACAATTCTGGAAGTTGAGGTACAATGATTGGGCGATTTTTATAGTCATGGGGAAAAAGAACAAGTGCGCTGGTTGGGGCATTTGACTCTGCCCCACCCCACTAGCTGCACACCTACAGTTCCCCCTCCCTGTCCGCCATTCTTCCTCCCTTTCCTCTGCATCCACTACGTCCTTTACACTCAAATACGGTAAAATTAAATGCGCTCCCTTATTTCCCGCTGTAAATCATCAGCTTTCTGGGGAAACAAAGAAGGCAGATAAATTTCTTCTTGATTTTAAATTGAGGTTTAAATCAAGTCACTATCAAAACTTTTTCTGACTGCTGGTTCTGGATTGGGTACATTCACGTCTACACAGAGAATGTTCTTGGAGTTTTAGGGAAGTTTCCCTATGGTTTTCAGGTGGACAAATCTGTAGATAAACCTTTGAATTTAAGCCATAAAATCATAGAATTTGCAGTGCAGAAGGAGGCCATTTGGCCCATCAAGTCGGCACTGACCCTTGGAAAGAGCACCCCACTTAAGCCTTCGCCTCCACCACATCCCCATAACCCAGTCACCCCACCTAACCTTTGGACACTTAAGGGACAATTTAGCATGGCCAATTGACCTGACCTACACATCTTTGGACTGCAGGAGGAAACCAGAGCAACCCACGGAGACACGGGAATAATGTGCAAACTCCACACAGACAGTCACCCGAGGCCGGAATTGAACCTGAGACCCTGGAGCTGTGAGGCAGCAGTGCTAACCACTGTACCACCGAGCTGCCAATTATAGGAACAGGAGTCATTACAGGAACATGTGTAAACCATAGCTCAATGAGGACAGGGGTGATGAGTGAGCAGGACTTCGAGCAGGATAGGATATGGGCAAAATGTTTTTGTCTGAGATGATGTTTCTACAGCATGAGGATGAAAGGCCGTTTGGGAGACCAAAGGAGAAATTGAGTTCAAATGTCTCGCAAAGATGTCTTATGTTTTGAGTGGAAGAGGATCTCAGTAGGGGTGGGGTCGAGCTGGAGGTAGGCTGGAGAAGACATGGGATCTGAACCTCACTAATCACTGTTTCACTGTATAAACATCCAATCGCTGCTGCTAAGTCATGTTTCACAGTGTGTCATCATTAATCATTGTAACAAATCTCTTACTAAACCAATAACTAAAGACAGGATTAAGTACAGTAAATCCAGTGAAACTGAGGTGGACTTGAAGTAGTTGAAAACAGAAATGTATTGTTACAAATCTGCCAGAAATATTTCACAACGGGAGAAGCTGCTGTTTTCATATATAAACCATTTTAATTAATTGATGGAGATTGAGTCAATATAAACTTTAAAGGAGATAATAAATGTTATAGGGATGTTACGTTTCGAGTGCAGGTTAATCTATTCCATTTATGTACAATATATATGTGGAATAAATCTGAATAAAAGCAATGATGATGTGGCACACTCACCAGAATACTACAGAAAGTCAATGTGCATCTTACCGGTCAGGCTACAACACTGAGGTTTTTTTTGCACGGTGGCACAGTGGTTAGCACTGCTGCCTCACAGCAGCAGGGACCTGTGGTGTTACGTTAAAGCTGCTACTTGGTGTAGGCTTTGCTGAAGGATGCTCCAGATTCTGAGATAAGTTGAACGTATTTATTGAGCGACTAACAAAGCTCCTAAATGCGTTCTGCCCTCTACTAATCTGACTCTAGAAACACAGTACACTCAACTAACTTTATGAGCTTGCCCTAGACCACGTGCTGGGGTGTGATGGTGCTGTTAACCACCCATGTCTTGCTCTCAAGGTTTCTGCCGGTGGAAGAGGCAGAGCCTGTGTGCCTTGTCCTATTTATAGTGGCCGTGTAGTGCCCCCTTGTGGTAATGCCACCTCTTGTTGTCCTGATTACCCATTGGTTGTGTCCTGTTCTGATGGCCCATTGGTTGCATGTCTGCATATCATGACAGGACCCAGGTTCAATTCCGGCCTTGAGTGTCTGTGTGGAGTTTGCACTTTCTCCCTGTGTCTGCATGGGTTTCCTACGGGTGCTCCGGTTTCCTCCCACAGTCCAAAGGTGTATGGTTGATGGAATGGCCATGCTAAAATTGTCCCTTCGTGACCAGGGATGTGCAGGTTAGGTTCTGGGGTCACGGGGATAGTGTGCTCTTTCGGAGTCTCGGTGCGGACTCGATGAGCCGAATGGCCTCCTTCTGCACTGTCGGGATTCGATGATTCTATGATTCACCATGTTATATGAACAGAATTCAGTAGCTCTGTTCTGTCTACATTTATATAAGGAGTTGGCTTCTTGAAGCAAAAACTTTGGAAGGACCCATCAACATAATATTTGACAGGCCTCTGAGATGAATAAAATAGGTGACATGCATTGGCTCAAAGAGAGCATAAAAATGCCATCAGAAAACTCAAACTAAATTACATTGGTCACCTGCTTGGATAGAAGGTGGTGCCAGATGGTGGATTGGCATAGCAAGTTGGCAGCAGGAAAGTCAACTTGCTCAGCTAACCGAGACGAGCCAACTTGCATAGTGTGCTGCAAGAATGTAATATAATTTGTATTGCTGTTCACAAGAACCAATGTTCATAACATCAAGTATTCTGTTCCTATCTAGATCTGTTGGACACACTGGCTCAGAATTTCCCTCAGGTTATTTTTAATATGATAAATCTGGCACAAGACACAGTGAGGTAGAATTGCAAGAGACTAGCTCCCAAACCTTCTCTACACATTCGGGGTGAGATACCACTGGCTCTACAGGCATTTAATTTCAGACTCCCTGGGCGGGATTCTCTATTGGCTGATGCTGAAATCGGGAAATGCGATTGGGCGGAGGATAGGTCCCAAGGTCATAATCGCGGCAGGCACCGATTTAACCTCCAAATCGCAATTCACCGTCACCTCGATGGCGGCGTCAATGCGGCCCAGAACGCACGTTTTGTGAACACCGTTTGCATATTATTAGCGGGCCAGACCCAGTGTTCTCCTGGCTTCCGCGATTCTCCGCCTCCGATGGGCCAAGATCCCGATGGCGTGGTTCACTTGTGCTTTTAAAAATCATGAACCCGGTGTGGCTGCTGCTGAGGGAGGGAGAGGGGGTACAGAAAATGTCCAATATCGCCATAGTTTACTGACCGTTGTGCCGCTGGACTTCTACCAGGGCCGGGGGAGTAGCGTGGGTGTGGCCAGGAGATTGGCTGTGGGCTCGGAGTAGACAGGCACGGAACATCATTGCCGCAGCCGGCAAGGCAGCCATGCAGCTGCACACACCACTGACAACCCACTTAGAACCACAGGTCATATGGGTGTCTCCTCAGGCCACCCCCCATAGGTGCTGTCTGGCCCTATCAGCGGGCTGGGCGTAAAGCACGCAACAAGTGCCAGCCTGTTGGCTGGGATGAGTGTGTGTGGGGAGTGTAATGTCGCTATGCAGCTGCATCTTGTCAATCTCCCGAGTGTCAATCATGAACGCAGTGAATCCGGCACCGTTTTACATTGGAATCAATTGTGTTCCACGTGGCGCCGGTGCTAGCCCCTCAATAGTCATTGAATTGGAAGAGAAAAAGTTGGAAAATCTCAGCAGGTCTGGCAGCATCTGTGGGGAGATAAAAGAGCAAATGTTTCGAGTCTGATGACACTTTGTCATTGAATCGGTCCAGGTTCGGCGCCAGTTTTGCTGTCGTGAAAGTCCACTAATCCTGTCCCGGCATCAAAGTTTCAGAAACGGTGAATCTCGCCCCCTGGTTTGCCCAGATATTGCCAACAAGACAGGAAGAGGACAAGAGGAATGTAGACCTATGCAGATGCTGTGATGCCAATAACTGTTTTAAGTTCATCCTCATCAGCTCTTTGGTGGCACACAGATAGAGTAGAAGGCTATGATTAAAGCAATGCCCAGGACAGCCACACAGGAAAATAAATGGCTTCTACTTTCTTCAGAATGATTCAGGTGATTTATTTTGGGGTAAAGGAATACATTAGCGTTGGTCTTAAAGGCTACTGCATTGGGCTGGTAATGAAGGTAGAAGGAATTTGCGTCATCATTGTTGATTAAGCCTAGTTGACCACAGCGAAACAATAGGGGGAGGGCTGTGTGGGGAGAGACCTCGGACATCTAGAGCACTCTTAGCCCTGAGTGTAACGTCTGCCCGGCTGGGCATCAATTTTAGCCAGTTCCCTATCCTTGAATTCCTTTTTTATTTCTTCCTCCTTTGCATCCAAGGCATCCAGACCACTTTCCAAACCTTCCGGCAGATCCTGGACAAATAGCAGAGGTTTGTAACATGTAGGAGGACTGGATGATGTTCAATATTTTCTCCACAGCTTGGAATAGAACCATGACATGAACAGTTTAGAAGTCAGAAGGTCTGCTCAAAAGTTGTTGTCAGGTGTTGTAGCAGGATCTAGGTGGAGGTGAGAGCTGTATTGTACATTCAATTCCTCATCATTGTGGCTCTGGATGGACATAGCCATAGAACAGTACAGCACAGAACAGGTCCTTCGGCCCTCGATCTTGTGCCGTGCATTGTCCGAAAGCAAGATCAAGCTATCCCACTCCCTGTCATTCTGGTGGGCTCCATGTGCCTATCCAATAACCGCTTGAAAGTTCCTAAAGTGTCCGACTCCACTATCACAGCAGGCAGTCCATTCAACACCCCAACCACTCTCTGAGTAAAGAACCTACCTCGGACATCCCTCCTATATCTCCCACCCTGAATCTCATAGTTATGCCCCTTTGTAACAGCTACATCCATCCAAGGAAATAGTCTCTGAACATCCACTCTATCTATCCCCCTCATCATCATATAAACATCTATTAAGTCGCCTCTCCTCCTCCTCTGCTCCAAAGAGAAAAGCCCTAGCTCCCTCAACCTTTCCTCACAAGACCTATCCTGCAAACCAGGCAGCATCCCAAGGTCTCTCTGTTCCTCCACATTCCTCGGTACCCTGCCGTTGACCCTGTAATCCGCATACAAATTTTTTCTACCAAAATGAATCACGTCGCACTTATCAGGGTTAAACTCCATCTGCCATTTTTCGGCCCAGCTCTGCATCCTATCAATGTCTCTTTGAAGCCTACAACAGCCCTCCACCTCATCCACTACTCCACCAATATTGGTGTCATCAGCAAATTGGGTGGGTAAATAGGGAATAACGTTTCCATTGATCACGAAAAATAAATCAAAAATCAACCCCCTAGGGCGGCACGGTGGTGCAGTGGTTAGCACTGCTGCCTCACAGTGCCGAGGACCTGGGTTCGCTCCTGGCCTTGGGTCACAGCCCATGTGGAGTTTGCACCTCCTCCCAGTGTCTGCATGGGTCTCAGCCCCACAACCCAAAGTTGTGCAGGGTAGGTGGATTGGCCACGCTAAATTTCCCATTGATTAAAAAAAATGTCAATTGGGTACTCTAAATTTATATTTTTAAAAATGAACCCCCAAAGGCATGGCGGAAGTGATTGGGATTCATTGTGAAAAATCAAGATTGACACTCCCAGTGCGGTACTGAGGGAATACCGTTCTGTTAGAATTGCCACCTATCAAATGAGATATTAAGACTTTTCAGTTTAAGATTAATTCTTGACCATCTCGTTATCTCTTAAATGCCTCAACGAATTTGATCAAAAGCATCCCCACAATGTCCACACTCTACTGAGTATCCTCAAAACACGCATTCACCTGGCGGTATAAATGTATCTGGAAGGTTCTACAGCATTACTTGTAGACCATTTAATTCAGAACTTAAATGTTTGTCTCAGATGGTATCATCCATCCCTGACTATTTCACTTGAAAACAGCTGCCCATGTGAAACAGATGTCAAGAGCGAGGAGACAAATTCGTCCCGAACTTTTATTTACCAAGTGTTACTATCTCAGTTAATGTTATAACTGGACGTGAATTTAACTTTTTTAAATAAAACATGGTGGAACGGAGTCACAGGATCGCTAATTAGCTTTTACAACTAGAATAAAACATTATTGAACATGAAATATTAGATTATTATGCAACAGTCCTTTACTAACTCATTTGCTGAACAAATACTCACAGATACATTAAGCTACAATGGTCTCGGAAATGCAAAGCCCCTTTAAGCACACAGATTGGCTGTGGTCAAACACCCACACCCTGCTCTGAACCCAAGTTAATGTTTGTGGATTTCTCCTCGGAACCCCCAGATGATTTCCCAAACTCCACTCCCCAAAATATACTTCATAATCTTCTTTCACAATAAGGCTTTCTCTTCAGGATTTTCATTCCAAAATGAAGTCCAGGGGTTTTCCAAATTACTCTTTTAAATAAAGCTTCTGCTCCACTTTTAACAGCGAAACCAGTCCTGGTTTTACACCACCCCTTGAGGATTTATTTGTCTTAGCTGCTGTACAAACTATTCACAATTACCTTAACACTCCGTTCCCAGACTCGATGAAAATGGCATCAAACCTTTAATTTACCCCTGAAGTCTGGCTTTCTCACTTTAAATCTGGTTCCTGTAATTGTTTCTTTAACCCAGAATATTTTGTTCACTCTTTCTTGAATTCTTCTGAACAACACCTTGATCTCTGTTCTCTTGACTTCAGTCATCTTAAGGCATTCTTTTTGTACCAATTCCCTGGTTATCTGGACAGTAACATGTTCTTTGGGAATCCTGCCTCTTTGCAGCTCCCATTCTGTGCAGTCTTTCCCCTGGTAGCGTTTGGATGCCAACTCCTTGGTGACTTTCTTCAACTGCAAAAGCGAAAACTTAAAAGCTTTTCTATCTTACAAGATCCCCAGTTGCTAAGCAGCCACTGCTAGCTTAACTTATTCTTCTTGCTATAGCCCTCTCTAAGCACAATCGAAACATTGGTGGAACTAAATCAATCCCCACACATGCAACCACCTTTATCCACCATGAATCTAACAGTAGGATTATCTTTCATTCCACAGAAACATTAAAATAAACCCACTGAAATCTATTTCTAATGTATACCAATATAAATACAAACCTGTTAAAACTACCTTTGTTTTCCTAAAACAGCAGTCATGAAATTAATTTGCATTGGGAATCACAAAACATCTCAAGCTGTGAATATTTCTCTCTCCCTAGCCTTAGTGATCATACCTGAATTCCAGAGGTAATTCACTCTGTAAACTACTCTGAAATATTTCAACAATGTGATAAGGAGCTCGATGAATTTGAGTGTTAGCGATATGAACAGATACAATTTCTTTTTCTTAACAGCCCGTACCTCTCTTGATTTATTCAGAAGATTCAAATTAGTCAATTTCTCTTCTTTTCTGCTTTCAGTTTATGCAGTTTTATAGTTGCTTTTCATTTTTATATAACACAGTAGTCTTCATTGCTGGCAGGACAGCTTCCCTTGAAGGGATTTAATTTCCCTGATGAACAGAATTTTATATCCACTCATTACAATGTTCACTTTTTTTCTTCCTCTTTTGATTCTTGTTGTTTGGTGTCTTGTCGGACAGTCTAAACCCTGGAATGATCTGTCCTGCACCTTCATTCTGGATCTTGAGTATTCCCAATTTTAATCACCATTGATGATCATGCCTTCAGGTCAAGACCCTGAGCTCCGGAATTCCTTCTCTAAACCTCTCTATTTCTCGATCTGTAAACCTCTCCATCTCTCTCCTTCTCTAAACCTTTCTGTTTCTCCATCAACCTATCCATCTATCTATCTCTCCATCTCTCTATCTTTCCATCTCTAAACCTCTCCATTTCTATATCTCTCCATCTCTAACCCTCTCTATCTCTTTATCTGTAAACCTCACCATCTCTTTCCCGCTCTGTACCTTTCCATTTTTCCAACTCTCCATCTCTAAACCTCTCCACTCTCTTTCTCTCCATCTCTAGACCACTCCAACTCTCTTTCTCTCTATCTCTCAATCTCTCCATCTCTAACACCACCCCATGTCGCTTATTTCTCCCAAACACCCTCCCTCACCACACCGGACACCACCCCCACCCCATTGACATAATCTCTCTATTTCTCCATGTCTATTTCTCTCCTTCTTTATGACACTCATTGAAAGTTACCTCCTCGAACATGTTTTCGGTCACCTGGACGAATAACTCCTTATCTGGCACAATGTCAGATTTTGCTTGATTGCGCTCCTGTGAAATGCCTCAAAGGTTTTATCACATGAATGAAGCTGTATGAATACAAACTGTTGTTATTGTTGGAGGGTGACAGGGATCCCTATCCGATCAAACTAGTCAGTTTCAGTGAGCAAGTGATGGCTTAAAATTGGCAAAGAGTGAAGAAATGCCTCGTGAATCAATGCATTTGCTGGGTTGAATGAACTGCTCTTGACCCATTCTCTCTTGGGTTACATATCCACTTTGTCCAGGGTTTTGTGAGTACAAATATCCACTGATTGTGAATCATCTTCATATCCACACGAGGATCAGTTAGTTCTGTCGGTTAAATGGTGAGCCTGTGGTTCAGAATAATACCAACTGCCCGGCTCTAATCCCTATTCCTCCCCAAGGCAGACATGGGACTGCTTCCTAGCCCTGCCCCTGAGAGTGGAACGCAACATCAAACCGCCAGTGACAAAAACAGCTCAAGATGAAGCATCAGTAAACAATGAGCCAAGGACCTGTCTTTGGGTAGAACATGAATGAATCTCTGCCTGCATGCATTGTTTATGTCCTGTCACCAAACATTAATATTTCTGCTGATTAGCTTGTGTATAAACCAATATTGCTTCCCTTGATCAGAATATCAATCAATAACATTAGTCCACAAAATTAATGCATGTATAAAACAAAGCATATAAAATCATAGAATTACAGTGCAGAAGGAGGCCATTCGGCCCATCGCATCTGCACCAGCCCTTGGAAAGAGCACCCTACATAAGCCCACACCTCCACCTTGTCCCCATAACCCAACCTAACCCTTTTTTAAAACTAAATTTAGTGTATCTAATTTATTTTTTCCAATTAAGGGGCAATTTAGCCTGGCCAATTCACCTACCCTTCACATCTTTGGGTTGTGGGGGCGAAACCCATGCAAACACGGGGAGAATGTGCAAACTCCACATGGACAGTAACCCAGAGCCGGGTTCGAACCTGGGATCTTGGCGCCGTGAGGCAGCAGTGCTAATCACTGTGCCACCGTGCTGCCCCCTAACCTTTTTTTGTTTTGGACACCAAGGGGCAATTTTGCGTGGCCAGTCCATCTAACCTGCACACCTTTGGGCTGTGGGAGTTAACCGGAGCACCCGGAGGACTCACATGAAGCATTCCTTCTCTAATGCATTCTATTTACCCTGGGATATCCATGTGCTTCTCCTCACCGAGTGGGTTGTGTGCCGGAGTCGTACCACAAGAGGAAGGGATCACATTCAAAAGGGAAAACATAATTTTTGGTTTGTAATGAACAAAGGTGCCGTCTGCAGAGGGGATCAGGCCAGAGCATCTGAATATCGAGCTCAATGTCTTTTGAGATGAGTATCCAAAAATACATTTTTTCACAAAATTATAATTGACCCAAAACTTAACATCCTGTGCGTGGCTTTGAGCAATTTTATTTGGCAGGCGCTAAATGCTGTCATTAATTTAGCAGACTGACTGACATCCAGAACATCTGTCAAAGCTTCCCGAAGTGACAAATTAATTCCCTCTCCAATATCATTCAGACCTGTTTTCAGCATTAATCTCATGTTTGATATGACTGCAGTCAAGGCTCCTGTTACGATGATACCCCAGCCTTAAGCTACTTGATTATTGCGCAGTAACTAACTACCTTACTGGATCTAACCTCAGCGTGATTGATTCCAGTGCTGCCATTCTCTGATGCAGCGCTTTAGGGATGGAATTTGATGACCCACTCCATGGCGATCTCAGTGACAGGGAGCATTTATTTGGGCAGGAGGGCGGCAGCTAGGCAGCCCCATATAAATTACGTCTGTGGCGGAAAGGACCATGGACATCCTTCCTATGCCGCCACAAAGTGAGGCCCCAAGTGTGCACATGGCAGGCAGAGCTGTTGCCATGTGGGCAGCATGTAAAGCAAGCCCATTTGGGCTTGGTCACAGGCATCCTTGGAGTCACTTGTTCAAAAGAACTCGGGGCTGATTGGGAGCCGCAGCATCGGGAAAGTGGGCAGAGACAGGGATCCCTCTTAGAGTCCACCACCAGCCTTGCTGCCCCATCCAATCCTCCCCTGCAACCGCCCTCCTGCCATCAATCACCTGTACCCGGGTGCATTGCCAAACCTGAGCCTCAGGTTATTGTAGTACAGGCAGCGGCCTTCACCTACCAGGTGGCGCCATTGAGCAATGAAGAGCTGCCTGCCTTTGATTTGTTGACAACTCATAGTTGGTCGGGCAGCCACCTCCCAGGGTCTTTGATCCAGGGGAAGGCCTATTGATCCCCAGGTGGCACTTAATGTGGTGTGTCTTTCCAAAAAGAGGTGGCACAGTGCACACACTGACTCCCAGCTCGCAGATGAGACCTTTGTCACTTCTATTGAATGATACTTAACCTACATGAAGTTTAATTTGAGGGATGGTTTCTCCATTGTCACGTTGCTGTTTATCGGGGTGCTGTCTGGAAATTCCATGTTGTGTTCCCTACATGACAAAAGTAATAACATTTTTGGGCCGCACGGCAGCACAGTGGTTAGCACTGTGGCTTAACGATGAGGGACTGGTTTAGCTCACTGGGCTAAATTGCTGGCTTTTAAAGCAGACCAAGCAGGCCAGCAGCACGGTTCGATTCCCGTACCAGCCTCCCCGGACAGGCGCCGGAATGTGGCGACTAGGGGCTTTTCGCAGTAACTTCATTGAAGCCTACTCGTGACAATAAGCGATTTTCATTTCATTTCATTTCATTTTCGTTAACGGCACCACTGGATCACTGTCTGTGCAGAGCCTGCACGTTCCCCCCGTGTCTGCGTGGTTTTCCTCCGGGTGTTCGGTTTCCTCCCACAGTCCAAAGACGTGCAGGTTCGGTGGATTGGCCATGCTAAATTGCCCTTAGTGTCCATAAAGGTTAGGAGGGGTTATTAGGTTACGGGATAGGGTGGAAGTGAGGGCTTAAATAAGTCGGTGCAGACTCGATGGGCCTAATGGCCTCCTTCTGCACTGTATGTTCTATGTTTTATGTTCAACAGTACTTCACTAGCTGTAAAGTGTTTTGGGATAAGAACAGTGTTGGTGCCACAACCTGGGGAGTCACCGTGGACAAGAAACTGAACTGGACCCGCCAGAATAGCAGGTCAGAGGCGAGCAATTCTGGAGACAGTAACTCACCTCCTGACTCCTCAAAGCCTATCCATCATTTGCAAGGTGCAAGTCAGGATTGTGATGGATTACTCGCTGCTAAACAGGATGAGTGCAGCTCTGACAATGATCCAGAAGCTCAACACCACTCAGGATCAAGCAGCCTGCATGATTGGCACCCCAATCTACCACCTTCAACATCACCTTCTCCCACTGCCGATGCACATTAGCAGGTGTGTGTACGGACCACCCACAGGATGCACTGCAGAAACTCACCAAGTCTCCTTCACCAGCGCCTTCCAAACCTGCAGCCTCTACCAAGTAGAAAGACGGGGACAGCAGATGCCTGGGAACACCACCACCAGGAGGTTCCCCTCCAAGTCACACACCATCCTGAATTGGAACAATATCACAGTACGCCTACCTACAGCACATGAACTGCAGAGGATCAAGAAGATGGATCGCCACCACCTTATCAAAGCAAATTCGAGATCGGCCATGCCAGCGATAGCCATATCCCACAAAATAATATATTTTAAAAACAGTATTTTTCTGTTCCAATGCTCTTGCATTCTAAAGGTATTCTGAATGATATTTTTACTCTTGCTCCTCTGTGTTTTTCTCATGTCTGTGAAGTTTGTGATTGAACACAATTCTCTCCTGATAATAGGTTGCATTTGAGGTTCAGTTAGCTGGCTATTTAAACTGCTACTTGCTAGAGTGATGTTCCTGCTGTTTTACATGAATCGTAGAGTACATGTCGCAAATTCAGACAGTACAGCATTGTGTGCAGTCATTTGTTCCTATGCTGCATAGTGTTCATGTAAATTACCCTGATCGCAACTTTGGTGCGGCTGGGA
This sequence comes from Scyliorhinus canicula, assembly GCF_902713615.1. Classification (NCBI taxonomy): domain Eukaryota; kingdom Metazoa; phylum Chordata; class Chondrichthyes; order Carcharhiniformes; family Scyliorhinidae; genus Scyliorhinus; species Scyliorhinus canicula. The sequence continues at coordinate 6,020,802 of NC_052150.1, read as the reverse complement.
GTGTCGACGGATCTGTTATTAATTATTTGAGCTTGTTAACATATTGGTGATTACCAAGGCAGCTCTAAGAATACCCATTTGTCACTTCTGCCTCTAGAAACAGACTCTACGGTATCACAAATAAGCTACTTTATTTCAACTACTTCAGAATTATGGCAGGCATGCAATTTTTTTATTAAGACTTGCAGGAGAGCACACACGACACCTGGGAGAGAGAGGACAAGCTAAGGAGCGGAGAGTGGGTGGAAAACGATAGACCAAACAATACACCTCCCCCCCCCCCCCCCAACACACACACACACAAACACACACACACACAAAGGCATAAATATAGGTCTTGCAGAAATCCCGTTCACGTAGGGTATACGAGATCGGCACTGTAGCACAGTGGTTAGCACTGCTGCCTCACAGCGCAGGGGACCCCAGTTCGATTCCCACCTTAGGTGGCTGTCTAGGTGGCTCTTGCACGTTCTCCCCGTGTCTGAGTGGGTTTCCTCCAGGTGCTCTGGTTTCCTTCCACAGTCCAAAGATTAGGTGGATTGGCCAAGCTAAATTGCCCCTTAGTTTTCAAAAGGCTAAGTGGAGTTGCTGGGCTCCACGGATAGAGTAGGGGCATGGGCCTAGGTAGGGTGCTCTTACAGAGGGTTGGTGCAGACTCAATGGGCCACATGGCCTCCTTCTGCACTGTAGTGATTCTATGATTCTATATGGAACAAGCCAGAGTTACTCTTTCTTTGAGAAAGGCATGGTTCAGTTGGAAACCAAAGAGTCACCGCCAGGAGGCACGATTCTCCCAAAGGGAGACTGAGTGCCGACGCCGGAGTGAAACTCCAGCGTCGGAGGCCGCTCCTAATCCCCTATTCCACCCCCTCTCTCCCCCCCCCCCCCGGGGCTAGGAGCGGCGTTGCAAGAAACTCGGCCACCGGGCCTTGACGCTTGCGTCAAAGCGGCGCGCCGAGAATGACGTGGCCGGTGGCGCCTAAGTGACGTCAGCCGCGCATGCGCAGGTTGGCCGGCTCCAACCCGCGCATGCGCGGTTGCCGTCTTCCCCTCCGCTGCCCCCGCAAGACAGGGCGGCATGATATTGCGGGGGCAGCGGAGGGGAAAGAGTGTGTCTCTTAGAGACGCCGGCCCGACGATCGGTGGGCACCAATCACGGGCCAGTCACCACCTGAGCACGCCTGTGGTGCTCGATCCTCCCTCCCCCCCCACAGGCCCCACACTTAATGGTCGCGCGATGCTCACGCCGGCCACGACCAGGTGTGGTTGGTGCCAGCATGAACCGATCGGGTTCGTCAGGCCGCTCGGCCCATCCGGGCCGGAGAATCGCCGGTCGCCATGAAAAATGGCGAGCGCCGATTCTCCGAGTGGTGTCACGCAAAATGCGACACGCCATTTTGGGGGGGGGTGGGAGAATCGCGGGGGGTGCCAGGGCAGCGTGTGGTGATTCGCCCGGCCCTCCCGCGATTCTCCCACCCGGCGTGGGGAGCGGAGAATCGCGCCCCAGGGAATTCTGGACTTTAAGTACCTCACAGTTATTCCCAATACCTATTCATATGTCACATGAGCCATTTATTCATTCCTCACTGGAACAACATGAATATTTCTCTGATGCCTTAATCTATCATGTCAAAAATAACATCCAACGTTTGACTGTTCTGCAGCACCTATATGATATTTTGAACATTTTTATCAGCAGGACCGATGCAGAGAATCACTGACTGCACATGAGTTGCTGTTACTGCCCTTGTGCATGGTGTTGTAGGTTCTTATGCAGGACATTGTCTTGGGGGAGGGGAGATTGAGTCAACATCAGAGCCCAGGAGTTTCATTTGACATAGGAAATTCAGGAGTGTGAATAATTATACAGGCTGCAGATCAGATGTGCATCTCCATATGCATCCTGTCACTTATAGCTCAGTGCTGTGAGCACTGTATTATTAAATTCAATCTTGTATCTGATATTAAGGTACAAGATAATGCACGTCTTGCGAGTACTGGTAATGTATTCATTTTGCATTATTCTCATATGTCACCATTGCTTAAGAGGATAGACAGGTTAAAAAGTAGTGCCTATTGAGAATTATTGTGCAACTACTCCTATCATGGGTATTGGCATTTGCATGTCTAAATCCAGCCAAACAACTAAAGTTTAAAACCATTATGATTACTAGGATTATCCCAGTGTGAGGAATATAGAACATTATTATATATTATATTCTATATTCAGTTGTAGTAATCTGATTCAAGATTCTTTGGTTCAGATATATACAGGCATTATGTCTGCTAAAGCTGTGATTAAGGTGTCATAAAGGTGAGGTAATCATTTACTTTAATCATTTACTTCTTCACATATAGATCACCACATTTAGGAGGTTTCCTGGGGTTGTAGATAATTTATGAGGGACTGTGGTTTGTCCTCGCTCAGCAGGTCATGGGGAATCTTAGTGGGAGGAGACTGGATAAATCCTTATGCTTGGGATACAGATGATGTAATTAATGGGAGGAGCCAGGTCTGTCTGTAGTTTTATAGTTTGCCATAGGATTTTAGTCTGACAAGACAGAAGGATTTTCAGATTGTTCCTGAAAGGGGCTCTCTCAATGGTCTGCACAGAGAACAGTAAGTGGCCTTGATTGTTAATTTTATTTGTATGTGGCATTTGAACTGTATTGGGTTGCTTCATTGGAATGTATAGTGGCAACATTAGATCGGGTGTTAAGGTTTTTTATCCTTTAATAAATAATTGTTTGATCTGTTAATCAGAAAGCTGTTACTGTACAGTTAATGAGATTGATTCTGTGTTTAAATGAAGGTTGTTTCAACAAAAAGGGCGACATTTAATGACCCCGTTGAGCCCTACTTGGTTTGGGGACAAGGCCGTTGAATATCACAAGAGACCTCTTAAAAGATTTGCAATGTTCAAAACGTCTCACCAGATTTAACGCAGTCCCATCGCGATCTGGATCTCAACCTAACGGAGCGTGATTCAGATCAGCATATTTATATAAGCCATTAAGCTAATTTAAGTATGCATTTGCAGGTCTCCCCGTGGCTGGAATCCAATGGCCGTGCCTGGGAGACCTTGTAGAAGTGGATTTCATTTGGAACTTCGCTGATAGGGTTAATATAACAGTTCTGAAAAGCTCTGTGAAAGAGATGTCAACAGGTCAAGGGATGAAATAAAGGGAGTGTGTCTGACCGTATCTGTAAAAGCAAAGATGTCAGAAGGTTATGGGATGGAATATAGGGAGTGTGGCATTGGTACTAATTAATGTTCTGACCCGTATCTGTAAAAGCAGAGAGGTCAAAAAGGCAAAGAATGGAATGAATGGGAACCGTTACTTTATTGCAGAGATAACATAATTAAGCTCGTTTGACCAGTTGGAACAAATAAACATTGAAATGTAAGGGGGACTGTCTTTAGAGTGAGTTGAGCCATATGGCCATGGGATACAAAAACCTTTGTATTAATATTGATAGTGACTTGTGCTAATGATTATGTCAAAAATAACCTCCCGACCTCGAAGAATAATTCCATATATGTACATGTTCTGGATCCTTGCAAAATCATAGGTGTATCTAGGAATTTAAAGGGACCACCTCTAAGCTGTGATTGTATAAAGAGACAGTCCATATTTTGGACATTGGCACTTCTCGAAGGTGGTTACCCGACTGCTTAGAGATTTGTCCCGGCCGTAAATAAACGAATATTCGTTACTGACGTGTTCGAGTGTTTTACTTCTGGACTGACGATCAGATACGTGAAAGCGCAATTCACATTTGGTGGCCAGTACGGGGATCTCCAGAGGGGTCTGCGCAACTAACCGGCGTAATCGACTGAGCTCGTTCAAAGTAGAGGACGAATTTGGCCCCCAACGTGAGTAAAAATTTGTTTTCCACCTTGGTATTCGCCTACTACCAGTTTGATCGTTGCTCAGCCTTGCCGTTGGTTTGTCGAGAAGCCTCTGTGAGATCCAGGTCAGTCCAGCGAACCCGTTTTAAAGAGGGTAAGTGAGTGAACCCTGTGGTTATCGTCTCTAGGGGCAGCCTGGGACTGCCGCCGTGATTCCAGGCAGCGTTCGCTGGAGTTACGGGCGGGGTTGCCAGGACTGCTGGGGGCAGCCTGAGGAGCCGCCGTGATTCCAGGCAGCGTTCGCTGGAGTTACGGGCGGGGTTCTCAGGATTGCTAGGGGACGGTTAACGGGCTGTGGGCAGCCTGGGACTGCCGCCGTGATTCCAGGCAGCGTTCGCTGGAGTTACGGGCGGGGTTGCCAGGACTGCTAGAGGCAGCCTGAGGAGCCGCCGTGATTCCAGGCAGCGTTCGCTGGAGTTACGGGCGGGGTTCTCAGGACTGCTAGGGGACGGTTAACGGGCTGTGGGCTCTGGACGGGACTGCCGCCGTGATTCCAGGCAGCGTTCTCTGGAAGTTACGGGCGGGGTTCTCGGAGCCTATCCCCCGGTGTAACCCATACCTTCACTGAAGAATTTTACCTACTTACCCCTTAATAGCATTGGTGTCCTGGGTCCTGTGTTATTAAGGAAGTAAAGTAAGCTAATAACCACTTAAAATCTGGTCTTCTTGAGTTGAATTAGCTGTTTAAACTCAGCTGCTTTCCTTGTCTTTCTCCAGCAGGCTGTGTCTCTCTCTCTCTCTCTCTCTCTCTCTCTCTCTCCTGTTGCTGTTGCAGAGTGCTGGTGCTTCTGCTCCCTGGGTTTATATTCTCTTTCGAAGAGTTATTAAGTTTTAACGACTGTATTGTATATGGGCTTGTTTCACTTTGATAGTTTAAAAGTATCTTTGATGTAAACATCTTACTACAACTAATTATTCATTTCAGGCATATCGTCTCCTCTCAGATCTGATTTTAAAAAATGCTTTTGTTTCAATAGTTAACTTTTATTTCTGTGGTTTCAAATCGTTTAATTTTCCAATTGTCCCCAGTTCATAACTTTGCCTTTGATTTTGACTTAAATGATGTTTCTCGTAGCCAGGTCATCTCCAATTTTCTTTTAATTAACTTGATGTTTGTAGAATTTTACCCCTTAAATTGACACTAAATTCGACTGAGCATCTTCCATTCTTTCCAGCTGTTTACTAAGAGAGTTTATTTCAGTTAAGGTGTGAAACTTTGTTCTTAGCTGTATGCTAAAATTTAACTTGGTTGTGACTTGAAAGACTTGCCTGTTTTAAACATTCATCACTTAATGCAATTGAAACTCTCATCCATGCTTTTCAGATGCTTTCTGAGATAGTTACATTCCATGAAGGTGTGAGCCATTGTTTTAGCTTACCACATGAAGCCTGTGTGTCTGCTGAGGCCTGCTTGTGAGCAAGAATCTGCATTTTATAACCCTGCTCTTTGCAGCTGCTATTAACCTTTTGTGGGATCTTTCCCTGTACCCTCTCAAACCAGATATTGCCAGACTTTCATGTTTCAAATGACACATTTTTCTGTATTATCAAGAACCCACCGCAAAGAAATTAATTGCCTTGTGGAGGGAATACTGTCAGTTAATGAAAGATGCATCTATACTGGCTAGCTGGCAGGAAAATGCCTCAAAATTGGGTATTGGCCTCACTGAAGGGGGAATTGTTAAAACAGTAGAGGTCTTAAAAAGGGAATGTAAAGAATATAAGAAACGTAAGAATGCTAATCCTACCCTGGCGCCGGTCAGCAATGCGAAGCAAGGTTGGGAGGAGGGGGACGATGGGGATGAGGAACATCTGTTCAATTGCGGGGGACGTCAGAAGCCCCCACAGCCCCCACAGCCCCCACAGCCTCCACAGCCCCCACAGCCACCTCCGCCACCGCCCCTGGAATGTGATCAGTATTATGAGTAACTCAGTATGTTCAGAACTACATTGGTCTCAGAATAAACAGATAAAGGATTTGTGCTGAGCAGTTTCGAAACTGCTGCGTTGAAATTGACACTGCATGGCTCCGCAGGGTCCTAGTGCCCGCAGATCACAAACAGTCACTAGCAGAACCGCCTCAAGGAGGCACTCCTCCAGGCCCCTGCCCTTGGTCGACCCTTATATGACGCCACGGCGACCGCTGTCGCCCGGTTGCATACTACTTCTCTAAACTCGATCCGGTAGCCCTTGGCTATCCTATCTGTACCCAAATTCTTGCAGCTATCTACAACAGCCTGCAATCGGCTGCTAATATTACCCTCCAACAAGATATTACTGTCTATAGTTCCCATTCTGTTACGGCCCTTTTGGGACAGCTACAGACTCAGCATTTCACGATGGCTCGTCAGAATAAATATGAGATTGCTCTCCTTAATAACCCGAAAGTCCAGATTGCCCACTGCACCACTATCAACCCTGCTGACTTTTTGACGCATCCTCCCACAGACATGCTCGACCCAACTCATGACTGTCTGCAACTGTTGCAGGAAATCTCCTCGGTTCGAGACGACCTCTCCGATATACCCATCCCGAGTGCAGATTGTTCCTTTTTCACTGATGGAAGTTCTTCCGTCGGCGAAAGGGGGGATAGACAATCTGGCTATGCAATCATCGATCAAGACGGTGACGTAGTAGAAGCAGCAGCATTTGAAGTTCCCTTTTCTGCCCAACAGGCAGAATTGTTTGCGTTAATATGAGCATGCATATTGGCACAGGGGAGGAAGGTTAATATTTATACAGATTCCCGATACGCCTTCGGGGTAGTACATGATTTCGGGCAATTATGGAAAAACAGAGGATTTCTAACCTCCGCTGGTACACCCATCTCACACCAGCAGTTAGTAACCCAGTTATTGCAGGCCCTTATGCTCCCAGACAAGATAGCGGTGATAAAATGCGCAGCGCATACAAAAGGCACAGGACTGGTGGAAACGGGCAACAGGAGAGCGGACGAGAAGGCAAAAGAAATTTCTAAATCTGGCAAACTAATGGTGCCTAGAATGATGAGGCAGACTAAAACCCCCTCGGGAAAGTCCCCCTCTGAAAAACCTATGCCAACCATTGCTGACATAATCCAAATGTAGGAGGACGCTCCTGCAACTGCTGTAAATATGTGGAAAAACTTAGGATGTATATATGATATCAAAAATAAGCTGTGGGTCACCCCGGTAGGACAAACATGTATGACCGATGCATTAGCAGCCTGGGTGACCGAATGTGTACACTTTGCAACTCACTGTGGAGCTCGTGCCACAGGGGACATATTGTTAAAAAGCTGGTGGCACCCACGACTGCAAGAAATGGCCCAACAAATTAGCAGTCGGTGCCTAATCTGTCAACAGCACAACCCCGGTAAGGCCGTCCCCTGTGATCCTGGCACAACCCCCTTACCTGAGGGTCCATTTGAGACCCTGCAAATGGATTACATTGAGTTGGAAAGATGTCAATGCTATAAATATGTGTTAGTCATTGTGGACACTTTTAGCAAATGGATCGAGGCCTACCCGACTACGGATAACAAGGCCTCGACAGTAGTTAAGGTGTTAATGCGAGAAATTGTTCCGCGATTTGGAATTCCAGCCCGGCTGAGCTCTGACAATGGTCCCCACTTCATAGGTCAAATCAATAAGGAATTCTGTGCTCTGCTAGGAATAAAGCAACAGTTTCATTGTGCCTACAGACCACAAGCCGCTGGAGTGGTGGAAAGGGCTAATCAGACTCTAAAGACTAAACTCGCTAAACTACAAGCAGACACTGGGGCCACTTGGCTCAAACTCCTGCCTTTAGCACTCTTCCAGCTACGTGCCACTCCCGCAGGAAAAACTCGCCTAAGCCCAGCGGAAATACTATATGGCAGACCCTTTCGAACGCCTTGGGACAGCAGTGTTCCACGGAATGTTCAATTCCATTACATGACTACCGAGATGGCTAATTATCACTAACTAGAATTTTGAAAGGATTACACTCCCGAGTTCGTGCCACCCAGGAAGAAGTCCCCTCCATTACTCATGACGTCTCCATCAACCCTGGGGATTATGTCCTAATTCGAAATTGGACACGTAAGGGTTTGGAACCTCGATGGGAGGGTCCCCTACAGGTTCTACTCACTACCCCCACTGCAGTAAAAGTGGAGGGCCGGAACGCATGGGTACATATGCACCATTGTAAGTTAATTAAGTATCCATGATGTTCTAAACTTTTCCTTTAAGTCCTAGGAACACGAGTACCAGGATGAAGTCCCTCTTCACCGTCACAATACTCGCCACCCTGCTCTCTCTCGCTGCATCCGGAAGAAGGAGATGCCCGTATGGAAGCCGACGTCCACCCCTGTGCCGAGAAGGAACCCCACGATGTGGAACAACGACAGATCTCCGATGGATCACCACCCCTATCAACACCTGCCCGACCACCGTTCCTCCCGACGACCAGAAGCCCCGATTCCTGACTACGTACATGGTTCTGATCTACGATCGCCGCACATGCCGGTGGAACCACCGGTGCATTGATAAGGACAGGGTACAAATTTTACCACCAAGGACTACTCACCCCTACTCGCCTTCCAGAAGGAAGCGGGCAACGCACCATGTAACGGCGAATTCATTTCTGTTTATGTCCTATGTCTGTGCTAAGGAAGTGGGTGTCTCCTCTTGCTGGGTATGTACACAGGTCCCGACCCATGCCCATGGAGGCGTTCCCTTGATATCTGTTCCTTTCTCGATCGAACAGACGGCTGCATGGGTTATATTCCAGACAGTTCAGAGAATATCACGCGTCTGGTAACCCATATCAGAGATGGAGTACAGCGCTTGCGACTCGCCGGTCAGGCTGACTGGTGGAGCTGGATGTGGTGCAATTCTTGGGCCACTTACCTATTCCATGGGCTCATTATCTTCGTTACCATCTGTTTGTTGCTCTGTATCATAGCTACTGGTGTGAAATGCCTATGCAACCGTTTGGGTGCCACTGCATTACCACAGATGCTTCAGAGATCCGCCCTAGACGAAAAAGAAACACTGGTTCCACCTACCCCTGACCTATATGAGGAAGTGGCATCCTGCCGGAGCCTAGTAGAGGAGGAGTACCTCCGCCTCGCTCTCATTTCCATCTAAAGTATCCTGAGTGTTATGTGATCAAGGAATGATCAAAGGGGGGAATGTAGAAGTGGATTTCATTTGGAACTTCGCTGATAGGGTTAATATAACAGTTCTGAAAAGCTCTGTGAAAGAGATGTCAACAGGTCAAGGGATGAAATAAAGGGAGTGTGTCTGACCGGCATCTGTAAAAGCAAAGATGTCAGAAGGTTATGGGATGGAATATAGGGAGTGTGGCATTGGTACTAATTAATGTTCTGACCGTATCTGTAAAAGCAGAGAGGTCAAAAAGGCAAAGAATGGAATGAATGGGAACCGTTACTTTATTGCAGAGATAACATAATTAAGCTCGTTTGACCAGTTGGAACAAATAAACATTGAAATGTAAGGGGGACTGTCTTTAGAGTGAGTTGAGCCATATGGCCATGGGATACAAAAACCTTTGTATTAATATTGATAGTGACTTGTGCTAATGATTATGTCAAAAATAACCTCCCGACCTCGAAGAATAATTCCATATATGTACATGTTCTGGATCCTTGCAAAATCATAGGTGTATCTAGGAATTTAAAGGGACCACCTCTAAGCTGTTATTGTATAAAGAGACAGTCCATATTTTGGACTTTGGCACTTCTCGAAGGTGGTTACCCGACTGCTTAGAGATTTGTCCCGGCCGTAAATAAACGAATATTCGTTACTGACGTGTTCGAGTGTTTTACTTCTGGACTGACGATCAGATACGTGAAAGCGCAATTCACAACCTCACCAGGGCGCTGTTTAGTACAGGTTTCCACAAACGTGGACCAGTCATAGGGTCGCCAAGGCCATCAGAGACCCTTGGGTTGTCAGGGACATGGTCGGGTGGCAGGGTGGCACTCCTTCAGGAATCATGGCACTGCCAGCCTGGCACATGGCAGTGACATACTGGCACCCTGGCAGTGCAAACCAGTAACCCTGGCAGTGCCAACCAGTAACCCTGGCAGTGCCAACCAGGAACCCTGACAGTGCCAACCAGTAACCCTGGCAGTGCCCAACAGGAACCCTGGCAGTGCCAACCAGTAACCCTGGCAGTGCCAACCAGTAACTCTGGCAGTGCCAAATGAGGAACACTGACAATGCCAGCCTGGCACTTCCAAGATGCCCGGGTAGCACTTCTAGGCCGGAGGAGCCATTGCCAGTGTGCTAGATTGGCAGTGCCATGGTGCCCAGGTTGGCACTGCCATGGATCAGGATCTGGGGGCCTTACCAGCTGGAGGGGGACTTATGGGGGTGTATCGGGGGTCTCCCCGATGTTGGCGAGGGGGGTTAAAAATGGGAGGGGCTGCAGGGGGCAAGGAGGAAACATCGGGGCAGCCAGACAAAATGACACCTCGACCTGCGAGGAGTCTTTGCTGCCCGGGAGCTTGAAATGATTCAAAGTGCGGCCATGGCAGAATGAAACTCCCGAGGGCACATAAAACGGCAAAATGCTGTTAAATAGTGAGATGTTTCTTGGCGCTGCAGCCACTGAGAAACACCCCACTAAACGCACCCAAAACCAGACATCGATGTTTTTCAGGTTAAATCGTGCCCAGAAGATACCTATTGTTCAGTGTTATTCCTCCTCTGATTTAGTAATCTTCCATCACAGCCTTACAAATTGCAAATTGTTGGGATTCTTGTACTGGAATCATAACACTAGATTAAATAAAAACATAAAATGCTCAAAATACTCAGCATGCCTGGCAGAAATTGTGGAAATAGAACAGCGTTAAAAATTTAGGATTGTGAGCTTTCATCAGTACTCCAGATTACCCGCATCTGCAGTATTTTCTATGTATACTCTTATAGTTTTTGTGATTACCTTTTCGTATAGTTAAAGAAAATTGTGTGTGTGTGTGTGTCCTAGATCGATTAAACAGGGGGAAGGTTACTACAGATAGGTTGTCTGTGAGGTCTAAGAGTTGAAAAGTTAACGGTATTAGATTTGTGCATTTGTAACCAGAGATTACAGTGTGAGTTACAAGTAACTAGGTTGGATCTGAAATTTGCATTGTGCGATAAGTTGGGGAATTTGTTGTCAGCTGTTCAATTTCAAAAGGGTGTTCAGAGGTGACAAAGAACATTTTTAATTTATAGGGGTTTCACGACTAAACAGAGGAAGGTACATTCATGAACCCAAAAAGTAGAGGCTTTGGCAAACAAAAGATTAGCAAAAGTCGTATTTGAACAAGTTGAGTTCAAAGAGGTGTTTAAGGACAATGGAATCTGAGATGAAAAGGGAAATGTGATATAAAGAAAGGGATGTTTAACTGTTGAGAGTGGCTGTGGGTGAAAACCCCTGAAGACCAGTTCCTTTCTGCGGAATGTTGAGAAACTGTTGCAAATTGGAAACAACCAACAAGTGCTAAGCTAGAAGAGTCTTTGTTTCAGGAAAGTGTTTGTTTCTGAACCTGCTTTTGGAATTCCACACCAGAATGGAAGTGTCTGAGAAGCTGTGAAGTGTACCTTTATTAAAGTGACAATTTCTTGACTTCGGTAATACTTACTGGAGTTTTATGGTTACAATCTTAAACATGTTGCTGCCATAAAGGTCACTTAATTGTTTCCTTTCGACCAAGCATGTTGTTTGGGTATTGTTCTGTCAGACTGCTTTAACTGTGTAACTTTTATCTTGTGTGCTTAAGTATTTTTCCTTTTAATAAATCTTTTAATTTTTAAAATTCTAAAGGTGTTACAGGGGTTCTATCCTTTTGAGGTTCATAACTTCATGACCAGCAGGCCTGACTTCATTCTGGAGTTTGGCTTGGTCATCAGTACCATTATCCTGGATGAAATTTGAAAGTGTTGGTTTTCCCATATGTTGCTGTTCTTTTCCTTCTGGCTGATTAAGTGTCATTTGTGGCTCAGTTTGATAGCATTCTCATCTCTGAGATATGGGGGGGTGGGGGGCAGAATTTCCAGTTGTTCTAGCCAGCAGGATCCCGCCAATGATGAACCCACCGCCACGGGCTTCCTGGCTGTGGGGAGTGGATTTGCTTGGAAATCCCATTGACAGTGGCTGGACCAGACGATCCCATTGTTGGCCATCGGCAAACACATCACATGGGGTGTGGAAAGTTCCTCCAGTGATGCTTGGAATGTCGGTCTCACTTTAGAGCTTGAGTACAAAAACTGCCATTGAGACTCTGATGCTCGGCTGTGCTGTGGGTGGGACGTTAAACTGAGGCACCTTCCTGCTTGCGTGCTCAGAAGGATGGGGGAGTTAGACCCAGTGCCCTGGTCAATATTTATTCTTCAGTCAACAAATCAACACAAAAAGAATGAATCATCAGATCATGATCACTTCTCTGCTTGTGTGCAAATTGGCTGGTGTGATTGGGACATTACAGCAGTGACTGCACTTCAAAGGTATTTCAAGAAGGACCGTTCCAGTTTTGGGCCGCTGACTTTTCACATGTAATTTAAAATTGTGATTAGAAATATTGAGGTGGGGCAGCACGGTGGTGCAGTGGGTTAGCCCTGTTGCCTCATGGCGCCGAGGTCTCAGGTTCGATCCCGGCTCTGGGTCACTGTCCATGTGGTGTTTGCACATTCTCCCCGTGTTTGCGTGGGTTTCGCCCCCACAACCCCAAAAGATGTGCAGGGTAGGTGGATTGGCCACGCTAAATTGCCCCTTAATTGAAAAAAAAATGAATTGGGTACTCTAAATTTAAAAGAAAAAAAAAAGAAATATTGAGGTGGGAGACAGTGGGGAAATCCTCTCATCCTTTTCTACCCACTGGGCTAAAATTCCCAGAAATGACTATTTTCGGTGTTACGTTTGCAGGTGTCAATTTGGTGTGCACTTGATGGGTTCCATTTTAGCAATGGCAACACACAACAATTTTGATTAAGTGTAAATAGTATTTTCGTTTTCAGATTTTTCAGCTTCACACCATGAATGGTTTGAGAAGAGAAGAGTGATGGTTATCACCTGGGGCTGGATTCTCCGGTTTCCCAGTTGTGTGTTTCTCGGAGGAGTGCCGGAGGCTGGCCGTGAGATTCTCTCTTCCCGCCGCTTGTCAATGGGGTTTGAAGCCACCCCACACCGCTGAAAACCCCCCCGGGCGGGGGTGCGCTGACGGCAGGAACAGAGAATCGCAATGGCCGGAGATTCCAGCCCTGATCTTTAACAGTCCAGCCATGAGACAAGTCGGCAACTCAGAGGAAACACACTGCCGGTACTGGAAACCTGAAATAAAAAACAGAAAATTAACCCCGGCAGCCTCGAGTGGAGAGAGAAACAGTGAAGGAGTTAAATATGATTTTATTTTTCAAAACAACATCAAGCTTGAAACGTTAACTCTGATTCTCTCTCCGCAGAGACTGCCCGACCACTGGAGCTTTTCCGGCATTTTCTGTTTCTATTTAAAGACGCAAACAGCCCAGCTTCTGAGGTGTGAGTGTGGTTCATGGCTTCAGTTCCCCTCTGCCTGGCCACATGGTGATGGAGAAGATGATTTTCAAAGTGTCAAAGAACGAAGAACAAAGAAAATTACAGCACAGGAACAGGCCCTTCGGCCCTCCCAGCCTGCGCCGATCCAGATCCTTTATCTAAACCTATTGCCTATTTTCTAAGGATCTACTTCCCTCTGTTCCCCGCCCGTTCATTTATCTGTCTAGTTGCATCTTAAATTATGCTATCGTGTCCGCCTCTACCACCTCCGCTGGCAAAGTGCTCCAGGCACCCACCACCCTCTGCGTAAAAAACTTTCCACGCACATCTCCCCTAATCCTTCCCCCTCTAACCTCGAAGTCGAGAGAAAGATATGAGGATTTGTTATTTGTTACTATGGGCCGGAATTCTCCGGCCCTCAGGATTCTCTTTTCCCAACAGCAGCTCAGCCCCGCCTTTGCGTTTCCCGGCGGAGTGACATGGCTTCAATGGGAAGTGGGAAATCCCGTTGACAAGCGGCAGGAGTAGCCAAGAAACAGGCTGCTGGAGGACTGGAAAATCCCGCCCAATATCCCTCAAAATATCCTGAACAATCAGGGGCGGCATTCTCCCCTACCCGGCGTGACGGAGGGTCCCGGAGTAGGGGAGTGGCGCCAACCACTCCGGGGTCGGGCCTCCCCAAAGGTGGGGAATTCTCCCCACCTTTGGGGACCAGCCCCGCGCCGGAGCGGTTGCCACCAGAAGACCGGCGCAAACAACCGGCGCCCCCGGCAGCGGGGCTGGCCGAAAGGCTTTCGCCGGTCCGCGCATGCGCCGGCAGTGACGTCAGCGGAGTCACGGCGGAGGCCGTGGCAAACGCGGAGGAAAATAGTGCAGCCAGGGCACTGGCCCGGAGTCTGAGCGGGGGGCCCCGATTGCGGGCCAGGCCACAGTGGGGGCACCCCCCCGGGGTTCAATCGCCCCCCGCCCCCCCAGGACCCCGGGGGCCCGCTCGCGCTGCTGATCCCGCCGTTCTAGAGGTGGTTTAAACCTCAGCGGCAGGAGAGGCCTCCCAGCGGCGGGACTTCGGCCATCCGGGCCGGAAAATCACCGCAGGGGCCTCTCCGATCGGAGTGGCGAGATTCCTGCCGCCGCCACTTCCCGGGTGGCGGAGAATCTCTGCCACGGCGGGGGCGGGATTTTCGACGGCCCCAGGCGATTCTCCGACCCTGTTGGGGGTCGGAGAATTTCGCCCTAGGTTTCTGATATAACTTCGATATTTTCTGACCCTTCTCAAGTCAGAGAAAGCAGGGGATCCCATTCGTGAATTCAAGAGCTGATGTTTTTGACTCCACGCTAAATCAGTGAGTGTAAAAGGAAAAAAAAATGTATTAACTGCAAAGTACTTCAGGAAAATCTGAGCCCGTGAGCCGTTATATAAATGTATGTCTCTATTTCATCGTTCAATGAGACGCCTCTCATCCAACAATCTATTAAGAAATCAACACTGATTATGCTGCTGAATACTGACATTAGGTTTTTCACAAGGAGTACACAGCCACAAAGAAAACTCAATCGAGGTTAAATAGATCTCTCCATTTTTAAAACCCCAGCTTTTAAGTCATTATTCAAGATGCTGGAAACAGAATTCAGAAAATACTAGGCTTCAGTGATGTCTCAGTTAAGATATCATTAGAAGCCATGAGGATTTAAACCTCAAGAGTTATCACTTATGCTTAGTCTCGTATTCAAATACAGCTATTATTCTCTGAACTATGGATGCTGAGTGTTCCATTTTCTCTTGGCCTAATATTCCATCATCATTACCAGAAGCAGATTGTCAGGTTTGTTTTTTTGAGATCAGAAAGCAGTTTGCTTTTGTTTGCAGTCGCGAAGAAATGATGTCGACAGGGGCCACGGAGAAAAGGCAAAGAGACAGAAAGAGCTGCAGTGCGTGCAGATCATTTCCAGACGCGATTTCTGTTTGGCATTCGAGATTCTTATCAGGAATTCACTCGTTCTTCAAACAGGAGAATGGGAACCAATTCTCAGATTGACCCAATACGAATCCCACAGGGATTGTTCAGGAGCAGCCTCCTTATCCAGATAGTGATTAGAATGGAAATCGCTCTGACAAAGAGCAGCTGAGCTGATCACCATTTTAAAGAAATGTTTGCGAATGGAGTGCAGGCTTCGTTCCCAAGGCCAGCATTTCTTGCTTGTTCCTAATTGGCCTTCGACACATAGGCACATTAAAGGGGAAGTGTAATGGTGCACGATCACAGACTTCATTAGAAATACAAAAGTATTTATTAATAAGGAAAAACTTCACAGAGGCCATCAACCCCCCAGCCGCCCAAGAACAGCCCCTCGGCTGCTCCAGTCCCGACATGTCTTCCTGAAATTTATTTCTTCTCTGGCCATCTGGAGAGTCCATTTTCTTTCTGCTTTTTGATGTGTCCGTTTTTTCCCAACAATTTCACTGGAAAACCCGGTGTTCCCGATGTCCAAGGGGCCGTTTTTAAAACTCTTTAACTTTTCCTCTAAACAGGTTGAGGACTTCAGTAACTTGAGGAAGCCAGCGGTGGTGGAACAGGGATTTACTGAACCATGTGCAATATTCTGCCCATGGCAGTAACTCCCTCCCAATCCAGCCCTCGCTGGGACCACCAACCACTCTGGGCCCTGCTTGGGCCGGCTTTTATGTGTCGTCTTTCACAAGCTCCAGCTGGGAGGCCTCCGCCCCCTACCCGGGAAGCTCGTGTTCCACCAGTGCCATGGGGGGATCAACAATGGTTCCTCCCGGTCATTGTGGGGGTTATAACAAGGACTTAATTTGAAAACTTCGGAGGCTTTGCTGCCTTGTGGAAGCCCCCGGGAAACCCCCTCATCCCCCTTTACCTGGCAATGCCCCACAGGCCTGACCCATGGCAGTGCCAACCTGGTAACTGGGCACCCTGGGCCACCAGCCTGGCACCCTGGCATGGTGCCTGGGTGCCAGTGTGAGTGCCAGGGTACCAGTACCACCCTGCCTTGTCCCTTACCAGCTGGGGGTCTCCAATGGACTGGGAGACCCCCCCCTCCAGGTGCCAATATGACTGGTCCATGTTGTGTGGACCAACACTACACGGCATCCTGGCAAGGTCTCCCAGGCATGGCGGGTGTGTCCTGGGCGGCTGGTGAATTTGATATTCAGATCTCGATCTCGCCCTGATTTGGGATAGGCACGCGATTCACCCGTTGCGCCCAGATTCGCACCGGGCTCAACGGAATTGCTGAATCACGGCCAATGTCTCCCTGATACCCAGCCTTAAAGGTCTATTTTCACTGTCATTTATTTTTCTCAGTAGGTTTTAAATGTTATACTTCCTGTGTCTTTTCCGTGCATTTAACCTGGTCTGTTTACTCTTTTTTGTTGGCAACAAACCGTGTTCAGTGTGTTTGCATGGACGCATAACTGTGGCTCAGAGTATGATGGATTCCACATGGGCAGAAATCACACAGAAATTTCCTTTGGTACCTGCACCAACCTTGTCAATGATAACTTGACCAAAATTTCCCCACGGCACTTGTTTGCCTATGCCGGAATGTAAAACAAAAAAATGAAAAATCAGCGTGCGCGCACCACTAGACGTTGGGGCAAGAGTGAGAGAGCTGTTGTCTCCTGCAATCGTGTCTCATTTACTCTCAGAGCCTTGGCCAGAATTTTAAGTTGTTCGTGCGGGCATGTGCATGACCCGGGAGTGCGTAGGATCATGCGATAACATGTTGGGTGCGTGTCCCGGCATCATTGAGCCCTTGAGCGATATTTCAATCGGCGACCATGGTTGCAAGTCGGAAGTGCACCCACCAAAAATCAAGAAGCCTCCCTCAATTAATTAAGAAGTAATTGACTGGGATTTTCCATGGTGCATGTGGCTTCACGGTTGGCAGATTGGCAAAGCAGCCTTTACGTTTCAGCTCCAATCTCAATCCGATTCAGCATGAACATCGAGGCCAATGTACCTGGAGACTGAGATCTGTCGAAGGCTGTGCTGTTCAGACCCTCATGGCAGAGTTATTTCTTTACAAGTCAGCAGCTCACCCGAGCATCTCCACAGTGGCTGCCCCTCCGAGGGGGCACATTGGAAGCGCCAGTCCACACTTTCCCTTTTCTCAGCACCTACTCTCCTCTCACCCTCCACAGCAGTGCTCACCTTTCGAAGAGCGCATTTCACACTGGGTGGCCATTCATTGAGCAGCCAGTATAAGATTGCATTAATAACGTGATCTCAGGAAGGATTACATTTCACATCTGCTTCCTCCTTTAAGATGATGCTCATAGATCTTAGAATTTACAGTGCTGAAGGAGGCCAATTGGCACATCGAGTCTGCACCGGCCCTTGGAATGAGCACCCTACCTAAGTCCACATCTCTACCCTATCCCTGTAACCCAGTAACCCCACCCAACCCTTTTGACACGAAGGGCAATTTATCATGGCCAATCCATCTAACCTGCACATCTTTGGACTGTGGGAGGAAACCGGAGCACCCAAGGGAACCCACGCACACACAGGGAGAAAGTGCAAACTGCTCACAGTGACCCAAGCCGGGAATCGGACCTGGGACCCGGGAGCTGTGAAGTGGCAGTGCTAACCACTGAATCCCTGAAAGTTGCCACCCAGGTTGAGAGGGTTGTTAAGAAGGCGTACGGTGTGTTAGCTTTTATTGGTAGAGGAATTGAGTTTCGGAGCCATGAGGTCATGTTGCAGTTGTATAAAACTCTGGTGCGGCCGCATTTGGAGTATTGTGTGCAGTTCTGGTCGCCACATTATAGGAAGGATGTGGAAGCATTGGAAAGGGTACAGAGGAGATTTACAAGAATGTTGCCTGGTATGGAGGGAAGATCATATGAGGAAAAGCTGAAGGACTTGAGGCTGTTTTCATTAGAGAGAAGAAGGTTAAGAGGGGACTTAATTGAGGCATACAAGATCAGAGGAAACCTGAAAGTGGGTGGTGCAAAATCCTGGACTGGATTCACAGAAAAGTTGAACAGAAGCTATGTGATTTGGAAAACCTGGCTTGAGTTTCTCAATGCAAACTGCCAAAGTGAAGTGTTATTGTGAGAGAAGATTTTAAAGTGTGTTTTTGGGTGTGGAGTTTGGAAACTCCCCTGTGACAATCCGGGGGATTCTGAGGAGACATCTGCAAACATTCTTTTGGGGCTCCGATTGGAGAGTGTATTTTCCCACAGTCATCTTGTGTGCTTAAAAATGACTTTATATTAAGGAGACCTTTGTAGATTAAGATGTACTTTGTAATCGAAGTGTCATTGTTCAGCTAAAGGGGGAGTAAAGGTGTATTGTATCATTAAATATTATCATGTTCAATCAATGTTTTTATATTGTTGTTGAAACTAATTTGTGGTTCTGTGGCTCTCTTCTTCCATGTTTCATTAAAAGAAAATAAAAGCCTTTTGAGTCAGGGTTCTATTCTGGGAACGTCCCGTCCAGGTATAACATCAACTGGGATTGTAACATATGTTTCTTGCCTCTAGGTTCAAATTTAATCGCCAAATACTTTGGCCAGATGTCACAAATAGCACGGTACCAGTCGATGGAGTGGGAGCCACTCCGGCGTGGGCCTAGCCCCTAAAGGTGCAGAGAATTCCGCACCTTTGGGGAGGCCCGACGCTGGAGTGGTGGCGCCACTCCACTACGCCGGGACCCCCCGCCCCGCTGGGTAGGGGAGAATTTTGCCCATTATATTAAACCCACATAAAACTATGCCTTATTGCTAATGTTAACCAATACAAATATAAATCCCTTAAAACTACCTTTGTTTTCCCAACACACATGAGGAGATCTTGTACATGGTGGTTTGGAGCTGTGGAAATAAAGGCAAAAGGATTTCACCTGATACATCCCAACAGCATTTCAATTATGAAATCTGCATGCATCGATACTTTCCTCAGAAAGAACATTGTGCAATGTTGTTTTCATGGTGTACATTCACAGGGAAGTTCCAGGAAATTCCAAGCCATCATCCGCAAAATTGCAAGAGCATTTATAAGACTTGCCAGTACATGAAATTTCTACGGACTGGAAAGTAAAAGAATCTCATCTAGGAGAAACGTTCGCTCCAGCACGGAGAGCGACAAACTATTTGGTGCACGCTCCTTAGCTCCTCGATTGAAATTGATGACTAGTGTTGCTTTTAAATTGCCCCAAATGGAGCATTTCGCAGTTGAAGTGACACAAAATGAACAAAGGCAGCCCAGGGAGCCGGTGGGAACCGCGGCCAGACTGCTCAGAGACCACATGATGCCACTGACCATTTTTACATGGCTAGCAAGGGAAAGTGCCTTTGCAGTCTATAGGTGGGTCAGTGACATCTGCTGCAAGAGTCTTTGTTTCCAATTGACACAGGGAGCGTCAGTGGCCAGCAAGGTTGCCACTCCACTCAACCTTTCCACCTTTGCTACCTTCCAGTCTATCAATGAGATTATCTTCAATGCAAACGAAAAATACTGCAGGTGCTGAAAACCTGAAATAAATACTGACAATGTTGGAAATGATCAGCTGGTCAGACAGATTCCATCGGGGAGAAACACAATTAACAATTCAGAATACTGAGCAAAATGTTACCGCTCTTTCCCTTCATCTGCAATATTCATAAAAGCATTGATCGATTAGCAGGTAGAAGTAACTTGATAAAAGCAGAATACAACCATTTGGTGTAAGGTGTGAGGGGACTTGTTCGAACATCTTCTTCTCACTCTCCAGGTAGATTTGCTTCCACCACGGTTCAATGAAATGAATAAATCCACCAGGATTGAATGGCGGAGCAGACTTGATGGGCCAAATGGCCTAATTCTGCTCCTATGTCTTATCGTCTTAATTCTGGGATGGTTGTGAAGTCCAATGTGCGATCATGTTGAAGGTGGTGTTGTTGCCCAAGCTCACAAATGAGAATGGCACATTGAACTTCACAACCATCCCAGAATCTGTCACATGTAGGACACGTGGTGACTGAGACTTGTTGTTTGAAGGTGTGTACACATCATCCAATACCTCGACTTCAACTCCCATTAACTAATCTTTATTATTGTCACAAGTAGGCTTACATTAACACTGCAATGAAGTTACTGTGAAAATCCCTCTTCAGGAATGGTTTGAGGACTTCCCTAAAGCGTTTCCACTATGTCCCTGGGAGTCACCTGCCATGACCAACTTCGGAGTATAGCGGTGACTTTGGAAGTCTGCTGTTATGAATGGTCTGCCCAGCCCAGCAGAGCTGGTGTTGCACGATTAGGCAGCGCATGGATCCGTTCGAGTAAAGGTGCCGCAGTTGTGATGAAACTTCTATGAAATTCCACCTCATACATCGCCACAATTGGCCTGTTCAGGAGACTGAGAGGAACTACAGGCAGTTGGTCCCTACAATTACAGAAACAACAAGTTTCTAACAACCATGAACAGAAATTAATGGTGGATTAAAATGGTTAGTGATATTTTTCTCAGCGTTAATATTGCTCATTGGTTACTGCAAAGGAAAGTTTGATCAATATGATGATTCCGTTGCTGCCTTCGACATCCCTATTAATTGGCTTCAATTAGCGAATCCAAAAACACCGATTGCCCGCTCCTCCAGAAGTGAGGGCATGCGGAGGAGATTGTTTCTCCGCATGTACTGTGCCAATTAAACGGCAGTAATCAGGAACTTTAATTACACAATCAGTAAATCCACTTAATTGTGTGCCTGGCCCTTGGGTCTGCGACACTGAGGATAACTAGTTATTCCATATCTCAGCACGATGCCATAGCTCATACAAATGGAGCCATTTGTCTCGCCTAAAGTCAATTCCTTCATGAATCAATTGATTTATTTTAACAAACTCCAGTCCCAGAAATCTATACAAACACAAATTAGATGATTTTGCACTGCGGGAGCCTGAAAACCTCTTTTCGTATTGTGCATCCAGCGGTCTGCATTCCATTATATTCCCCATGGCTGTGCCGGAAGAGCTGGATCAGTTTTTTAAAGTATATTATTCAATTAATCTCACAGGGGAAACCTTGCCCGGAATGCAATTTTTCTGCTGTCCGTCCACACCACCTTGGACCTGGCCATGACTTCCTTAGCTGTCAATTTGCATCACAGTTGACTGAAAATTAGATGGTTTGCGGTGATGCTACGCACAAGAAGCCAGAGACCGCCGGGCAGATTCTTGTGCCTCCATCGTGATGGAACCGGGGTGGGCCGACGGAGCTCAGTTCCGGGACTCATACCCTCAGAGGTACTTAGTGGTACTGTCACTGGACTAGTAATCCAGAGACCCAGAGTACTCTGGGGTCCCAGGTTCAAATCCCACCACTGCGGATGGTGATGTTTGAATTCGGTAAAAATCTGGAATTAAAAGTCCAGTGGTGACCCTGAATTGATTGTGGCAAAAATCCATCTGGTTTACTAATGTCCTTTACTGAGGGAAATCTGCCTTTCTTACCTGGTCTGGCCTCCATGTGACTTCAGCGGACCAATCGCAGAGAGGCGATGTTTGATAGCTGGAATTGATAATTTGAGTTGACAATTGGAGTCCAGGAGTCATGGACTTCAGAAACATTCCTGTCTCTGTCCTGTCGATAGTTCATTCCCCCAACACACCCCTTGTTAATTCATCTGTCGAGTTGGTCATCTTTACTTCACAACTATTCCATCTGCCGACAAAGAACCCTTTCTGTCATCTGCTCTAAATCGAGAGAGTGGTCCTCGCTTTGAACACCTTTTAAAAAGCATTGCTGTCACAACTTATAAGTGCCAAAATGCCATTGGTCGGGAAATTGGAACAATTTGTCCCTGAAGTAGAGCCCAATTTGTTGAGCATCTGCAATACTTTTTTAAGGTCAATGAAATCGGGGAGGAGGGAGGAAGAGGAGGAAGTTATCCTTCCAATAGCCTGGGGGGCTCAGGCTTCCAATGCTGTTCGAAATCTGACATCTCCAGACAGCGCCGGCCCTAGGGTTGCTGGCGCCCCGGGCAAGCTGAACTTCGGCGCCCTTGGGGGTGCGGGGCCGAAGAGGGGGGCGTGGCCGAGGAGGGGCGGGGGGCGGGGCTGAGGAAGGGCGGGGCAGGGCCGAGGAGGGGCGGGGGGCGGGGCCGAGGAGGGGCGGGGGGGTGGGGCCGAGGGAGGGGGTGGGGGGGACGGACCCGAGGGGGGGGCGGACCGAAGGGGGGGCGGGGGGGGGACCGAGGGGGGGGGGGACTGAGGGGGGGCGGGGGGGGACCGAGGGGGGGGGGCGGGGGGGGACCGAGGGGGGGGGCGGGGGGGACCGAGGGGGGGGGCGGGGGGGGACGAGGGATGGGGGGCGGGGGGGGGGACCGAGGGGGGGAGCGGGGGGGGACCGAGGAGGGGGGGCGGGGGGGGACGAGGGGGGGGGGGCGGGGGGGGACCGAAGGGGAGGGGGACCGAGAGGGAGGGGAACCGAGGGGTGGGGGCGGGGGAGCGGACCGAGGGGGGGGGGCAGACCGAGGGGGCGGACCGGGGGGGGCAGCCCTGGGGGAGGGCGGCCACCGCGCATGCGCTGGTTGGCACCGGCCCAACTGCGCATGCGCGGGACCCGAGTCTCTGGCGCCCCCTAGCACATGGCGCCCCGGGCGACTGCCCGAGTTGCCGGTGCCTTGAGCCGGCCCTGTCTCCAGAGGCCCCCGAAGAAAAAAACCTCTGAGCAGCTTGCTGCATTAGTCAAGAAACATTGCAACCCATAACTGCCGGTGATTATTTTTTTTTGGTAATCTTTATTGTCACAAGTAAGTTTACATTAACACTGCAGTGAAGTTACTGTGAAAATCCCCTGGTTGTTGTATTCCGGCGCCTGTTCGGGTACACGGAGGAAGAATTCAGAATGTTCAATTCACTTAACAGCTCGACTTTCGGGACTTGTGGGAGGAAACCGGAGCACCCAGAGGAAACCCACGCAGACACGGGGAGAACATGCAGACTCCGCACGGACAGTGACCCGAGCAAGGAATCAAACCCGGGTCCCTTGTGCCGTGAAGCAACAGTTCTAACCACTGTGCTACTGTGCCGCCCATTATGCAGTAATAGCAATTAAGTCAACAATGAGAAACCCAAGGGAATCAATCGCAGTGTTCATGGCACTGTGTAGGAAGTTGGCCCAGCAGTGTGGATTTGGATCAACATGCAACGATATGTTGAGAGAAAGAATAACCTCCGTATGCAGAAAGTATTACTAGCAGAGGCAGAAATTACCTTGACTAGAGTGTGAGAAATGGCTCAGGCTACAACGCACCAAATGAGATGTATTAGAATTGCAAAGCGGTGCAGGCAGGTTAGGTAAACCAACTTGGGCGGGAAACCGTTGGTAGTTGTGGCACCAGGGATGTGGGTGCATTGAACCATGAGCTTTGGACTTTGGAATGGTTGCTGCAGATTGGAGGGGAGCTAATAAAGCCCGCTATTCAAAACTGAAGGTCGAGAGAAAACAGGGAACAACAGACCAGTGAGCCTAACGTCAGTAGTAGAGAAGGCTTTCAACAAGCTGCAGTTGCTTAGTAGCACTCCACTGCCCACACGCACTCATCCAAGCAAATTTTCTCACATTGCTGATTACTATGTGAAGTTAAAGCACATGGGATTACGGGTAGTGGCTTGAGATGGATTGAAAGCTGGTTAGCAGACAAGAAGCAAAGAGTTGGAATAAATGAGTTTTTTTTTCCAATTGACAGGCAGTGACTAGTGGGGTACCACAGGGATCGTGTGAGGACCCCAGTTGTTCACATTATATATTAATGATTTGGACAAGAGAAATAAATGAATTTTCTCCAAATTTGCAGCTGGCACAACGTTGGGTGGGAGGGTAAGTTGTGAGGAGGATGCAGAGATGCTTCAGTGGGATTTGAACAAGCTGAGTGAGTGGGCACATGCATAACAGATGCAGTATTATCGACTCCGGTAGCAAAAATAGGAAGATTATAATTTGAATGGGTGTAAATTGAGAGTGGTGGATACTCAGCGAGACCTTTGTGCCCTTGTGCATCGGTCACTGAAAGTACACCCGTAGGTAACAGCAGGCTGTAAAGAAGGCAAATGGTACGTTGGCCTTCACAGCGAGAGGATTTGAATATAGAAAGAGGAATGTTTTACTGCAATTGTATAGGGCATTGGTGAGTCCACACCTGGAGTACTCTGTGCAGTTTTGGTGTCCTTATCTGAGGAAGGATGTTCTTGCTATGGAGAGAGCGCAGCAAAGGTTTACCAGGCTGATTCCTGGGATGGGGGGACTAACGTATGAGGATAGACAAAGTTGGTTAGAATTATATTCATTGGAGTTTAGAAGAATGAGAGGGGATCTCATAGAAAGCTCCAAAATTCTAATAGGATTAGACAGGGTGGATTAAGAAAGAATGTTCTCGATGGTGGGGGTGTCCAGAACTAAGGGTCATAGTTTGAGGATAAGGGGTAAATCTTTTAGGATTTAGGTGAGGAGAAATTCATTCACCCAGAGAGTGCTGAATCTTTGGAATTCATTACCACAGAAAGTAGTTGAGGCCAAAACATTGTGTAATTTCAAGAAGGACTTAGATATAATTCTTGGGCTAAAGAGATCAAGGGATATGGGGGTGAAGGCGGGATCAGGGTATTGAACTTGATGATCAGCCATGATCATAATGAATGGTGGAGCAGGCTCGAATGGCCGAATGGCCTCCTCCTTGGCCTCCTCCTGCTTCTATTTTCGATGTTTGTATGTTTGTGTTATACACCCAGAAAATATGAGCAAATTTATTCAGGCGAAGTTGTACAGTACACAAAAGCAAATAATTTATGTTAAACCTTTCTAAACCAACAGTTAAGACAGAGCATTGTGTCCATTCCGGGCATTGTACTTCAGGAAGAATGTTCGAGGAGGGTGTGGAAGAGATTTACTAGATGATGCGACCATCAATTCATTCAAAGACATGAGTGAAGTAAACTGTGGCTTCAATTGACTTACAACTGAGCCTGCCTGCGACTAACTGAATTGAAGGCGGGCTCGTAAGACCGCAGCACTTTATACTTCCTGCTGGGGGTGGAGCCTAGGGCAGAGCCCTGTACAAGCTCCTCATCTCCCCCTGTGGGCAGAGCCACGCAACGGCTCACAGATGGAGCCCACTGGGACACAGCAATATACCGTGTGGATTTATATGTTATACATTCACCACACTAGAGCACTGCCAGGGATGAGGAGCTTCTTTCAGGTGGAGAGACTAGAGGAGCTAGGATAGTTTTCTTTCAAGCAGGGAAGGTCAATAGGAGATTTGATGCAGGTATTAAAAATCCTGAAGGGTTTTGACACAGTAGATAAAGGGAAACCCCTCCAGTTGAAGAACACCGACTGGAGGACCCAGATTCAGTTTAACTGGCAAAGGAACCAGACATAAGTCCAAAAGAAACGAGGAAAATAAAAGAGGTTTCAGAGTAAATTGTTACGATTCGGAATGTGCTGCCTGAAAATCCATTGAAGACGGATTCAGCCGGATCTTTCGAAAAGGGCATTGGTGATATAGTTGACATGGAACAAAATGTAGAGTTATGGGGAAAGATCAAGCATATGGAACAAATTAGATAGTTTGTTCAAAGAGCTAGAGACATGATGAGCTGAATGGCCTCCTTCCATGCTGCACCATTTTATGATTCAATGATTGTTCAGCCAGTGTCTGGTTGGCTCAGTTGGCCAATGCGTAGACAAGAATAATGGCAGCAGCACAGGGAATAATCATTCCAGCTCAGGTAGGCTCTGGGGCTTGGTTCCTCCCACGGGCACAGAATCAAAACTAGTCCTTTAGTGCAGCAAATAATCGCCAAGCACCTTCTGCCGGGCACAGAACTCCAGGAGAGGATTTTTTTAGTTCCCTCTTGTGTAATATGAAGAAAGCATTTAGTTTGCGAGGAATTCAAAATTCTGCAAGCTCATCCCTGTCTGGCTGCTGAGAACTGTGGGCAGATTGGGCAAGAAATCTGAACTCTATTAAAGATTAGAGGGTTATCTTCGAAGTATTAGTGAAATCCTTGGCCTTTTTCCAACTGTGGAGAAATTGGAATTTGAGGGAAAAATCATCTATCATCTGCTTATTGGGTAGAAATCCATCATTTTAGTTTATTATAAGAGATTGAATATGATCGATTCTTGAATGAGTTCAATCATCTCCCAGCAGCTACATTCCTTGGGAGAAATACAAGTGTACCACTAATCAGAGACCTACCAATGAAATTCTGGGTAATTGGAGGACCGGTAATAATTACCTCCCTCTCCTGGCATTAGACTGTCAAGTCAATAACTGTGATTAGCAGACGCCAGAGAGCAAAAGCTGCTATTGTCCTGAAAAACAAAATATAGATGAATTGTAGCAATCACAACCATGCTTTGAAGGACCTTTGTTCAGGCTCTGAATCAAATAATAAAAATAACCCAGACAGCCCCTTCAAGGCATGAAACTGTAATATCAATAGAATTAGCTAAACATTTAGCGAAAAATACTTTTAAAAAGACAGTTTTTTTTTCAAACAGGCAATTACCCATCTCTAAATATTTCTCCAGTCAAGCTTTTCAATGTCCCAGTGAATACGTTACCACAATTTTGACTGGGGCTCTGTCTTTCAGTTGCTGTTTCATAAACATGATCAGCGATTGATTCTTCCCTGTTGAAAAGATATCTCCCTCCTCTCTGGCAATGTGCCTTAAGTCAGTTTGGGCCTTACCACATAATGTGTGACCTTTTCCTTCATCCTCTTTCTTCAGATAGAAAATCATTCCAAGACTTCATTAGTACTGCCACTACCCAATTTGATGTGCAGTGATTAATGCTTTGGGTGAGTAGTAAAGAAGAAACAAGGAACTGAGTTCCATATCTTCAGGTAAACATTCTCCAAGGCTTTCAGGACGCACGACAACGCAGAATCGGCGAGCAGAAACTGACTGCCAAGTTCCGCTCGCATGAGTACGGCCTCAACCGATTCATATCTCACTACATTAACTCCCATCACCTGGCCTGGGCTTGCAAAACCTACCAACTGTCCTGGCTTGAGACAATTCACACCTCTTTAACCTGTAATCATCCCTCTGTCCAGTCGCACCATCTGGGCCTGTAAAGACTTAATTACCTGCAAAGACTCGCATTCAAAGTATCGTCTTGCATCATTGGTTTTGTCGATACATGTGTTTGTGTAACCACCTCTTCATTCGCCTGATGAAGGAGCTGCGCTCTGAAAGCTAGTGATTTCAAACAAACCTGTTGGACTTTAACTTGGTGTTGTAAGACTTCTTACTGTGCCCATCCCAGTCCAACGCTCGCATCTCCACATCACAAATCATGTACAGAAATAGAAATAGAGCGAGGGAAAGAATGTTTGCACTGGGAGAGAGAGAAAAGCGGCTGAAAGGAAAAGTACATTAAATATTTTTTTAAAAATTGCATTTGACATTTGCAAGAGCTTCTGAAGAGCTTAGGATGGCATGGTAGCATTGTGGATAGCACAATTGCTTCACAGCTCTAGGGTCCCAGGTTCGATTCCGGCTTGGGTCACTGTCTGTGCGGAATCAGCACATCCTCCCCATGTGTGCGTGGGTTTCCTCCGGGTGCTCCGGTTTCCTCCCACAGTCCAAAAGATGTGCAGGTTAGGTGGATTGGCCATGATAAATTGCCATTAGTGTCCAAAATTGCCCTTAGTGTTGGGTGGGGTTACTGGGTTATGGGGATAGGGTGGAGGTGTTGACCTTGGGTAGGGTGCTCTTTCCAAGAGCCAGTGCAGACTTGATGGGCCGAATGGCCTCCTTCTGCACTGTAAATTCTATGAAAATACTTCACAACTTGAAGGGATGACACTCTCCATGTACGATTTCCACTGATGGGTGAGAGGACGATTGGTTGCCATTGTTGACCATCACATAATTTAAAGGGTATTTGTGCCAACAAGCATTAGACTGCACTTTCTGTCAGGAAGTTAATGGCTGGTTAACATACAAATTGAGTAACCTTGTGAAAATTATAGGTAGGTTAGTGGCGAGATGCTATTTTTGAGTGTCCAGCAATTTGCAATGATTCGCAATTCTTCGTCATAAGTTTCTGGGTCATTTTTACATTAATAATGACAGTATTTCATTCAGCAGGATCAGCTCCAATATAATTAATAAAATGTTCACTTATGTCAGCTGAATAGTTATTAGAGATTAACTCCAATTCAGCATAACTAATTAATTGTGTGCTGCGTCAGGCCTTGTATTAATGAGAGTGGCTGTGAATGGTGATTTTCAATTCCTTTCATAAATCGGAATTATATTGTCAGCAAAATTGCCTTCATGTAGACCTGACTATATTTGAAAATAATAATGGACTTGTATGCGGTTCTGGAGTTGAAGGTCAGTTTAACTAATGAACAGCACTTTGCCGAGCCGTTTTCATCCCAGAGGGTCAATTAAGGAATAGGATAAGAAATGGGAAGAGGAAGGCAATAGAGAAAGCCATTAAAACATGTTTGGTTTTGAAATGGAAAGACATCAGCAACCTTGAAACTTAAAATAAAATGCATCAGGCAACAGGACATCTTTCTTATGACAGCAATCAGACAGATCGGGTGACATTGTCTTTGTTTAAGATACAGGTATTTGTTGTGGTTGCTGACAACCTTTCAGAAAAGCAGAAGTGAAAATAAATTGGGTGGGATTCTCTGTCCCGCCGCACCCGTTTTCCAAAGCCGGCAGCGGCTTTCTCTGTCCGGGCAGTCGGCTAATGGGGTTTTCCCATTGTGGGGACCCCCAGGCCGTCGGAAAATCCGCGGGCGGAAGTGCACTGCCGGCAAAGCCGAGGATCCCACCGACGGAGAATCCATATCTTTAAATTTAACACTCACAACACTGTGCTACAGCTATATGTAGTCATAAACTGTCAAATTATTGCGGATTTCTTACTGGGACACATGCTGCAATAAAACTAAGAGTACAATTAAAGTTGGTTCTGGAAGAACACAGAATGATCTCGTTAAGAGAAGAAGCCGGATACATGACTTACCCACTGGGCAGAGATTGGTCCATCAGAAACGTCCCTTTGTTTTACTATAACTTTACCAAATATTGGAGAGAAAAACGCCTCCAGAGCTACACACCTCTGCACATTGGGCAAGCAGGGACCAGGGAATATGCATATGCACAAGCTCATAGGGATTTTAAAAATTTTGGAAAACCAAGCATTTACCTTCAACTAATTGACCAATTATGAAATAAGATTTTCTTTTTTCCTTGTGAGAAATAACGATTCTTTCAAAAAGTATAATAGAATTTACAGTGCAGAAGGAGGCCATTCAGCCCATTGAGTCTGCACCGGCTCTTGGAAAGAGTACCCTACCCCAGGTCAACAACTCCACCCTATCCCCATAACCCAGTAACCCTACCCAACACTAAGGGCAATTTTGGACACTAAGGGCAATTTATCATGGCCAATCCACCTAACCTGCACATCTTTGGACTGTGGGAGGAAACCGGAGCACCCTGAGGAAACCCACACACACACGGGGAGGATGTGCAGACTCCGCACAGACAGTGACCCAAGCCTGAATCGAACCTGGGACCCTGGAGCTGAGAAGCCATTGTGCTATCCACAATGCTACCGTGCTGCCCGAATAGCTACACCTTGACCAAAATTTGTGATGCCCTTATGTCTGGAAGGGATCAGAGAAAACTACTGTTGAGAAAACTAAATTGTTCTGCTCTACCAGGAAGATGTTCCGGGGCCTGGGAAAAGGCAAAGAGGAACCGTGAGCACAGCTTTTGGAATGTTTCTCAGGAGTAATGAGCAGGCGTCTAAATTTAATAATTTTCAGAGGCAACCTTGAAGCTTTCTTTCAACTCAGTCACTTACTGCCGATAGAACATAGAACATAGAACAGTACAGCACAGAACAGGCCCTTCGGCCCTCGATGTTGTGTCGAGCAATGATCACCCTACTCAAACCCACGTATCCACCCTGATGGAATGAGGTAGAGGGCAGGATTCTCCCAAGCCCTTACTGGCAGCCGCAGGTTCAATGGTGGGCTGTGGAGAAGGGGAGGCGCTAAAATCGCTTTGAAGCCGATGTGCATTTACAGCGGGATCTTCTGCTGGTGCCTGCCATGACGGATCAGGAAACCCTCTGGAGGCCGGCATGAAACTAATTTGCATCCCACGAAGGGTGAAGATCCGCCCACCCACACCTGTCTTTCCACGCCGCCAGTGAGAAAACATGGCAGTGCGAAATATTTTAAACGTAGGCGTGCAGATTTGGGAACTCACCTGAACAATGCCTGGGATGGACTTTGGAGTTCAGGCTGGAGACCATTGGTAACCTGGACACCGGAGCACCATAGTATTGGATGGGAGCACATCTACAGGTGGATCTTCCAGATTCAGTATCTTGGAGGGGGTCCATCTTCCAGCCTCAGAATGTTCCCTGATATCCACCTGCTTTCTCAGGATGTCTATGTTCTGATCCCGGAGTGCTGCCAGAGATCCATCTTCATTTTCAGGAGGTGCACCTTCTTTGTTCAATCATGGCTCAGTGACATTGGGTGAATTTTCAATCGGGCGCCTAGATAGGACGGTGGATTATGTGCCATCGGGCTGCCCTGCCACGGAACATGGCACAAACACCAGTTGCAGAATTAATGAGGTTGAGGCCAGAAGATTTGGTGTATTTTTATGCTGGTCTCCCCAGCGGGAAACACTCCACGTTCCCGCTACTGCCTTAGTACTGAGTCCCCAGATGATTGAATTGCACCCAGAATTTCCGCAGGTGGCCTAGGGTTGTCCCATGGACACTGCCAAGTTATTGATACATACTCGTGACACTCAGAGCTCTTGTTTGGAGGCTGAGATATTCCTTATACCATCTTGATGCTGCACGGAGGTGATTCTCGAGAAGGAAAGTTTACCATTCATTCAGGAGTTTGGAAATCAACGTCGAAATTGGGAGGCTGAAAGGATTGACATTTCAGAATGGACACAAACTGTGTAGAATGCTGCTCGGGCCATCAATCTAATTCATTGTTTGTTACTAGCCACAGCAGATCAGAGCCGCAATTATTCTTGAATGGCCAGTTCCCATCCACACTCTTACCTGCTCCTGAGAGGGTGCTCAAAGGTGGGATGTTGGCTACAGCAATGAATTGTAGAATTATATTTTCTGATGCCCAGTGGAGGAAATACCACCACTGTGGAAGTAAAAATGAAATGGTAGCTGGCAGCCTACACGTCCAAAATTACCGTCAGTGTTGGGTGGGGTTACTGGGTTATGGGGATAGGGTGGAGATGTGGGCTTGGGTAGGGTGCTCTTTCCAAGAGCCGGTGCAGACTCGATGGGCCGAATGGCCTCCTTCTGCACTGTAAATTGTGTGTGTGTGTGACATTCAGGTAAACAAGGAGACGGTGGAGCAATGTATTACTCTCATTGACTGTAGCTAATCACAAGGTTCGAGGAGAGTAACATGAGGAATTTCACACTGCAGTATTGCTGACTGTTCAAAACCTGTCAGCTACATCACTTATTAGAACTTTGCCATGAGAAGCCTTTCATGAATATTGCAAGTTGCTGACGCCGTTATGTCAACGCCAACCCAATCGGTTGTTAATGCAGCACTGAGCAATCTGCAAAACATCTATTAAAGGTGTTTTTCTTGTTCTGAGCTATAAATAAATTATATTAATCAATTAAATCCAGGAATTGGTAGGAAATTTTGAGATTCAAGGCAGTGAATTAAACCACCGTTGTATGTGAAAAGAAGAGCTTTAAAGATTTATCATTGTCGGAGACAGTCAGAACCTCACATTAAGCAACTGACTGAAACCTCCATTTTATGCAAGTGATGCGGCAACAGACATTTGCAAAGGCAATGTCCAGCATTTGGAAAGATTTGCGCCAAATTCCCCGATTTTGAGGCTATGTCCGGAGGAAGTGTCTAGTTTTACAATGAAAACGTTGGCGCCACGCCACACTGATGCTCCGCTTGTTGGGGGGCTATCAGCTGCGGCACTTAAAATATACGGCCGGAGAATTGCCAGGTTCATGGCCGCGCATGCGCATGGCCGCGAATGCGCATGGCAGCGCATGACCTTCAGCGGTCGCGGCGTACAACATGGTGCCGGCCGCGCATGAGCCCGGACGGACAATAGTGCCCCCCCTGGACGCCACCTGGACACCCCCCACCAGTCTCCCCAGCCCTTGCTCTTTACCAATCACTTATCGAGTCCAACTAAAAGAGAATGCAGAACCAGTCATACACATACCAAGGCATGTACCAGCTCCATTAAAGGATAGACTAAAGAATGAGCTAGAAAGAAACGCATTGAAGAGCCAACAGATTGGGAGAACTCTGTGCGGTCTACATTAAAAAAAACAAATAACGACCTAAGAATCTGTATGGATGCCATAGATCTCAACCTGAACATCAAAGGAGTGCATTATCCAATTCCAAAGAGAGAGGAAATCGCGTGTGAGATGTCAGGAGTGACATGTTTTAGAAAACGAGATGCGTCACAGGGTTTTTGGAAACCCAAGTTGGATGGGGAAAGCACAAAGCTGTGCACCTTTAATACTCCTTTCAGGTGACACTGTTGTCTAAGAATGCCATTTGGCATAATTTCAGCATCGTCATTTTTCCAAAGGGCAATGGAACACATCGTAGGTGGAATTCCAGGTGTCAGAACATACGTTGACGATATTATCAAAGATCTTTATGCTTTTAGTTTATTAATATTTTCTTTACCTTTCAACCACCCTTTCCCCCTGTGTTGTTTGTCTGTGTCTGTGTGTAGGGAGTGGGGGTAGTTAGGAAGCGTGGGGGGGGGGGGGGGGGGAGAGGCTGGGAAAGGGGGATTAGATGGTCAGTTACATTTCTGTCCGTTTATTTATAATACTGTAGACAATAAAAGGTTACTTGTGTTAAAGTTACAAACCAGGTGACTGTAGTTTTTTGGGGCTCAGCCAAGGACCTTGAGTATTTTATCTAAAATCTAATTTTGCTTGTGTTATGGCTCCGGATCAATTGAACCCGCACTGTTGGCTCCGCTCTGCCTCATGTAATATATACGTGCACACATAGATCCTTATCCTTTGGCAGTCCCTTGGAGTCGGGGATGATTTACTTACACAATAACAATGAGTTCTCTGGTGACTGAGGTGTTCAGTGCGTGACTGGCGGGACAGACGGTGGTTTGAGAAGCAGGTGGGTGGGGTGGCCCCGCTTGCCACGCGCTCCTTTCGCTGTCGTCAATTTAAGGGGCGGAAGATGAGTTCTTTTAAAGTGGGGTGGTTGTTGCACGCCAACTACCCCACACCCGTTTGATGGGGCAAGGTCTTGGCCTAGTGGAAAGGGGGTCCAGGACCACTGGAGACCAACCTCTGCTCTCGGACATACAAGCAAACAAAGACTAACTGTCCTCCTTTCTACTTTGTAGCCATGCTGGCCACGCAAAATGGACACTGAGCCAAAGTAAAATGGAAGACAGAAGGAAAAGCCTGTTTAGTGAGAACAGACAGTCTGCTCTCAACTAATTAGCATTTTGCAAGCAGCAAACCAGTTTCTGGCCAGGTGCAAGATCTCCAAGCCAAAGGTGTTAATGGCAAAGCGCTTAGCATTCTGATGAGGCAGCCCAGATCCAGGCACGAACAATGGCAACATTTCCATCTCAATGTAACACTTAATTGGTTGCACAGACAGGATGGCACCAGAGTAACGAATATCGAAACCACCCCCCAACACCGAGGAAGGCCCTCGCATTGGAGGATTTCGAAGGTAACCGTTTGGAAACGCTCCAATCGGTACCGAAAGGTAGAGCCCGCCTAGAAGGGGGCAAGGACATTAGAGAGGGGTATAAAGGCAAATTCCCCACATAGCCCGGTCTGTTAAACCCGTGCTCCGGCCCTGATAGACATCTTGCATCCTGACTCCAGCCGTTGAGCACCAGCCGCCGAAACCGTAAGTTCAACGCTCGCTACGCGATCCAAGCCCACTAGACCCCCAGTACCAGAACGCTTGCTGAAGGCTGCAGTACAAGACCAGGACGAAGGCCTCGTTCTCTGACCTTGCCTGTTCCTGTTAGATAAGTATTCTGATCACTTACGTTTAGTTATAGCTTAGTCTCTTAGTGTGTGCATGAGTATTTATTATAACTGTATAATAAATATTGATCGTTTGAACCTTACTAATCGGTGTATCGTCTTTATTACTTTGAACTTGACCTTGGAATACTTGTGACGGTGTCTATACGGCACCTGGCGACTCCAGAGCTGAATAAATACATAGAACAGAGCCTAGTAGTGTTAAGCACACGTCGAATACGGAGGCGTGTTAATACACTCCAATAAACGCGTTTTACGCCCATAGTAAAACGTGCAACAACTTCCTACATGACCGTGCGTACATACACATATATATGTATGTATATGTGTGCATGTAGACACATGTGCCAGCAGGTCTGGAGGCAGGCCAATCTGGTCAAGCATTCGGGTAACTAAATGCTATGTTGGTTTATGCCCGGGGAGAGTTTTCTCTGCATGACAATATTCTGATTGACTTTAGATCTTAATTTGAATGGTCTCTCTCTTGCCGGGGTCAATCTGAGCACTCATCCCCTTCATCTGAAAGTATGTTGCCTTGTCACAAATTGAAAATTGAGAACATTATTTATACACTCAACTTAATGCATCCCACGTGCAATAGCGCAGTTCTCATAGTCTGCAAATTATTCCGATTGCTTTATCCAGCCTCTTGGGCTAAAAGCCATAAAATGAATGAATGTTTTTATGTAGGTAAGTGATCAAGTGCCTTGTGCACGTGACAATGTACGGTGGGTATCAGTGGACAATATTGCTTATGCTACCACTTGTTTTGATCATGGATGAAATCAAAGCAACAGGAAAACTATTGCAAAGAAGTTGCATTTCTACAGGCCCTCTTGCAATCTCGGTAAGTCCCAAAGAGACTCAGTCAATTAAACAGTTATGAAGTGCAGTGACTGTTATGTAACCATCGCAGCTGCCTAAACTGTTATTTAAATGTTGTCAATATATATTCAACCCCAAACAGGAATTTCAATTGGAGGTGTAATAATAATCTATATTGTCACAAGGGGCTGGTTTAGCTCACTCGGCTAAATCGCTGGCTTTTAAAGCAGACCAAGCAGGGCAGCAGCACGATTCAATTCCCGTACCAGCCTCCCCGGACAGGCGCCGGAATGTGGTGACTAGGGGCTTTTCACAGTAACTTCATTGAAGCCTACTTGTGACAATAAGCGATTTTCATTTTTCATTTCAAGTAGGCTTACATTAACACTGCAATGAAGTTACTGTGTAAAGCCTCTCGTTGCCACACTCCAGCGCCTGTTCGGGTACACAGAGGGACAATTCAGAATGTCCAAATCATCTAACAAGCACGTCTTTCGGGACTTCTGGGAGGAAGCCGGAGCACCCGGAGGAAACCCACGCAGACACGGGGAGAACGTGCAGACTCTGCACAGTCAGTGACCCAAGCGGGAATCGAACCCGAGTCCCTAGCGCTGTGAAGCAACAGTGCTAACCACTGTGCTACCGTGCTGCCACCTTTAATCCTTAATATCTCATTAAAAATTGTCATTCAAGCACAGGTACAGGGTCATCATTTCTCTCCAGCTATTTAATTTCTTCTCAGGTACACAGTAGGTTCATCCCAAACCAACCTTTCCGTGCTTTCTCTTGAGCATCTCTGCTTTTAATCGCTCCACCATTGGTTGCTACTTCTTCCAAAGATCTGGGCCCTCAGATCTGGATTTCTCTCCCGAAACCTCGCCAACGTTCTGTCTTTCTTTAGAAAGAAAATCTTTCTCTTCTTTAAAGATGCTCCTTGAAACCCATGCCGATTGGTTGATAATGCTCCAGTGAAATGCTTTGGTACAGATACTCTAAAACTGCCGGTCGTTGTTGCTGACTCAGCTTAATGACTGAATTATCTGCAGAATTCAATCCCTGACCTTGTAACACTTGAGCTCTCGCATCCAAGTTAGAACCGTTATGTGATCCATTATTCAAACTTCATCAAGTTCGCAGCAAGTGCCTGTAACATCTCCCCGTAAAAAATAGATTTGGCCTGCGG
Organism: Scyliorhinus canicula; assembly: GCF_902713615.1. Taxonomy (NCBI): domain Eukaryota; kingdom Metazoa; phylum Chordata; class Chondrichthyes; order Carcharhiniformes; family Scyliorhinidae; genus Scyliorhinus; species Scyliorhinus canicula. The sequence goes on along the minus strand of NC_052150.1, from coordinate 5,984,271 downwards.
GAGGTTTTGAAGGACGCTGCCCCCACTGCACCACAATATTGAGGGGTCTCTCTTGCAAGGACCTCTGAAATGAAATGAAATGAAAATCGCTTATTGTCACGAGTAGGCTTCAATGAAGTTACTGTGAAAAGCCCCTAGTCGCCACATTCCGGTGAGGCTGTTACGGGAATCAAACCGTGCTGCTGGCCTGCTGGCCTGCTTTCAAAGCCAGTGATTTAGCCTGGTGAGCTAAACCAGCCCCTTGGCAGCATTAGGATAGCAATGGGTCGCTAAGTCTATCTCCCAAATGTTGAAACCACAAATTGCTGCATGTCTTTCAATCAACATTGAAGGTGGACTGTTGAGTTTTTGAGCAGCGTCCTGTGTTGTTGTGGGCTGGTCCTTTAAGTGGCTAACCAGCATTTGGACAAAGCACCAACTACTTAACGCCTATGTAAATGCAACTTCAATACTGCGTATAAGTCTGTGCCCCTGTTTCTAATTGCTATCCTGTGACCCGTGCTGACATTCTTGTATCGATGTCAGGAGAGGATCTGTTGGGATGGTGACACTCCCCAGTGGAACTGTCAAAACTCGCACATCATGAAAATGGCTATTGGGGGCCGGCATGGTGGCGCAGTGGTTAGCACTGCTGCCTCACGGCACCGAGGACCCGGGTTTGATCCCGGCCCCGGGTCACTGAGTTTTCACTTTCTCCCTGTGTTTGCGTGGGTTTCTCCCCCACAACCCAAAGATGTGCAGGGTAGGTGGATTGGCCACGCTAAATTGGAAAAAATGAATTGGGTACCCTAAATTTATACACAAAAAGAATAAAATGGCTATTGTGACTGGAGCTCCCCCACCCACCCTCCCCTGCACAGCCTGAAACATGGGCGGCACGGTAGCACAGTGGTTAGCACTGTTGCTTCACAGCGCCAGGATCCCAGGTTCCATTCCCGGCTGGGGTTACTGTCTGTGCGGAGTCTGCACGTTCTCCCCGTGTCCGCGGGGGTTTCCTCTGGTTCCTCCGGTTTCCTCCCACAAATCCTTAAAGACGTGCTGTTAGTTGAATTGAACATTTTGAATTCTCCCTCTGTGTACCCGAACAGGCGCTGGAGTGTGACGACTAGGGGCTTTTCACAGTAACTTCATTAAAGTGTCAGTGCAAGCCTACTTGTGACACTAATAAAGATTATTATTATTTCATGCTCCCCAAGTGAAAGGGAAACCTTCGGCAAAAATCTCATTAAATTGTTTACCATAATGTCCTTTTGCGCCTGCTGGTATGTTAATGCATATTAATATGTGTTGCATGATTTAGATTTTTCTATAAAATCCTTAACTATTGCTGCCAAAGAACTCGTTTTCATTTATTTACCAAGCCTGTCAAGAGGAATTAATCCTTTCTTCCATTGGCAGTGATAATGCAGGAGTTACCAACACACATTGGTTTAGTGGCGTTAACTTAGAAATGCTGCTTTGCTTTAATTGGTGATTAGCACCTGAAAATGTTGTTTGAAGAAGAAAGCAAAGAGGGAGTGTTTCAAACGGAATAAAAGACAAAAGCATCTTCCCCTGTAGGCAATACTTAGAACTCACGCTGATTCCCTTTCATCATTTGATGTCAGCCATGAGCTGTCTCAAGAAGGGAATAATACTGATGAAATTCTATCAGTTCCCAAATCCCTACTGGGAACCATCTGAACGAGATAACTTCAATATTGCACTAAATACGTACAATGAACCAAAAATAAAGTTAACAATGGGGTACAAATATAAGATAATGGACTGGAATGTAAGTTGTTCGACTTCAAATGTAGCCATGCAGAAGTATTACTTTCCCTTCTGACTGTTTGTTGCTCTTTAAGTTTATTTCAGCTATAACATAACGGAATGTAAGCAAATATTGAGAATCAATATACGTGCGGAGTCTCCGTTCCTGAGACTAAGTGTTGACGCTGGGGCAGGATTTGTGGAGTTGTATGACAGAAAAACTGGCGCCGCAACGATCCAGCAACCGTTGAGGGGCTAGCACCGGCGCCACATGGAACGCGATCGATTCGAAAACGGCGCGGGATTCGCCAGGGTCGGGATTGAAACTCGAGAGGCTGACAAGCTGCAGCTGCAAATTAGCACTCCATTCCCCACACACACTCATTCCAGCCAACAAGATGGCACTGGTTGTGCTGGAGCACGCCCATCCCATTGGTGGGACGGCTGGAGCCAGATGGCACCTTGGGGGGGGGTGGCCTTGGGGGGCACCCGTACGACCCCTAGCGCTAAGTTCAGGGTGGGCAGTCAATGGCGTGCGCAGCTGCATGGCTGCCTTGCAAGCTGCGACAGTGGTGTTCCGTGCCCGTCCATCCTGAACCCCACAGCCCACCTCCTGACCCCCACCCCTCTACTCTGCAAACTATGGTGATGTTGGACACTGTCCATACCCCCACTCTCTCCCTCAGCAGCAACGGTGCCTGTTTCATGATTTTTAAAAGCACAAGTTAATCTCGCCGTCGGGAATTCGCCCCAGTGGAAGCGGAGAATCACGGACTCCCTGGAGATTACAGTGTCAGGCCCGTTAATGATATGCCAACGCGTTTCCTGTACGTGTGGAGTGCAACACATTGACGCCACTGTCGAGGCGATGGAGTATTGCGATTTGGCGTGAACCCGGCGCTGGGCACGATTTCGGAATCAAAACCAAATCACCCAAAAAACTCACTCCTTCTCAGCCCCATCCAACATTTATATCTCCACCAGCAGGTAATGCCAATGACTGAGTTGTTTATTTCAGTGTAAAATAGATATTTGCATTCATATATCACCTTTCATTTTCACTGGGTGTCCCAAAGTGTTTATACAACCAATAAATACCTTCAGAAATGTAGGCTGCGATTCACCAAAAATGGCTTTGGACGCGATTCAGCAGACAAAAGTGAAAGTCTGCTTTTAGGCCGGTGAGCCTCACGTCAGGAGTAAATTATTGGAGAGAATTCTCAGGGACAGGCTTTACACCCATTTGGAAACAAATGACTCATTAGCGATAGACAGAATGATTTTGTGTAAGGGAGGTCGTGCCTCATTAACTTGATCAAGTTTTTTGAGGAAGTGACAAAGATGATTGATGAGGGGAGGGCAGTGGATGTTGTTTACATGGACTTCAGTAAAGCCTTTGACAAGGTGCCTCATGGCAGACTGGTACAAAAGGTGAAGTCACACGGGATCAGAGGTGAGGTGGTAAGATGGATACAGAGCTGGCTCGGCCACAGAAGGCAAAGGGTAGCAGTAGAAGGGTGTTTTTCTGAATGGAAGGTTGTGACTAGTGGTGTTCCCCAGGGATCTGTCCTGGGGCCTCTGTTGTTTGTGGTGAACATAAACGATTTGGAGGAAAATGTAGCTGGTCTGATTAGTAAGTTCACAGATGACACCAAGGTTGGTGAGTGGCACATGGCGTTAAGGATTGTCAGAGGATACATAAAGACATAGATAGGTTGGAGACTTGGGCAGAAAAATGACAAATGTGAGGTAATGCATTTTGGTTGGTCTAACATCGAGGGGAAATATCCTGTAAATGGCAAAACTCTTAGGAATATAGAAAGTCAGAGAGATCTGGGCGTGCAGGTCCACAAATCTTTGAATGTGACAACACAAGTGGACAAGGTAGTCAAGAAAGCAGACGGAATGCTTGCCTTCTTTGGATGGGGCATCGAGTATAAAAACTGGCAAGTCATTCTACAGTTATACAGAGCCTTGGTAAGGCCGCCCTTGGAATATTGCGCACAATTCCAGTCTCCACACTACCAGATGGATGTGGAGGCTTTGGAGAGGGTGCAATAGAGGTTTACCAGGATGTTGCCTGGTCTGGAGAGTGTTAGCTGTGTGGAGAGGCTGAATAGACTCGGACTGTTTTCATTAGAAATTGAGGGGTGACCTGACAGAGGTCTACATGATTATGAGGGGCATGGATAGAGTGGATGGGGAGGCACTCTTTCTCAGGGTGGATGGGTCAGTCACCATGGGGCATAGGTTTAAGGTCCGTGGGGCAAAGTTTAGAGGAAATGTGAGAGGCAGTTTTTTTACGCAGAGGGTGGTGAGTGCCTGGAACGCGTTGCCATGGGAGGTTGTGGAAGCAGATACATTAGGGTGGGTATAGAAGGATAAGCCACAAGGAAGTGCTGAGGGTTTTGGCAAAGGTTGGTATCATGACTGGTACAGGCTTGGAGGGCTGAAGGGCCTGTTCCTGTGCTGTATTGTTCTTTGTTTCTCAGCCGACTCAGGGACGGGATCACCTCACTATTCACCGGCATTCTGCCGGTGTTCCGGGCGTCCGGGAGCTTCTCCCTACCGATGCCAAACTGTAGGGTGATTGTGAATGACAGCCCCAATCCTTACACCCTCAACCTTTCAGGCCCCTTCACACATTCTGGACCCCCCTTCACCCCCTCCCAACCTTGTTGAGACCCCTCGGAAACCCCCTCTACCCCTCCATGGGAAGGACTCCCCCCCGCCCCCCCCTCATCAAATCCGTCCCCTGGCAGTGTCAATCTGCCACCTCGGCATCTTTGCACTGCCACCCTGCCACTCTGTCACCCTGAAAGTTACTATAGCACCCTGAAACGTTTGGTGGCACGGTCAGGGTGCCAGGCGGGCAGTGTCAGGGTTTCTGGGTGCCAGGGTGAGTGCCAGGGTATTACCCTGCCCTGTCCCTGACCATCCAGGGGTCTCGAATGGCGAAACCCTCAGAGGTACTAATTTGCCTGGCCCACATTTGTGGAAAACATTGCTAAGTGGCACCCTGACGGGCGAGGTCTTGCATGCAGGGCCGTTGACCCCGGGGGGGGATGCGGCTTCCAGGTAGTTAAATGAGCCAGTGAGGGCGAGATCAAGATCGTGCTGTTGGAGTGAGTCGGGTGGCTCATGGTGGGCCTGGCATACCCAGATCGGCGACAGGTGCATCATGGTGGTAGAATTGCCCCAATAGTCACTGCTGCAATACAGCAGGTGATTTGTACAGAGCAAGCTCCCACAAACAGCAAAACCATTATGGGCAGCCAATCTGTTTTTGTGATGGTCTTGGAGGGATAAATATTGGACAGAACACCAGGGAGATCTCCCCTCTTCTCTGAAATAGTGGCCATTGGATTTTTTCTACCAACCTGAGAGGGCAGATCGGCAGGGGACGCCTTTCCAGGGCTGCTAGCTCCAGACTGGATAATCTGTTGAATCGGGCATGGGGATCAGACTTGAATTCTCACCGGATGTCAAACCCCTGGCGTGTTTCCCAGCCCACTCTACTGGCTCCCATCAGGTTCTTGCCCAGAGCCTGCGGAAACATGCTAACCACTCATTACCCGGTGTGAGGCCAGATGCTCTATCCACCCGGTATGCTGCCACCTCCGACAGCGGTGAATCCAGCAGGCGATAATAGTGTAGATCCTGACAAGTGGGAACCTGGCACCTTGGACACTGAGGGAGGACGAGGAGGGAGGTATTGTGCCCATTGGCTCCTCTGTCACTACCTGGCTGCAGAGGGAGGGACCCGTCAGGGACTGGTGGGTGGCTCGAGATGGGGGGGGGGGGAGATGTTCACCTTGTCTGGTTGGCATCGCAAGTGCACATCTAAATGCTTCTTAAATGTTATGAGGATTCCCGCCTCCACCACCCTTTCAGGCAGCGAGTTCCAGACTCCCACCACCCTCTGGGTGAAATTTTGTCTCCCTATTTATAAGTTGATGCTGCTTCCAGGAATCCTCATCCAATAAGATAACCAATCGAACAGTCAGACATGGAAATCAGAAATCAGTTTCCTGTCATTGAAGTTAAACAATGGGAAATTCAGAGGAACATGTACGCGTTGACCTCTTCAGCCACTTTTCTGATCTGCCCTTCCACGTAAGCGACCCTCAGTGTCGGGAATGCTAACTTAACCCCCTGAAGCTCCACAAGGACTGGTTCCTCCTCGCCCCCTACATCACACACGACTCTAGAATGTCTTTTCCAACCTGCCATCCTGTACTTTACAACAGCTTGTGTTCACATTACTTCACTGCCAATCGTTCCTGTCATTAAAGTGTCGATAACATATGGTTAATACAGAACCGACAGAAACATACAAAATCACATTCAAATGAATCACAGGGCAGCAGATGTTATACCTGCTGCAGTGCGAACTTTTCAAGTCAGTTAGCATGGCAACGTTTAAATTGTTACATAAACTTCTTGTAGCCTGTTGTAAGAAGAGATTTGTCGAAAACCTACCTAATGTTCCTTTTCAATTACATTTGTTCCGTTCAGTTATCCAAAGGTAGACATTTAAGTTGAGGTCTTACTGCATGAAAATGAGACGCATTTAATGGGTGGCACGGCTGCCTAAAGCACCAGGGAACTGGGTTCAATTCCTGCCTTGGGTGACTGACTGTGTGGAGTTTTCCCATGTCACCGCCATAGTTTCCTCCGGGTGCTCCGGTTTCCTCCCATAGTCCAAAAATGTGCAGGTTAGGTCGATTAGCCATGTTAAATTGCCCCTGAGTGTGTCCAAAGGTTAGGTGGGGGTTACGGGGACCGGGCAGGGGAGTGGGGCTAGGTAGGGTGCTCTTTCTGAGGGCCGGTGCAGACGTGAGGGGCTGAATGGTCTCCTTCTGCACTGCAGGGATTTGATAAGATTCAACCAGTTTTTTGTCTTCAATGAGTGTCGACACTTTTGTTGGCGAAACAATTAAGACTAAGCGTTCATGTGCGCATTGTCGGTCCATCAAGGACTTTAATCAAGAAATTGAATTATTTCTCAAGAGACGTGCATTTTTTTTTTGCTGTTGAATTATGCCATCTCATTGACTTTTGTGAATGCTCATTAAGGCATGTGAAAACAAAACTGAGGATCAGAACTTTTTTGTTTGCTTCTTGCCTGCATTTATAATGCCCACAGTTTATGCGGAGTTGCAAACCTTCACTCCCTGTTATTTTTCTAAAAGTTTAGCCTCAGCTTACAGGAATAAGATCAAATTAATTTTCCATTTCAGTGAGGCAGTGAAAGATTCACAACTAAAATGGTCCTTGTTAACTGTCTGAGCTGTAATTGAATGATAGTAGTCTTCGTATCTCACCCGCATGGACAACATTCATTGAAAAGCTCGATTAATAGAATCAGAGAGGCTTCTTCCATTACTTTGCACATTTTCCTTGCCTTTTAGTGCCCTCATTCAATTGCCTAATATCTTCACAGAAAAATGTACACAGTATTTGTCCAGTGCTCCAGGCATATTAAACAATGTGCCCAATTTTAGCTCAACTACTCCCCCATTACTTCCAACTCACCCACTTCCCCCCACACCAGTGAATATTGACATGTGGGGCCTCCTGTGGCAAGACAAAGGGGCTCTTGTCATCCGTTCAATGGATCATGTGATCCTTTGTCATCAATTTCACCAGCGAGTTTCAAGCTCCCATTGGTGAATTGTACACTTGTGTTGAGAACATTCCCTAAACACAAGGGTCAACTTGGACCTCAACGAAGGGCAGTGCAGACCTCTGAAGTCTCCTGCAATAGGACTTTCAGCATGTTGGCCGAATGGGCATTCCCGATCCATATATCTCAGAAGTAATGTAATCTAAACTCTCACAACTCTCATTCCATCCTGAAGCCCATAGGGTGAGAGTTTGGACAGGCATCAAACCACACCCTCTATCACCCTGCACCCTCCTTCACCCGGCCCCCTCCATCACCCTGCCCCCTCCTTCACCCCAGCACTCTCCATCACCCTGACCCCCCTTCACACAACATTCTCCATCACCCTGCCTCCTCCATCACCCAACATCCTCCATCACCCAGCACTCTCCATCACCCCAAAACCCTCCATCACCCAACATGCTCCATCACCCAGCACTCTCCATCACCCCAAAACCCTCCATCACCCTGCCCCCTCCATCACCCCACACCCTCTATCACCCCGCACCCTCCATCACCACACACCTTCCATCACCCTGCCCCCTCCATCACCCTGCCCCCTCCTTCACCCCAGCACCCTCCTTCACCCTGCCCCCTCCATCACCCCAACACCTTCCATCACCCTGCCCCCTCCTTCACCCCAGCACCCTCCAACACCCTGCCCCCTCCATCACCCAACACCCTCCATCACCCAACACCCTCCATCACCCGGCTCCCTCCATCACCCTGCCCCCTCCATCACCCTGCCCCCTCCATCACCCCAACACCCTCCATCACCTGGCCCCCTCCATCACCCTGCCCCCTCCATCAACCAACACCCTCCATCACCCGGCCCCCTCCTTCACCCCAGCACCCTCCATCACCCAGCCCCCTCAATCACCCTGCCCCCTCCATCACCCCAACACCCTCCATCAACCTGCCCCCTCCATCACCCAATACCCTCCATCACCCAGCACTCTCCATCACCCTGCCCCCTCCATCAACCAACACCCTCCATCACCCAGCACTCTCCATGACCCAACACCTCCATCACCCCAACACCCTCCATCACCCTGCCCCCTCCATCACCCCAGAACCCTCCTTCACCCTGACCCTCCTTCACCCAGCACTCTCCATCACCAAATACCCTCTTTCACCCCAATACCCTTCTTCACACACACACACTGTACCCCATCCAACTCCCCACCCTCACACACACTGTACCCCATCCCACTCCCCACCCTGACACACACACTGTACCCCATCCAACTCCCCACCCTCACACACACTGTACCCCATCCCACTCCCCACCCTCACACACACACACTGTACCCCATCCCACTCCCCGCCCTCACACACACACTGTACCCCATCCCACTCCCCACCCTCACACACACTGTACCCCATCCCACTCCCCACCCTCACACACACTGTACGCCATCCAACTCCCCACCCTCACACACACACTGTACCCCATCCCACTCCCCACCCTCACACACACACTGTACCCCATCCCACTCCTCACCCTCACACACACACTGTACGCCATTCCACTCCCCACCCTCACACACACACTGTACCCCATCCAACTCCCCACCATCACACACACACTGTACCCCATCCAACTCCCCACCCTCACACACATTGTACCCCATCCCACTCCCCACCCTCACACACACACTGTGCCCCATCCCACTCCCCACCCTCACACACACTGTACCCCATTCAACACCCCACCATCACACACACACTGTACCCCATCCAACCCCTCAACCTCACACACACATTGTACCCCATCCCACTCCCACCCTCACACACACACTGCACCCCATCCAAATCAACACCCTCACACACACACTGTACCCCATCCAACTCCCCACCCTCACACACACACTGTACCCCATCCAACTTCCCACCCTCACACACACACTGTACCACATCCCACTCCCCACCCTCACACACACACTGTGCCCCATCCAACTCCCCACCCTCACACACACTGTACCCCATCCAACTCCCCACCCTCACACAAACTGTACCCCATCCAACTCCCCACCCTCACACACACTGTACCCCATGCAACTCCCCACCCTCACACAAACTGTACCCTATCCAACTCCCCACCCTCACACATACACAGTACACCATCCAACTCCCCACCCTCACACACACACACTGTACCCGATCCAACTTCCCACCCTCACACACTGTACCCCATCACAGTCCCCATCCTCACACACATTCTGTACCCCATCCAACTCCCCACCCTCACACACACACACTGTACCTCAACCAACTCCCCACCCTCACACACAAACTTTACCCCATCACAGTCCCCACCCTCACACACACACTGTGCCCCATCCAACTCCCCACACTCACACACACACTGTACCCCAACCCACTCCCCACCCTCACACACACTGTACCCTATCCAACTCCCCACCCTCACACTGTACCCATCCCACTCCCCACCCTCACACACACACATTGTACCACAACCAACTCCCCACCATCACACACACACTGTACCCCATCCAACTCTCCCCCTCACAAACACACTGTACCCCATCCCACTCCCCACCCTCACACACACTGTACCCCACCAAACTCCTCACCCTCACACACACTGTACCCCATCCAACTCCCAACCCTCAAACACACATTGTACCCCATCCCACTCCCCCACCCTCACACACACACTGCACCCATCCCACTCCCCACCCTCACACACACACTGTACCCCATCCAACTCCCCACCCTCACACACACACTGTAGCCCTACAACTCCCCACCCTCACACACATACTGTACCCCATCCAACTTCCCACCCTCACACACACTGTACCCCATCCCACTCCCCACCCTCACACACACTGTACCCATCCCACTCCCCACCCTCACACACACACTGTACCCCATCCAACGTCCCACCCTCACACTCACACTGTACCCCATCCAACTCCCCACCCTCACACACGCTGTACCCCATCCCACTCCCCACCCTCACACACACACTGTACCCCATCCCACTCCCCACCCTCACACACACACTGTACCCCATCCCACTTCCCCACCCTCACACCACACACTGTACCCCATCCAACTTCCCAACCCTCACACACACACTGCACCCCATCCCACTCCCCACCCTCACACACACACTGTGCCCCATCCCACTCCCCACCCTCACACACACACACTATACCCCATCCAACTCCATACCCTCACACACACTGTACTCCATCCAACTCCCCACCCTCACACACCCTGTACCCCATTCCACTCCCCACCCTCACACACACTGTACCCCTTCAAACATCCCACCCTCACACACACACACTGTACCCTATCCAACTCCCCACCTTCACACACACACTGTACCCCATCCAAGTCCATACCTTCACTACACTGTGACCCACCCACACCCCACCATCACACACACACTGTACCCCATCCAACTCCTCACCCTCACACATACATTGTACCCCATCCCACTTCCCCACCCTCACACACACACTGCACCCCATCCCACTCCCCACCCTCACACACAGACTGCACCCCATCCCACTCCCCACCCTCACACACACACTGTACCACATCCCACTCCCCACCCTCACACACACACTGTGCCCCATCCTACTCCCCACCCTCACACACACACTGTACCCCATCCAACTCCCCACCCTCACACAAACTGTACCCCATCCAACTCCCCACCCTCACACACCCTGTACCCCATCCAACTCCCCACCCTCACACAAACTGTACCCTATCCAACTCCCCATCCTCACACACACACTGTACCCCATCCAACTCCCCACCCTCACACAAACTGTACCCCATCCAACTCCCCACCCTCACACACTGTACCCCATCACAGTCCCCATCCTCACACACATACTGTACCCCATCCAACTCCCCGCCCTCACACACACACACTGTACCTCAACCAACTCCCCACCCTCACACACAAACTTTACCCCATCACAGTCCCCACCCTCACACACACACTGTGCCCCATCCAACTCCCCACACTCACACACACACTGTACCCCAACCCACTCCCCACCCACACACACACTGTACCCTATCCAACTCCCCACCCTCACACACACACTGTACCCCATCCCACTCACCACCCTCATCCACACACTGTGCCCCATCCAACTCCATACCCTCACACACACATTGTACCTCAACCAACTCCCCACCATCACACACACTGTACCCCATCCAACTCTCCCCCTCACAAACACACTGTACCCCATCCCACTCCCCACCCTCACACACACTGTACCCCACCAAACTCCTCACCTTCACACACACTGTACCCCATCCAACTCCCCACCCTCAAACACACATTGTACCCCATCCCACTCCCCACCCTCACACACACTGTACCCCATCCCACTCCCCACCCTCACACACACACTGTACCCCATCCAACTCCCCCGCCCTCAAACACACATTGTACTCCATCCCATTCCCCACCCTCACACACACACTGTACCCCATCCAACTCCCCACCTCACACACACACTGTACCCCAGCCCACTCCCCACCCTCACACACACACTGTAGCCCTACAACTCCCCACCCTCACACACATACTGTACCCCATACAACTCCCCACCCACACACGCACATTGTACCCCATCCCACTCCCCACACTCACACACACACTGTACCCCTACAACTCCCCACCCTCACACACACACTGTACCCCATCCAACTTCCCACCCTCACACACACTGTACCCCATCCCACTCCCCACCCTCACACACACACTGTACCCCATCCAACCTCCCACCCTCACACACACACTGTACCCCATCCAACTCCCCACCTCACACACACACTGTACCCCATCCCACTCCCCACCCTCACACACACACTATACCCCATCCAACTCCATACCCTCACACACACACTGTACCCCATCCAACTCCCCACCTCACACACACACTGTACCCCATCCCACTCCCCACCCTCACACACACACTGTAGCCCTACAACTCCCCACCCTCACACACATACAGTACCCCATACAACTCCCCACCCACACACGCACATTGTACCCCATCCCACTCCCCACCCTCACACACACTGTACCCCTTCAAACTTCCCACCCTCACACACACACACTGTACCCTATCCAACTCCCCACCTTCACACACACACTGTACCCCATCCAAGTCCATACCCTCACATACACTGTGACCCACCCAACACCCCACCATCACACACACACTGTACCCCATCCAACTCCTCACCCTCACACATACATTGTACCCCATCCCACTCCCCACCCTCACACACACACTGCACCCCATCCCACTCCCCACCCTCACACACACACTGCACCCCATCCCACTCCCCACCCTCACACACACACTGTACCACATCCCACTCCCCACCCTCACACACACACTGTGCCCCATCCTACTCCCCACCCTCACACACACACTGTACCCCATCCAACTCCCCACCCTCACACAAACTGTACCCCATCCAACTCCCCACCCTCACACACCCTGTACCCCATCCAACTCCCCACCCTCACACAAACTGTACCCTATCCAACTCCCCATCCTCACACACACACTGTACCCCATCCAACTCCCCACCCTCACACACACTGTACCCCATCCAACTCCCCACCCTCACACACTGTACCCCATCACAGTCCCCATCCTCACACACATACTGTACCCCATCCAACTCCCCGCCCTCACACACACACACTGTACCTCAACCAACTCCCCACCCTCACACACAAACTTTACCCCATCACAGTCCCCACCCTCACACACACACAGTGCCCCATCCAACTCCCCACACTCACACACACACTGTACCCCAACCCACTCCCCACCCACACACACACTGTACCCTATCCAACTCCCCACCCTCACACGCACACACTGTACCCCATCCCACTCACCACCCTCATCCACACACTGTGCCCCATCCAACTCCATACCCTCACACACACACATTGTACCTCAACCAACTCCCCACCATCACACACACACTGTCCCCATCCCACTCCCCACCCTCACACACACTGTACCCCACCAAACTCCTCACCCTCACACACACTGTACCCCATCCAACTCCCCACCCTCAAACACACATTGTACCCCATCCCACTCCCCACCCTCACACACACTGTACCCCATCCCACTCCCCACCCTCACACACACACTGTACCCCATCCAACTCCCCGCCCTCAAACACACATTGTACCCCATCCCATTCCCCACCCTCACACACACACTGTACCCCATCCAACTCCCCACCTCACACACACACTGTACCCCATCCCACTCCCCACCCTCACACACACACTGTACCCCATCCCACTCCCCACCCTCACACACACTGTGCCCCATCCCACTCCCCACCCTCACACACACACTGTAGCCCTACAACTCCCCACCCTCACACACATACTGTACCCCATACAACTCCCCACCCACACACGCACATTGTACCCCATCCCACTCCCCACACTCACACACACACTGTACCCCTACAACTCCCCACCCTCACACACACACTGTACCCCATCCAACTTCCCCACCCTCACACACACTGTACCCCATCCCACTCCCCACCCTCACACACACACTGTACCCCATCCAACCTCCCACCCTCACACACACTGTAGCCCCATCCAACTCCCCACCCTCACACACACACTATACCCCATCCAACTCCATACCCTCACACACACACTGTACCCCATCCACTCCCCACCTCACACACACACTGTACCCCATCCCACTCCCCACCCTCACACACACACTGTAGCCCTACAACTCCCCACCCTCACACACATACTGTACCCCATACAACTCCCCACCCACACACGCACATTGTACCCCATCCCACTCCCCACACTCACACACACACTGTACCCCTACAACTCCCCACCCTCACACACACACTGTACCCCATCCAACTTCCCACCCTCACACACACTGTACCCCATCCCACTCCCCACCCTCACACACACACTGTACCCCATCCAACCTCCCACCCTCACACACACTGTGCCCCATCCCACTCCCCACCCTCACACACACACTATACCCCATCCAACTCCATACCCTCACACACACTGTACCCCATCCAACTCCCCACCTCACACACACACTGTACCCGATCCCACTCCCCACCCTCACACACACACTGTAGCCCTACAACTCCCCACCCTCACACACATACTGTACCCCATACAACTCCCCACCCACACACGCACATTATACCCCATCCCACTCCCCACCCTCACACACACCCTGTACTCCATCCAACTCCCCACCCTCACACACCCTGTACCCCATTCCACTCCCCACCCTCACACACTGTACCCCTTCAAACTCCCCACCTTCACACACACACTGTACCCCATCCAAGTCCATACCCTCACATACACTGTGACCCACCCAACGCCACACCCTTACACACACACTGTACCCCATCCAACTCCCCGCCCTCACACATATTGTACCCCATCCAACTCCCCACCCTCACACATATTGTACCCCATCCAACTCCCCACCCTCACACACACTCCACCCCATCCCACTCCCCACCCTCACACACACACTGTGTCCCATCCAACTCCCCACCCTCACCCTCAAACACACATTGTACCCCATCCCACTCCCCACCCTCACACACACTGTACCCCATCCAACTCCCCACCCTCACACACACACTGTACCCCATCCCATTCCCCACCCTCACACACACACTGTACCCCATCCCACTCCCCACCCTCACACACACTGTACCCCATCCCACTCCCCACCCTCACACACACACTGTACCCCATCCCACTCCCCACCCTCACACACACACTGTACCCCATCCCACTCCCCACCCTCACACACACACTGTACCCCATCCCACTCCCCACCCTCACATACACTGTACCCCATCCCACTCCCCACCCTCACACACACACTGTACCCCATCCCACCCCCCACCCTCACACACACACTGTACCCCATCCAACTCCCCACCTCACACACACACTGTACCCCATCCAACTCCCCACCCTCACACACACACTGTACCCCATCTCACTCCCCACCCTCACACACACACTGTACCCCATCCAACTTCCCACCCTCACACACACTGTACCCCATCCCACTCCCCACCCTCACACACACTGTACCCCATCCCACTCCCCACCCTCACACACACTGTACCCCATCCCACTCCCCACCCTCACACACACTGTACCCCATCCAACTCCCCACACACAGACACACTGAACCCCATCCAACTTCCCACCCTCACAGACACACACTGTACCCCATCCAACTCCCCTATCTCACACACACACTGTACCCCATCCAGCTCCCCTACCTCACACACACACTGTACCCCATCCCACTCCCCACCCTCACACACACTGTACCCCATCCCACTTCCCACCCTCACACACACTGTACCCCATCCCACTCCCCACCCTCACACACACACTGTACCCCATCCAACGTCCCACCCTCACACACTGTACCCCATCCAACTCCCCACCCTCACACACACTGTACCCCATCCAGCTCCCCTACCTCACACACACACTGTACCCATCCAACTCCCCCCACCCTCACACACACTGTACCCCATCCAAACTCCCCACCCTCACACACTGTACCCCATCCAACTCCCCACACACAGACACACACTGTACCCCATCAAACTCCCCACCCTCACAGACACACACTGTACCCTATCCAACTCCACACCTTCACACACACACTGTACCCCATCCCACTCCCCACCCTCACACACACTGTACCCCTTCAAACTCCCCACCCTCACACACACACTGTACCCCATCCCACTCCCCACCCTCACACACACTGTACCCCATCCAACTCCCCACTCTCACACACACACTGTAGCCCATCCAACTCCCCACCCCCACACACACTCCACCCCATCCAACTCCCCACACTCACGCACACACACTGTACCCCATCCAACTCCCCACCCTCACACACACACTGTGCCCCATCCAACTCCCCACCCTCACACACACACTGTACCCCATCCCACCCCCACCCTCACACACACACTGTACCCCATCCAACTCCCCACCCTCACACACACACTGTACCCCATCCAACTCCCCACCCTCACACACACACTGTACCCCATCCAACTCCCCACCCTCACACACACACTGTACCCCATCCCACTCCCCACCCTCACACACACACTGTACCCCATCCCACTCCCCACCCTCACACACACACTGTACCCCATCCCACTCCCCACCCTCACACACACTGTACCCCATCCAAATCCCCACCCTCACACACACACTGTACCCCATCCCACTCCCCACCCTCACACACACACTGTACCCCATCCAACTCCCCACCCTCACACACACACTGTACCCCATCCCACCCCCCACCCTCACACACACACTGTACCCCATCCCACCCCCCACCCTCACACACACACTCCACCCCATCCAACTCCCCACACTCACGCACACACACTGTACCCCATCCAACTCCCCACCCTCACACACACTGTACCCCATCCCACTCCCCACCCTCACACACACACTGTACCCCATCCAACTCCCCACCCTCACACACACTGTGCCCCATCCAACTCCCCACCCTCACACACACACTGTACCCCATCCCACTCCCCACCCTCACACACACTGTACCCCATCCCACTCCCCACCCTCACACACACTGTACCCCATCCCACTCCCCACCCTCACACACACTGTACCCCATCCCACTCCCCACCCTCACACACACTGTACCCCATCCAACTCCCCACCCTCACACACACTGTACCCCATCCAACTTCCCACCCTCACAGACACACTGTACCCCATCCAACTCCCCTACCTCACACACGCTGTACCCCATCCAACTCCCCTATCTCACACACACACTGTACCCCATCCAGCTCCCCTACCTCACACACACTGTACCCCATCCCACTTCCCACCCTCACACACACTGTACCCCATCCAACTCCCCACCCTCACACACAACTGTACCCCATCCAACTCCCCACCCTCACACACACACTGTACCCCATCCACTCCCCACCCTCACACAACACTGTACCCCATCCAACTCCCCACCCTCACACAACACTGTACCCCATCCCACTCCCCACCCTCACACACACTGTACCCCATCCCACTCCCCACCCTCACACACACACTGTACCCCATCCACTCCCCACCCTCACACACACTGTACCCCATTCCAACTCCCCACCCTCACACACACTGTACCCCATCCCACTCCCCACCCTCACACACACACTGTACCCCATCCAACTCCCCACCCTCACACACACACTGTACACCATCCCACCTCCCCACCCTCACACACACACTGTAACCCCATCCCACTCCCCACCCTCACACACACACTGTACCCCCATCCCACTCCCCACCCTCACACACACACTGTACCCCATCCCACTCCCCACCCTCACACACACTGTACCCATCCAACTCCCCACCCTCACACACACACTGTACCCCATCCAACTTCCCACCCTCACACACACTGTACCCCATCCCACTCCCCACCCTCACACCCACTGTACCCCATCCCACTCCCCACCCTCACACACACACTGTACCCCATCCAACTTCCCACCCTCACACACACACTGTGCCCCATCCCACTCCCCACCCTCACACTCACACTATACCCCATCCAACTCCATACCCTCACACACACCCTGTACTCCATCCAACTCCCCACCCTCACACACCCTGTACCGCATTCGACTCCCCACCCTCACACACACTGTACCCCTTCAAACTCCCCACCCTCACACACACACACTGTACCCTATCCAACTCCCCACCTTCACACACACACTGTACCCCATCCCACTCCCCACCCTCACACACACTGTACCCCTTCAAACTCCCCACCCTCACACACACACACTGTACCCTATCCAACTCCCCACCTTCACACACACACTGTACCCCATCCAAGTCCATACCCTCACATACACTGTGACCCACCCAACGCCACACCCTTACACACACACTGTACCCCATCCAACTCCCCACCCTCACACACACTGTACCCCATCCAACTCCCCACCCTCACACACACACTGTAGC
This sequence comes from Scyliorhinus canicula, assembly GCF_902713615.1. Lineage (NCBI taxonomy): Eukaryota > Metazoa > Chordata > Chondrichthyes > Carcharhiniformes > Scyliorhinidae > Scyliorhinus > Scyliorhinus canicula. Next base: position 5,965,714 of record NC_052150.1, on the reverse strand, counting down.
CCATCCAACTCCCCACCCCCCACACACACTCCACCCCATCCAACTCCCCACACTCACGCACACACACTGTACCCCATCCAACTCCCCACCCTCACACACACACTGTGCCCCATCCAACTCCCCACCCCCACACATACTCTACCCCGTCCAGATCCCCACTCTCAGACACACACACTGAACCCCATCCAACCCCCCACCCTCACACACACACTGTGTCCCATCCAACTCCCCACCCTCACCCTCACACACACACTGAACCACATCCAACCCCCAACCCTCACACGCACACTGTGTCCCATCGAACTCCCCACCCTCACCCTCACACACACACTGTACCCTATCCAACTCCCCACCCTCACACTCATACTGTACCCCATTCAACCCCCCACCCTCACACACACTACCCCATCCAACTCCCAACCCTCACACACACACAACCCCATCCAACTCCCCACCCTGACACACACACTGTACCCCATCAAACTTCCCACCCTCACAGAAACTGTACCCCATCCAACTCCCCCCACACACACACACTGTACCCCATCCAACTTCCCATCCTCACACGCACACTGTACCCCATCCAACTTCCCACCCTCACAGACCCACACTGTACCCCATCCAAACTCCCCACTCTCACACACACTGTACCCCATCCAACTCCCCACACACAGACACACACTGTACCCCATCCAACTCCCCACCCTCACACACACGCTGTACCCCATCCAACTCCCCTATCTCACACACACACTGTACCCCATCCCACTTCCCACCCTCACACACACTGTACCCCATCCAACGTCCCACCCTCACACACTGTACCCCATCCAACTCCCCCCACCCTCACACACACTGTACCCCATCCAGCTCCCCTACCTCACACACACACTGTACCCCATCCAACTCCCCACCCTCACACACACTGTACCCCATCCAACGTCCCACCCTCACACACTGTACCCCATCCAACTCCCCCCACCCTCACACACACTGTACCCCATCCAAACTCCCCACCCTCACACACACTGTACCCCATCCAACTCCCCACACACAGACACACACTGTACCCCATCCAACTCCCCACCCTCACAGACACACACTGTACTCCATCCAACTCCCCTACCTCACGCACACTGTACCCCATCCAAACTCCCCACACACACACACTGTACCCATCCAAACTCCCCACCCTCACACACACTGTACCCCATCCAATCTCCTCACCCTCACACACACTGTACCCCATCCCACTCCCCACCCTCACACACACTGTACCCCATCCTATCTCCTCACCCTCACACACACTGTACCACATCCCACTCCCCACCCTCACACACACACTGTACCCCATCCAACTCCCCACCCTCACACACACACTGTACCCCATCCAACTCCCCGCCCTCACACACACACTGTACCCCATCCAACTCCCCACGCACACACACTGTACCCCATCCAAACTCCCCACCATCACACACACTGTACCCCATCCAAACTTCCTACCTTCACACACACTGTACCCTATCCACCTCCCCACCCTCACACACTACTCCCCATCCAACTCCCCACCCTCACACACACTGTACCCTATCCAACTCCCCACCCTCTCATTCAGAGAGTGATGTCCCCCTGCAAGTTCGGTCCCTGTCCTCATGAATCTTGATGAGGTGATATAATAATAATTAATTATTAATGACTATTTGGGCCTCTAGATTATTAATAGTTATGGTATCTGCGATGAAACGCAAGTACTTACCTTGCAATAAACATTGGGCCTTCTGTACGTACGCCAGCCGAGAGGGGATTGGGATAACTCATCGCCGCCGACTCATCGCCGCCGACACATCGCCAGCCCAACTCATCGCCAGCCCAACTCATCGCCAGCCCAACTCATCGCCAGCCCAACTCATCGCCAGCCCAACTAAAAATTGAAATTCATGGTGTGCTCAATAAAAATTAATGGAGGTGAAAAGACTTATTTTATGTTATGAGAAATACCGCGTAAATATTCAATAGGAATCCTTTCATTAAAATTTTGGACTATCCTAAGAATGCGGTTATCAGTATCTAGGTATCTTTTTAATTTTGCTGGTGGTGCACTGCCAGCTATAAGCAATTCCAAATAACAGTCTCGTCCTTTTTGAACTTTTCTGAGTGCATTAATGAATTTCCATATTGTAGGATGTTCCATCCCTAATTCCATTTGTAGTCTTCTGTTTGCTGCTTCTGGGTGGTTGTTGGTTCTGTCTTTAAAGTTCGAACATACAAATTCCACATTTCCATTGGGAAGAGTGGGGCACGTCTGCTATTTCCGCGTCTGTTTGACCGACCTATATAATTGTTTTCAAGCCAAATCAGGATTGGCAAATGCTCTGTAGATAATTCGTCAACTAAGGCATCAATATAGGAATCTATATGTTCGACAGGGACAAATGCAAGAGCCAGTATCATCTTGACTTGTAACGAAAACTTGCTGTCGTTATTGTAACGAGAAGTTAGACCCGAAGCCGCAATGTGCTTCTGCATATTTTGACTAAGGTGAAAGAAGCACCCTTTTAATTCTACGTTTGGAAATATTTCTTTGATTGCACTAAATGCCGCGAGTTCAAAATCACATACAATGTATGAAGAGGCGTTGCGTTGGTAATTGAGTAATTTGTGGATCTAGTTAGTCGGTAATTACTTGTTATGTATTTGTTTTTATTATTATTGAGGGCTGGCGATGAGTTGGGTTGGCGATGAGTTGGGCTGGCGCTGAGTCGGCGGCGGTGAGTCGGCGGCGATGAGTCGGCCGCGATGAGTTGTCCTAGACCCGCCGAGAGATGACCTCCGAAGGGCAGTTTGGGTTTTTTTAACTTTCTTTTGGCTGCGGAAGGTCCTACAAACCTGTGCAGAAAGAAATAAAATGCATGAAGCTGCAGGCCAGGTAACCTGAACTGGAGCGCCATCAGGTGGAAGGTGTCTGAGGGTGCAGGGCATGGTGTGGGGTATTGGGAAAAGGTCTGAAGCCAAAGAGTGGGACAGAAAGAAGCCCCCAAAGAAAATCTTGGTAAACGGCTGGAGCAGAGAAAATGTCTCCACGTTATCGAGTGAGAGATGCGGGAAGCGGACTTGTAATGAAGTGGGCTCAAGAGGAGTCCTGGAGGTCCAAGAAGGCAGTTGAAGGTTGGTGACCCCTTGCTATGGGCCATGAGGGCAAAGGGATCCTTTGGAGCAGTGGTATTCAGCTTGGCCTAAGATCTGAATGTGTGCTTGGATGTTGGAGCTTGAATGTACTTGGGGATGCAGGGGAGAGGAATCTCGGAAGGATAGACTGAAACCCTGGAGGTGGATCCTTGTTGAAGCTGTCCAAGTGGGAGAGAATTCCATGGCGAGTTCTGGAAACTGGAAATCCTCAAGAGAAAGACAGAATTTCAGTGAGTCTGGTTGACTCACAGTGTGACAAATATCTGGGTGAGTTGCTGAGAAATCAACAGAATCTGCTTGGATTGCATCTGTCATTTACTCTGGAGTGTTGTGTGTTTAACCACAGTTTGCCAGTTATTTTACATTTACCACATTTAACCTGAATATTCGAGTATAATATAGGTATGGTAAATAGTTTTATCTTTGCAAATTTGTATATGCCCGTAAAGATATAGCTGGGGTGAAGGAATCAAGAACATATGGATCATTTTCTTGTGTTTGTATTGAGATCTTTGCAAACTTTTCACCTGGGAGGATATTGTTAATTTTTCTTGTTTAATAAATGTTTCATTCTTTGTGGTAAAAGTTCATCGACAGATCCCTGTGAATTTATTCAGTAACTTTCACAAAGAACAAAAGAAGTTAGAATCCACCAAGCCAGGTTTCACTTTGGGTTCTGACTTTGTCCTGTATTAGTTGGGATGGTAACAGTCCCGTACCCTGGGCGGGATTCTCTGACCCTGGGCCGCACCCCCAACCGCCCCAGCGATTCTCAACACCCCCCCACGGCAATTCTCCGCGGTCGATGGGCCGAATGCCAGCTGAGTTCAGCCGAGTCCCGCCGGCGCCATTTGCGTGTTGTCCTACCCGGCGGGACCTTGGCATTCATGCTGCGGGCAGCTGTCCTGGTGTGTGGGAGGGGAGATCCGACTCCGGGGAAGGGGGGGGGGGGGGCTCCACGGTGGCCTGACCCGCAATCGGGGCCTACCGATTGGCGGGCGGGCTTATCCCGGGGATGGCCTATGTTCCTCCGCGTCGGGCCCCTGTAGGGCTCCGACATGTTGCCAAGGGGCCAGCGTGGAGAAGGCAACCCACACGCATGCGCGAACTCGTGCCGGCCATGGCGCGATGCGAAAACTCGCGCCGGCCGTGCTGACACCCGTATCGCCAGCTGGAGCTGTGTGAAGCGCTCCAATGCTGCACTGGTACCCTGGGCAGCACAGGATTGCTGATCCTCAGGGCCAGACAATGCCGCTGTAAAGCGTTCCGCCATTTACAACGGCGTCAACAATCAGCCTCAGGATCGTAGAATTCCGCTGTGGTGGGTACGAATTACTCACTTCCTCTATCAAGACTTGGATCTCGCTGTTCAAAAAAATGGCACAAATTGTTGGAGAAGTTACTCATGTGCAGTTGCATTCAAATTCCAATTTGAATCGGAGACTCGATTTTGTGGGTAATTGGAAGCTTCTTCGGGTGCATTGAACCATGAGATATCTGTCGATCAGCACATCTGTAAGGCTGAATCTGTCATCATGGAAAATACTGCTGAATGGATGGTCCTAATCTTGTCATGGAGACTTCTACATGTTTTGTCTATTCTGCATGTTTTGTTCGATGAGATGGCCGCAATACTCCAATCGTTATGATTCACTTTTCCTGCTGGGTGCGCATCCCTGCCAATGGGTTTCATGGCGGAGTGGGGCTGTTAAAATGGGGCAAGTGTGTTACAATATTGACAAGCGGCGGGAAGATAGAATCCTGCCACCGGCGAATGGCGCGCGGCCAAGAAACAGGTGGCTAGGGGAGCGGAGAATCCCGCCCCATGGTTTATGTTGCGTTCCGAGGTTGTGCTGTGGAGACTTTTTGTTCTTTGGCACACTGACCTAAAGATACCCAACGTAAAATCAAGAGTGAAGACCTTGAAAAAAGTAACATGAAAGCCTTTTAGGTCAGCTTCAGTGGGAGCACTGTTGCAAGAACGTTATGCAGGTGTTGGACTGGGTTGAGCACAGTAAGAAGTCTTACAACACCAGGTTAAAGTCCAACAGGTTTGTTTGGAATCACTAGCTTTTGGAGCGCAGCTCCTTCATCAGGTGAGTCCTGTTGGGCTTTAGCCTGGTGTTGTGAGACTTCTTACTGTAAGAAGGTTACGATAGAAAGCAGAAGGGAAGAGATGATCTGGAAGGTTGAGTTTAACTGACCGTAATGTTGGACATCTACATGTTAACACTGCGATGTGTTGGCAGCAGTGAGGATATCACATTTAACGCCTAACAAACTGCTACTGTTTCACTGTCGAGTCCTGGGGTGTTATCTCTCATACATTGTCAAAGTTTGGAAGCCTCTGTCTATAGTATTATGCAGACATTTATTTTTATTTATTTATTTTTAATATAAAGTTTGAGTACCCAATTCTTTTTTTCCAATTCAGGGGCAATTTAGCGTAGCCAATCCATACCACTGCATCACCGTGTTGCCTTCATATGCAGAGAATTCTAATAGCACGTCCATTGTTAAGCATGTTACTGTACCATTGAGAACACAGGCAATGTTTTAAAATCAGCACAAACGTCACTCCAGCCCTGAAAACAGTGAAAATCGTTTTCACAGTGAACAAATAGGATTATTCTCACAGAAACCAGCAGAATTGTTGCCTCCACAATGTTCAGTATCCCCTTGGCGTTGTATGGTCTGCTAGCCAATGATCTCCATGATGTCCTCATCACAACTGCTGGCGAGGAGAGGGGTAGGTGGGGGCTATTGCTTGATTATCGACATTAAACCATGGATCAGTGGCCATTGCTAAAGATAGCCTCCTTCTATAAAGAACAAAAGAGTCTGCATCACTTGAGATGTAAACTTTACAAAGAGAACCAATGTCAGCACAACAATTTTGAAAGTGCCAAGTCTAGTGGAATGAAATGTAAAATACCTGAGAGCTGGGGACGGAGACGTTGAGGAAATACATTCATGTACCTAATTCGATTTGTGTATAAAACATGCCTGTGAACAATCTTTCTGAGCCAATAGTAAAATGGGAAGAATCAGAAACATTTACAGCACACAAGGAGGCCACTCAGTCTATAACTTCTGTGCTGGTTCTTGACTAGAAAAATCACAAACTATTTCCATTACCTGTTCACTGTCTTTCATTCTGTATCTTGCGCAACCTCCACGAACCTGGCGAGTGTATTCGTAGATATCTTCACCACTTCACTCCTCCGCTCTGAGGTCCCCACCTCCTTCAAGAAGACTGTCATAATACCAGTACCAAAGAAGAACAAGATAGCCTGTTTCAATGACTACCAACCGGTGGCTCTGACATCTGTAATCAGGAAATGCTTCAAGCGGCTAGTCATGAGACGGATCACTGCCAGCCTCCCAGACGGTCTCGATCCACTGCAGTTTGCCTATCACCGCAACTGGTACACAGCAGATTCCATCTCCCTGGCTCTACAATCAACACTCGAACACCTCAACAACAAGGGCACCTACATCAGACTGCTGTTTATTGACTACAGCTCCATCTTCAACACCATTATCCCGACAAGACTAATAACCAAACTCTGCAATCTTGGACTTGACCCCTGCCTGTGCAGCTGGATCCTCGACTACCTCACCAACGGACTGCAATATATCAGGATAGACAACAGCACCTCCACTACAATAGTCCTCAGCACTAGAAATCCACAAGGATGTGTGCTCAGTCCTCTACTGTACTCCCAATACACACATGACTGTGGCAGGATTTAACTCCAATTCAATCTATAAATTTGCGGATGATACAACTATGGTGGGCCGTATCTTAAACAATGACGAATCAGACTACAGCGGGGAGATAAATCACTTGATTGCATGGTGCACTGAAAACAATCTCTCTAAACGTTGGAAAGACCAAGGAACTGATCATCAACTTCAGGAAGCACAGCACAACACACTCCCGTCTGCATCAATGGCTCCAAAGTGGAGACAGTCGATAGTGACTCCTGGGAGTCACCATCACCAACAGTCTGTCCTGGTCCACTCACATTAATGCAACAGTCAAGAAAGCCCATCAACACCTCTACTTCCTAAGGAAGCTAAAGAAATTTGGCATGTCTGCATCGACTCTGACAAATTTCTACAGATGTGCGATACAGAGCATCCTATCCGGCTGCATCACAGCCTGGTATGGCAACTGCTCGGTCCAAGATCGCAAGAAACTGCAGAATGTGGTAAACTCAGCCCAACGTATCTCACAAGCTTGCCACCCCCACATTGATTCTGTCTACACCTCCCACTGCTTCAGGAAGGCAGACAGCATTATCAGAGACCCCTCACACCCAGGCTTTGCCTTCTTACAGACCCTTCCATCAGGCGGAAGGTACAGAAGTCTGAAGACCTGCACATCCAGACATAGGAACAGCTTCTTCCCCACAGCTACTAGACTCCTCAACGACTCCCCCTCAGACTGATCTGTTCCCTGTAAGAGCACTATTCACGACACCCTATGCTGCTCTTGCTCATGTATTTGCTTTGTTTGGCCCCTTGTTCCGCACTGTAACCAATCACTGTTTGTCGATTTACATTTGTCAATCCTCTTCGTTAATTATGCTTTTGTCTGCTATGTACATACTGTGTACGTTCTCTTGGCCGCAGAAAAATACTTTTCACTGTACTTCAGTACATGTGACACTAAATCAAATCAAATCGAATAGCATTAGGCATTCGTTTTCGCTGACTATCGAATTCTCCATGACTCCCAATCTCCCATCCTTGTGATTGAACTGATTTTCCACCCTTAGGTTTGCATCTTCTCCACAGTGCTATCGTGTTACTCAGAACCACCCTTCACTGAATCACTGTCATCGTTCACTTCATAGCTTTCCAGTCCTAAGTATCTATCGAATGGCCAGAATAATTCCAGACTTCCCTCCATCCCTGAGTCTTGTCTCTTTCGACTGGCTCTGCAGATAATCACCCACCATTCAATTTTCACACTATGCCTGTGCCCTCACCCTTAGGTGAGTACACTCTTGAGTGTTGATGTTTTAGAGTATAGCCAATTGCTATCTAAGCAAGGGAATTGTCCGGCCCGATTGCCTTGTTGCACGTTATGCAATTGTGCTTCTCCTGGATACCATGGAGGACCCACAACTGCCATACCCTGTGCAGTGTTTAATTGCTCTACGTTTGATTATGTGAGTCTGCTTGCTGTTGATGCTCACTGTGCTTGACGAGTTAGGCTTGGGCACAGACTTGGGGAAAAGTGAACAAAGCTGGGGAAAGCTGGTACCTCGAGCCAAAAGAAGGATGCAGACATTTTGAAGCACTAACAATAAATTTCCTATCAAACATATAAGCTGTTTGTGGCATTGCTGCATAGATCTGAGATATAAAATATACAACACCTTGCGCACATTCCCAGTTCTTCCCTCTCTTTGCACCTCACCAAATCCTGGAGTAAAGTGTCCTTTCCTCACAGTCTTAGGCAATTAAAATACAATATTGGGGTTTCTCTCCAGTATCCGAGCCACTGTTGGGGTCTGGTCGGGAGATCATAATATACCCCATTCGAATGATACTACTTTCAATTCTTTTCAATGGGGCTATCTGTTAGTCAGGCTCTGTTTCAAGCTCAAATGGACCGCATTACATGCACCGTGCCAAGGTGCATCTGCATTGCAAATGACATAGATGTTGTGGGAAGAACAAAGCGTGAACATGTTCATAGTCTGCACTTATTGATGTGAACGGCAAGTAATGAAGGATTGGATTTCAATAGTCTGAAAAGCATAATCAAGGTGCAGAAAGTCAATTTCTTCAGTTCTATTTATTCCAGTGCTGACATGTGTCCTGACCCAAATACAATAAAAGATATTAAGGTCTAGCCAACCTCTCAGGATGAGGACAATCCTTGAAGATGTCGAGGTCTATTTAGTTTCCTGTCTCCAGACATTCCCAATTTCACTCTAAATTCTTCATCGCTTAGGGAATTGTTGAGAAAGGATGACATTGTCCTGTTGCTCAAAGATCAAAATGACCTCTTCAAAGCGTTGAAGCAGTTACTCGGAGACTGGAATTGCTGTCGTGTTGGGTGCAAGAAAAGACACTTTCTTAAGCACGATCTGCAGTTAGGTAAGTTTAAATGCCCAGACCGAAGTTAGTGAATGGGTGAATAGGTGAGTGGATGAATGTGTAAATGGGTAAAGTGGTGGGCTTGGGTAGGTCAGTGAGGGAGGTAGGTATAGACATAGAATTTACAGTGCAGATGGAGTCCATTCAGCCCAACGAGTCTGCACTGGCTCTTGGAAAGAGCACCCAACTTAAGCCCACACATCCACCCTATTCCTGTAACCAAGCAACCCATCTAACCAAAGGGCAATTTAGCATGGCCACTCCACCTAACCTGCACAATCTTTGGACTGTGGGAAGAAACCTGAGCCCCCAGAGGAAACCCACGCAGACACGGGGACAACGTGTAGACTCCACACAGACAGTGACCAAGCCGGGAATCGAACCTGGGACCCTGGAACTGTGAAGCCATAGTGCTAAATATGTAGGTATGGTGGTAGGTGAATAGGGTGGCAGGTGGGTAGGAAGGTTGACAGATGGGGTGGTAGGTTGGCAAAGTGGTTGGTGGGTCAGGGTAGTCAGGTAAGTTTAGGTGGTACTCAGATTGGCAACTAGTCAGGCCAGATTGGTGGAAGAATGGTTGTGTATGGTCAGAGTTGGTCAGTGGGGGGTAGTTGGGTAGATGAAGGGGTAGTTGCATGGACAATTGGGGAGTCGGGGTTTAGTATGAGTGTTTTAGGGGGAATGCCAGGGAGTAGGGGAATTGCCTGTCAGGGGCGAAACTTCCGTGTGAATTTCCACAGATCACTAAGTTGGACCTTCCTTGGTGTCTTGGGTCATGTGTCCAGTCTCCGATGATCTGGAGACTGGAAGATCTGGACCGCTGTATGCTGATCTCCTAAACGACCCATGGCAATAAGGTACACACTGGGTGTGGACTCATATTCCTCCAACTGACACGCCTTTTATTCTTTGACCGGGAATGGTGCAAAGATGGACGACACGGTGGCGCAGCGGTTAGCACTGCTGCCTCACGGCGCTGAGGACCCGGGTTTAATCCCGGCCCCGGGTCACTGTCCGTGTGGAGTTTGCACATTGCCCCCGTGTCTGCATGGGCATCTCCCCACAACCCAAAGATATGCAGGGTAGGTGGATTGGCCAAGCTTAATTGCCGCTTAATCGGTGAAAAAATGAATTGGGTACTTTAAATTTATTTAATAGAAAGAAAAATAGGAATGCTGCAAAGATTCTCCAAACAATTTAAAACTCAAGAGGTTGAGTATTAGCCTAACAACAACAGAAAATTCAAACCTGGCGTTCCCAGTGGGGAACTTTGTCCAAAAGGACCTCATGTGGCTAATTTCAGCGAGCATGACACTCCAGTTACTAAATTAATGGCCAATATAATAATGCCCCTCGCTTCCCCAAATGCCCCAATCGGAACCTGTGCTCTGAAACTGCATTGATTATTCCTTGCTGTTGAGGACTGAGACTGAATTAAACAAGCTGCCTTGTTACTGAACTCAGTTACATATATAGCTCAATAGCCATTAGTACAAGAAGCATTTTCTCACTTATTCACGTGGTCTTCGGAAATTTGGTCGAAAGACGAAAGATAAAATCCGTTGGGAATAATGAATAGAATGTTTACCGTGGAATTGTTTCGTACGCTGCCAGAAATAACGAGTGATTGTTAGGTCATGGGGAAGGCCAATTTTGACAAGATCTTCGAATTTGCTGTTGCGAAGAAAAAGGGATTTATTTTTGTTGTGGAAAGTAGTATTCCAGTTACAGCCACTGCATAAAGATGTCTTCTTTACTGATAACCAAAATCAACGGTGAAATGTTAACACTAACACCTTACGGAATTCAGTCCCCAGCATTTAGAGGTCAGTGATGTTGGCTAGCCTTGAGTTTTAATCACCCCTCGCTGTTCAGTCCAACTTATTCTCTCGTGTTTATTTAGTCTGTGAAAGGAAGTTGCTGAAATTGCAGCTGAAAGCAAAGATTGTGGGCTGACATGCTCTGGAAATGACATGGTGCAAAGACCTAAGGATGCAAAAAATAAATCAATAAATTAAAAGGCTTGTCAAGCTGTACTTCGAAAAAAAGAAGTTCATGTAGCTCCCAGATGCAAATTAGAGAAGGGTAAGTGGACATTTTCTGGGCAGAGATAACTTGGTTGATTTAGACGGAGGGGAGAAGACTCTTGTGGCTGCTTTCCAGAAAGGAAATGATATTACCACTTTCAGTGCATGTTTCAGAATCTTATTATAAATGTTTCTCTGGGCTCTGATTTCCATGTCATCAATTTCACTCGCACTGTGACCCAGACATCTTTGAAATGATTTGGGAATCCTAAGCATTACTTTGCCCGATCCCTTCCTGCTCACTGTCTGAGTAAGAGCTCCATCTATACTCCTTTCCGATAATTGTACTGAGTTTTTTTATCGTGGAATGCAGAGGCAGTTTTTGCAATGGAAAATGAACCATATGCAAAATTATTTAAATGGCAGGATTCCTGTCACTGGATGTCATAAAATAAATGCAAAATGTTAAACTCTAATGTGATATACAAAGTAAATTGTGACAGTTAAATTGATGCTTCTGTCGTTGGTCCTGTTGTTGCTGTTCTGATTACAGTTTGCTCACTGCCCTCAAAGTGGGAGAATTTGTCAGCTTCACATTCCTGATCGGGAGTCCACTGTCATGAACACATAATGGACACAAATGAGGGCACATACTGCTCAAACTTTTCCATCCGTTTAGATTGGAAGATAACATCCAGACACTTGGACTTCTGGGCTGGATTTTCCGATTATGGGGCTATGTCCCCACGCCGGCGTGGGAATGGTGGCGGAAAACTGGCGCAAAACGGCCACCGATCCCCCGTTTTGCTGGGGGCTAGCAGGAAGGCAGGGTAGAGCACCTGGCCCTAGCTGCCGATATGGCCTGGAGAATTGCCGGGTCCGTGGCCGCGAATGTGCGCGGCGACAACCTGTAGCGGTCGCGCTGTGCTTCATGGTGGATGCAGCTCGCGGACACAGCCCGCGAAATAGTCCCCTCCTTCGACCGTCTCACACGTCCCGAACCGCCCCACCAGTGCCTCCATCTCCACATACTGTCCCTCCTACCCGCGTCTTGGCCCTCCCTCAACTGTGGCGGCGCTGGACTGAATCCGCAGCCGCCGCGCTATGTTCCCGACGGGTGAGACCACACCGTCCGGAACTCGGCCGGTTGGGGGAGGAGCATCGGGGGCAGGCCTCAGGCATTGACCTGAAGCCATGGATACGTGGCATGTTGTCGCTTTGGAGGGGGCGGAGCATCACGAAAGCGGCGCCGCTCCCGATTCTGTCAGGAATTTGGATTCTCCAGCCCATCGCCGACGGGAGAATCTAGCCCCTGATATGGGGTGGCGGTGGAATAGTGGTATTGTCACTGAAGTAGTAATCCAGCAACCCAGAATAATGCTCTGGGGACCCAGGTTCAAATCCTACCATGGCTGGCGATGGAATTTAAACTCAATAAAATATCTGGAATTGAAAAGTCTAATGATGACCATGAAACCATTGGCGAAAAAACCCATCTGGCTCACTCGTGTCCTTTAGGTAAGGAAATCTGCTGTCCTTACCCGGTCTGGCATACATGTGACTCCAGACCCACAGCAATGTGGTTGACTCATAACTTCCAGGTTAATTAGGGATGGACAATAAATGCTGGCATATTTGAACTGAAATTTCAATTTTTCCTTCTCCTGCCACGGATACAATCCTTCATTCTTCTATCCATTTTGTCAGCTTTCAGTAGCAACTTCCTGCAAAAGGAATATAAACCTATACGTATTCTAAAACATTGTTTAGAATGTAAACACTCAATGGGCCATAAATAGGCTGACACCTGACCTTTCAGATCAAAATGAGAAGGTCATCACAACATGTCAGACCCTCTCCATTAGGAACAACACTCAATACATTCCCCGAATAAATGTTTGAGAGAAATTCTTGTGCCGTTCGAAATGCAATCTTTCCGGAGCTCTGGAGGTGGCAAACTTGATAGAAAATTCTGAAAACCTATTCTCTCCAATTTTAAATTGCTGTGGTCACATTGGAGCAGGATAGAAGTAGTTATCCCATTTTAACGTAGCTCTATCTGGTTTCTGACAGGTAATGTGAGATTGGGGGCTTTAAAATTGAGGCCGTGGTGTTCTGTGGTGTAGAATATGGTAGGTTACAATAACTGTGGAGAAATAGCCCGGCTTTACCGTGGGTATATCTACCCTGTCCAGGAATCTAGGTTTCTCTTGGAGGATGCCAATGGTATTTTCAACTGGTAGAAGCACGTACCTCATTGTACCTATCCATCGGTTTTATCCTTGTATTATGACATGGCAACACCAGCCTTGAGTGCATGTTTATCATCTCTCAGCATAAATAATCGTCATGGGGACTGCCAATATAAAAAAAACATTCACATATTGTTTCTCTGATTGTAGATAAGTTACCTGAAGTTGAGCCTGTTTCTGTTCATCAACTGAACAGCATCAGAGGAAAGAACATGTGCAGGCCACATGATCATTGTCCATTATTACCTGCCCTTTGTGGATAGTGCAGGAGGGATATTCTTTCTTGCTAAAGGAGGCCAATAAATTGGCTGGCTGTAACAGAAGCTTGGCCCAATGATTGAAGTCCGCAGGATGCCCGCTCTTAGACTCATTTTGATTACTTTAATGTCAGTTACGGAATTATGGTAGAATCATCATAGAATTTGCAGAACAGAAGGAGGCCATTCGGCCCATTGGGTCTGTTAGGTGAATTGGACATTCTGAATTCTCCCTCTGTGTACCCGAACAGGTGCCGGAGGGTGGTGACTAGGGGCTTTTCACAGTAACTTCATTGCAGTGTTAATGTAAGCCTACTTGTGACACTAATAAAGATTCTTCTTATTATTGTACTTTAACACTGGGCTTTGCTGTCATTAGGAGATAGAAATGGTATAGTGTCCCAGCAGACACACCACCAAGTACGAAAGCCAAGACCATAATGTCTATGTAGGAGTTTTTTTCATATCAAAAACAAGTTAGACTATTTTGTGTGACTACAGCCATGTACTACAAGGGAATGGTTTGCTTAGATAATAACAATAACCTTTATTGTCACAAGTGGGCTTACATTAACACTGCAATTACGTTACTGCGAAAATTCCTTAGTCACCACACTCGGCGCCTGTTCGGGTACACTGAGGGAGAATTCAAAACGTCCAATTCACCTAACAGTACCCAGCAGGGAATCGAACCTGGGACCCTGGTGCTATGAAGCCTGTAGCCACCGAAGTTGGCCATTCCCTCAATACAAAATGGAGGAACGCAAAGCTTGCAGGTTAAAATGGACAAAGTTTGCAGCACAAGCAGGCTGCACCAAGCCAATATGTATTCTGTCTGCTAAGGGAGCAGACAGCACCGAAACGAACATTCCGCATACTAATGAGGCACTCTCCGGGATTGTTAACATAGCAATGGTACGATCCCAGGGACAATGGACACAAGGCCTATGGCGTGTTGGCCTTTATTGGTAGAGGGATTGAGTTCCGGAGCCATGAGGTCATGATGCAGCTGTACCAAACTCTGGTACGGCCGCATTTGGAGTATTGCGTACAGTTCTGGTCGCCTCATTATAGGAAGGACGTGGAAGCTTTGGAACGGGTGCAGAGGAGATTTACCAGGATGTTGCCTGGTATGGAGGGAAAATCTTATGAGGAAAGGCTGATGGACTTGAGGTTGTTTTCGTTAGAGAGAAGAAGGTTAAGAGGTGACTTAATAGAGGCATACAAAATGATCAGAGGGTTAGATAGAGTGGACAGCGAGAGCCTTCTCCCGCGGATGGAGGTGGCTAGCACGAGGGGACATAGCCTTAAATTGAGGGGTAATAGATATAGGACAGAGGTCAGAGGTGGGTTTTTTACGCAAAGAGTGGTGAGGCCGTGGAATGCCCTACCTGCAACAGTAGTGAACTCGCCAACATTGAGGGCATTTAAAAATTTATTGGATAAGCATATGGATGATAAGGGCATAGTGTAGGTTAGATGGCCTTTAGTTTTTTTTTCATGTCGGTGCAACATCGAGGGCCGAAGGGCCTGTACTGCGCTGTATCGTTCTATGTTCTATGTTCTATAAATAGGGAAGTGATTGCAACAGTGTATGGGAAACCAGACACCCCGGCACCTGCGGGGTTCGAAAACAAAGCACCTGAAGGCCCGCCCAGTAGCCGAGGGACAGCCTCAGTATTGGGGAGATTCAAACAAATCGATTGGGAAGTGACCCAATCGATTCCCAGCAGGTAGAGGGATGGCCCAAAAGGGCGCGAAGCCCTAGGACCTATAAAAGACAGGTCCCGAACTTAGTTCGTTCTTCTTGACCAGCCCTCCTCTCTGGACCAGCCCCCTCGACCAGCCTTTTACCGAAGAAGACCTTGACCGAGAGAGAGGAGAGGTTTGGGACAGCAGCCGCCAGCAAGTATGTGTCTCACAATGATCGCTACCAGAGATAGACACTCCTGACCCCTTTTTAACCCGTACCAACCTGAAGTCTGCAGACCAGTGCAGAGCAAGTGGCCTTGTCCCCTGATCCGGCAGTTCCCTTTAAGATAAGTATTGGTTTATTTAGTGGCAGGAATAGTTTAGTCATCTTAGCCTGTGCATGGGTAGATTATAATTGTATTATAATAAACTCATTTGTTTGAACTTACTAATTGATGTATGGTTTTATTGCTTTGAACTTGACCTTGAAACTTGTGGCGGTATCTTAACGATACCTGGCGACTCCAGAGCTAAATAACGAAACAGAGCCAAATCGAGTGTTAAGCACACTCACCCAGAATGAGCAACAAGCCACAGTGCTAAGCACTATGCTACCGTGCAGCCAAGATAGCTCCTGCTATATTCACGAGTAGAAGCAAATTATCTGCATGCATCCCAAAGCTAGAACCTCAAAAACCTAGAAGGACAAGGGCAGCAAACACTTGGGAACACCATCACCTGCAAGTTCCCCCTGAGTCACACACCAGCCTGACTTGGAATTATATCACCATTTCTTCATTGTTACTGGGTCAAAATCCTGGAACTCTCTTCTTAACAGCATTGTGGGTGTACCAATTAATGTAAATTATGCAAAGGTCACCACAGTCCCAGAGGAACATAGGCTGGTGGTGACTTTACCTTAGGGTCACCACATCTCAGGCGAGGGGCAAGGCTGAGAAGGTGGTCATAGCATCATAGAATTTACAGTGCAGAAGGAGGCCATTCGGCCCATCGGGTCTGCACCAGCCCTTGGAAAGAGCACCCTACATAAGCCCACAACCCCACCCATCCCCGTAACGCAGTAACCCTACCGAACCTTTTTTGGACACTATGGACAATTTGTCATGGCCAATCCACCTAACCTGCGCACCTTTGGACTGTGGGAGGAAACAGGAGCATCCGGTGGAAACACATGGAGACACGGGCAGAACGTGCAGACTCCACATAGACAGTGGCCCAAGCCAGGAATCGAACCTGAGACCCTGGAGCTGTGCTAACCACTGTGCTACGGTGTTGCATTCATAAATAACCTCAGCCGGCAGGGGAATTGAACCCCTGCTTGGTGTCTCACAAAGCAGCCATCCAGCTAACTGAGCTAAATGTTAGAACAGTGGCCACGGTTATTGACACTGAAGCAATTGTTTGCAGGGTTATTATGCAGCAGGAAACACAAGGAGGTAATTTAACTGGTTCCCACGTGATTGATTTTATTTTGTCGGAATGCTTAGGTTTGTTTTGCTTCTACAAGATTGCTCTAAGCAGGGCAAGATGGGATTAGGGCTGAGAAATAGCCATTTGATAGAAGTCTGTCTGATAACTTCACCATTCCATTGGCGGAAGAGGAATTACAATTTGGGGCTTCGAATGACTTCCTTTCAAGAGGTGAGAGGGAGAACCTTTGGGAGAATTTTTCCAACGATAACAGAAAACCAAGAGAGAAAAGAAAATGCCAATGTCGCTGCTACCAAAAAAAAAGAGATTCTAATAAATAAATGAATATGTTCCAAATCTTGTCACGTGGACTTGGCAAATCGTTAAGCTTCGGAGGATAAGCGTGATGGCCATGTTCTATTTAACAATCATAGTCAATGCTTGAACTGCAGCACTTAGAACTTCAATGTTCTGCCACAAAAGGTGGAAATGGAAATTATAGACTTTAATGATTTGGTTAAATTGCTTTTGGAGAAGGATTTTGATGGAATTATTTTTGGCCTCTCTTCCACATGTTACAGCAAGTTAACAATTCTGTTTCAATCTAAAGTAAACCTTGAGAGTGGAATGAAGCAGTGTAAATCCTTTTAAATTGATCTTTTAGAGGGACAGTATACGCGACTGGGATGTATTAAGACTGGCTTATGAAGCAATACTACTGAGACTATATTTAATGTTGGAGCACTTAAACAGTTTAAGCAGGTTTTTTTTTTAAATTAGCTGATGCCGTAGTCCCTAAGTTGATATCTCACATTGCTTTGACTTCCCACTTAAACACATTTCGGGAAAAAAACAAGAATGTTCATAATATCACAGTCAAAAATGAGAAAAATATTGGCCCAAATTTTCACAGAGTTGGAAGACTCTGGATACATATAACAATGGCGGTCACAACCTGGTTTTCCCCTTCCTGATGTCACTGGCAAGGGAATAGGAGTGTTAGCATGATCCCATTGCCTAGATTCACAAGCTGACCAGCTCCACTGTCGGGGAAGACATCTCCTAAACCCCAGGCAAACTTTGTGGAGTCCGGCCAGTTTCGGGATAACCCGTCAGAGGGGTCGTGAACCATAGTTTGGATTTGTGAAATTCTTAAAAGGTAAGTTCAAAGGCGCTTACCCATGCCCCCCTAATACCCCTTCCAGACCCTCAATAAACTCTCTATTCCAACTCGGTGCCAACCCATGCCTCTGACTCACCATACACAGTGAACAATAATATCATCAGGATGGACTTTATCAGCAGGATACCTTTGATGCTCTGTATTTGCATGTCAAGCTCGCTCGCAAGCAAACTCATAACTGGACAAAGGAGCAACGCGTTCAGACTCAAAAAGGACCCGGGCATCAGAGGTTGCTGTACATCCAGTCCACCAATCATTCTCTCAGACAGGCCACCTGTTCTTTTGAAGAGACGCATCAGAGTTCGTGGACCGTGAAGTGCTATCACAGCTGACAAGACGGGCCTTCCCTTTGAGATAACCTTCAGCTGTGAAGTTCGAGGCCAGTCACCGTCAAGGGGGGTGAAATGGACCTTCATGAGACAGGATGCAGCAGGGAGCGTTTGGTGGGACAGACAAGCTGTAGCTGTGTCTGGCTCTGGTATGGATCTCCACATGAGTTATAGATGTTTTGAATGCCTCACATACCTGAACCCCCATCCTCAGCTCAGCGTGACCCCCCCCCCCCCCCCCCACAACCAGGGTCCCTCCAGCCCACCAAACAACTCCAGCTCCTTGAAGCGCTGCCCCCCCCCCCCTCCCCCCCCACAGCATTGGTGCATCAGCTCTGGTGCCCTTCAGCTGCATGCCAGTAACTGGAGACAGCTACTCACGTCCTCACTTCCCCTCGGTGGCCAATGCTGCAGGTCCTCGTTTTTACTACTACTAGAGGAGTGGTAAATGAAACCTGCGCAACGTCTCGCTGGGGGGGGGGGGGGGGGGGGGGGGGGGGGGCGAGTGACTCCCGGGAGGCCACTGCATTCGACATTGAACTCACTAATGAGATTAAAATGAATGCAAATTAGCTTTAATCGCGTTCTTGCCATTTCTGGGCAAAATCCTGATGACGCCATCGGGGGCGAGCCGGGTTAATGGCAAACTGGTTGGCCCCGGGCACAAGTCCCATTTTTGCCCTCTCTCACTATACACCCGGCGTAACGGGATCAACGTTGGCCACAACGGGATGGGACAATCCGGCCCTTAAAGTAATTGGCAAAGAAACAACACCAACATGAGGGGGAAACATTTCCACGCAGCGAGTTGTTAAGGTCTGTAAGATACTGCCTGAGAGAGTGATGGAGGCAGATTCGATTGAGATCCTCAAATGGGAATTAGATTGTTATCTGAAGAGGAAAAACTGTGTAGGGATATGGGGAGAAGGTGGCAGAATGACACAAAGGTAATTGCCCGTTCGGGCAGCCCGTGCAGATACGATGGGCCGAACGGCCTCCTTCCACTCTATAAAACATTCTGTGAAATTTGGGAAAAATATGATCGGGAAATATATGCCAATTGCCTGAGGATGTTGACTACATTAAAGACATTATGCGAATTCAAGTTGTTATGAGCATACTCCATTAAGTTTTAGTATAGGACTAATCAACCGCAGCCTAAAGCCATACAATTGATCAAGAATTAAATAGGAAAACAATCACTAAGGAATGATTTAACAGCCATGGAATTGATTCAAGGCAGAATGCATGTTGACTTAAAAATATTTAGGTGCTCCGCATCAGAAAATACCAAAATAGAACATACAAGTAGGAATTAGCAGGAGGCGATTCGCCCCCTCGAGCCTGCTCCACTATTCAATAAGATCATGGCTAATCTGACTGTAACCTCCCGCCTACCTCCGATAACCTTTAACCCCTTTGTATATCAAGAATCTGTCTACCCGACCTTAAAAACATTCAATGACCCTGCTTCCACTGCCTCCTGAGGGATAGAATCCCAGCGACTCACTGCTCGCTGGGAGGAAAAACGTCAGAAGGCCCATATCCAATTTATTGGCTTCGGGCAAGAAACAAGATTTCCAAGGACTCTCAACCCTCTGGGAGAAAACAAATTTCTAATTTCTGTCTTCAATGGATGACTCCGTATTTTTAAACAGTGACTGTAAGCTATGGATTCACCCACATGAAGAAACATCTATTCCACATCCAGTCTTTCAAGACCTCTCGGGATCCTATCTGCCTCAGTCAAGTCAATTATTATTCTTCTAAACTCCAGCGGATACAAGCTTAGCCTTTCCAACCTTTCCTCACAAGACAACCTGGGTATTCCTTCTCTGAACTGCTTCCACCGCATATACATCCTTCCTTAAATCAGGAGACCGATACTGTGCACACAAAATAATTCAACCATCTTCTTTGAAGAGTCTCTCTGCAGTCAGACCATTATTGTGTCACAACAACATTGACAGCCTCAACAATGATCTTCTCTTTAACTTTTAAAGTGATTTCATGGACAATGTCATCCCCACGCACATGGGTGTTACCCCACCTGCCAAGGTGACAGTGCCAATGTGCCAGGTGAGCAGTTCCAAGGTGCCCACGTTCGAGGAGGAGGTCCAGGGGGCCATCCTCCCCTATCCCTGACCACCCAGGGGCCTCCGATGGCCTGGGAGATCCTCCAGGGGCCATTCCGCCTGGTCTACATTTATACGTGGACATCCAGCTGGGGACTCCCTGGGGAGGCTGTTAGATGCCGGGTGGCCGGTAGATCCTGGGTGAGAAGGCCTTATTGGTTGAAGGCCTACTTACGCAAGCGCGGCTTGGTCATGCCGATTGTGGCCGGTTTACTGATCCCAATGTCTCGTGAGACTTAATTCCCATGGTATTAGAAGTCTCATTTCATGAAGAATCATGACACACCTGATCCTTGGCACCAACACAACAGTTGCCCCTCCTCCACAAGCCCGACCGCTACAACTATACCCAGAAAAAAAAGATTTATTTGTAGTACGAAGTTCCGTATCCAAATTTCCCAACATGTGCCTCAAATTCAACCCCATATTCATTTAAAACGCTGCCTGTTTCACGCTGAACTTCTTTCTCTTTTCTAGGAAGGTCATTTTGTTTTATTTAGAACATCATTAGTTCACGTGTTGGACACTTTCTCTACTTTATCAGATTGTTTTAAAGCATCAATATTTTTATGAATGGTTTTCTTTGTTTTAGTAACTGCTGTTAAGGAAACTTGGCCTTTATAACATCCTTTACGTTACTTCTGGACTGTGAGAGGAATGCGTGGCTTGCATCATGACCACTCGGCCTCCCAAACTGCTTTCCAGCCAATGTAGGAGTTTTGAAATGTCATCAGCATTGTAAAGTAGCTTATCTGATATCCAATCTGCGCACAGCAAGATTCCACAAACAGCAATGCGATAATGACCAGATTTATGTTTGTCATGCTGATTGAGGGACACCAAGAATAATTCCCCTGCTCTTCGTGCAAAGGGATCGTTTATGTTCATCTGAAAAGTCAGATGTGGCTTCGGTTTAGGATCTTACCAAAAAGATAGCACTTACCCCCTCAGCATTGTCCAAAGGTTTAGTTCAAAGGGGTAAATCATGGCAGGAGAGCTCCAAGCTGGAGCGTGCTCCTCATGCTCCATGTGGGAAGCCGGGAACATTTCCAGTGCCCGGGGCCAGCATGTGTACAGGAAGTGTCTCCACTGCAGCTCCGGTTTTGGAGCAGTGGTGAGGGACACTGTGGAGCATCCGCGAGGCGGAAAGTGTTGTGGATAGCACATATTGAGAGGTAGTCACACCACAGGCCCAGACTCCACAGGCAGGAAGGGAATGGGTAACCACTAGACAGAGCAAGAGAGCTAGGCAGGCAGTGCAGCAATCTCCTGTGGCCATTCCTCTGCAAAACAGATCTACCGCTTTGGATACTGTTGAGGGGAATGGCCTCACAGTGGAAAGCAGCAACAACCAAACTCGTGGCATCACTGTTGGTTCTGCTCCAGAGGTGACGAGTAAAAAGTTTTGGAATGCAATAGTTATACGATATTCGATTGTAATGGGATTCAATTGTGGCCGGAAATGAGACTCCAGGAAGGTAAATTGCTTCCCTGGTGTTGGGGTCAAGGATGTCTCGGAACGGTTGCATGACATTCTGGAGGAGGAGGGTGAACATCCAGTGGTCGTGGTACACATCAGTACCAACGACATAGGTTAAAAAAGGGCTGAGTTCCTAAAAGTTGAATATAGGGAGTTTGGAAGAAAGTTGAAAAGTTGGATCTCAAAGGCACTGATCTCAGGATTACTACCAGTGCCACGTGCTATTCCATCCAGGAATAACTAGATAAAGTGCACAAATACGTGGCTGAAGAGATGGTGTGAGAGGGAAGGTTTCAGATTCCTGGGACATTGAGGCCGGTTCTGGGGAGGTGGGAACAGCACAAATTGGGTTGGTTACACATGGGCAGGACGAGGACTGATGGTCGTGGGCGACTGTTTGAATAAAAGAACAAAGAACAAAGAAAAGTACAGCACAGGAACAGGCCCTTCGGCCCTCCAAGCCTGTGCCGACCATGCTGCCTGTCTAAACTAAAATCCTCTACACTTCCTGGGTCCGTATCCCTCGATTCCCATCCTATTCATGTATTTGTCAAGATGCCCCTTAAATGTTACTATCATCCCTGCTTCCACCACCTCCTCCGGCAGCGTGTTCCAGGCACCCACAACCCTCTGTGTAAAAATACTTGCCTCGTACATCTCCTCTAAACCTTGCCCCTCGCACCTTAAACATATGCCCCCGAGTAATTGACCCCTCTACCCTGGGGAAAAGCCTCTGACTATCCACTCTGTCTATGCCCCTCATACTTTTGTAGACTTCTATCAGGTTGATCCTCAACCTCCGTCGTTCCAGTGAGAATAAACCGAGTTTATTCAACCGCTCCTCATAGCTAATGCCCCACATACCAGGCAACATCCTGGTAAATCTCTTCTGCACACTCTCTAAAGCCTCCACATCCTTCTGGTAGTGTGGCGACCAGAATTGAACACTATACTCCAAGTGTGGCCTAACTAAGTTTCTATATAGCTGCAACATGACTTGCCAATTCTTATACTCAATGCCCCGGCCAATGAAGGCAAGCATGCCATATGCCTTCTCCACCCGTGTTGCCCCTTTCAGTGACCTGTGGACCTGTACATCTAGATCTATCTGACTTTCAATACTCTTGAGGGTTCTACCATTTACTGTATATTCCCAACCTGTATTAGACCTTCCAAAATGCCTTACCTCACAGTTGTCCAGATTAAACTCCATCTGCCATCTCTCCGCCCAAGTCTCCAAACGATCTAAATCCTACTGTATTCTCTTACAGTCCTCATCGCTATCTGCAATTCCACCTACCTTTGTGTCGTCAGCAAACCTACTAATCAGACCAGTTACATTTTCCTCCAAATCATTTATATATACTATGAACAGCAAAGGTGCCAGCACTGATCCCTGCGGAATACCACTAGTCACAGCCCTCCAATTAGAAAAGCACCCTTCCATTGCTACTCTCTGCCTTCTATGACCTAGCCAATTCTGTATCCACCTTGCCAGCTCACCCCTGATCCCGCGTGACTTCACCTTTTGTACCAGTCTACCATGAGGGACCTTGTCAAAGGCCTTACTGAAGTCCATATAGACAATATCCACTGTCCTCCCTGCATCAATCACCTTTGTGACCTCTTCAAAAAACTCTATCAAGTTAGTGAGACACAACCTCCCCTTCACAAAACCATGCTGCTTCTCACCAATACGTCCATTTGCTTCCAAATGGGAGTAGATCCTGTCTCGAAGAATTCTCTCCAGTAATTTCCCTACCACTGACGTAAGGCTCACCGGCCTGTAGTTCCCTGGATTATCCTTGCTACCCTTCTTAAACAAAGGAACAACATTGGCTATTGTCCAGTCCGCCGGGACATCACCTGAAGACAGTGAGGATCCAAAGATTTCTGTCAAGGCCTCAGCAATTTCCTCTCTAGCCTCCTTCAGTATTCTGGGGTAGAGCCCATCCGGCCCTGGGGACTTACCTACCTTAATATTTTTCAAGACGCCCAACACCTCGTCTTTTTGGATCTCAATGTGACCCAGGCTATCTACACACCCTTCTCCAGACTCAACATCCACCAATTCCTTCTCTTTGGTGAATACTGATGCAAAGTATTCATTTAGTACCTCGCCCATTTCCTCTGGCTCCACACATAGATTCTCTTGCCTATCCTTCAGTGGGCCAACCCTTTCCCTGGCTACCCTCTTGTTTTTTATGTACGTGTAAAAAGCCTTGGGATTTTCCTTAACCCTATTTGCCAATGACTTTTCGTGACCTCTTCTAGCCCTCCTGACTCCTTGCTTAAGGTCCTTCCTACTTTCCTTATATTCTACACAGGCTTTGTCTGTTCCCAGCCTTCTAGCCCTGACAAATGCCTCCTTTTTCTTTTTGACGAGGCCTACAATATCTCTCGTTATCCAAGGTTCCTGAAATTTCCCGTATTTATCCATCTTCCACACAAGAACATGCCGGTCCTGAATTCCTTCCAACTGACATTTGAAAGCCTCCCACATGTCAGATGTTGATTTACCCTCAACCATCCGCCCCCAATCTAGGTTCTTCGGTTCCTGCCTAATATTGTTATAATTAGCCTTCCCCCAATTTAGCACATTCACCCTACGACCACTCTTATCCTTGTCCACCAGCACTTTAAAACTTACTGAATTGTGGTCACTGTTCCCGAAATGCTCCCCTACTGAAACTTCTACCACCTGTCCGGGCTCATTCCCCAATACCAGGTCCAGTACAGCCCCTTCCCTAGTTGGACTGTCTACATATTGTTTTAAGAAGCCTTCCTGGATTCTCCTTACAAACTCTGCCCCGTCCAGGCCTCCAGCACTAAGCGAGGCCCAGTCAATATTGGGGAAGTTGAAGTCTCCCATCACAACAACCCTGTTGTTTTTACTCGTTTCCAAAATCTGTCTACCTATCTGCTCCTCTATCTCCCACTGGCTGTTGGGAGGCCTGTATTAAACCCCCAACATTGTGACTGCACCCTTCTTATTCCTGATCTCGACCCATATAGCCTTGCTGCCCTCTGAGGTGTCCTCCCGCAGTACAGCTGTGATATTCTCCCTAGCCAGTAGCGCAACTCGGCCACCCCTTTTATATCCCCCTCTATCCCTCCTGAAACATCTAAATCCTGGAACGTTTAGCTGTCAATCCTGTCCTTCCCTCAACCAGGTCTCTGGCAACAACATCATAGTTCCAAGTACTAATCCAAGCTCTACGTTCATCTGCCTTACCCGTAATACTTCTTGCATTAAAACATATGTACTTCAGGCCACCAGACCCGCTGTTTTCAGTAATATCTCCCTGTCTGCCTCAGAGCCATACTGGCCCTATTTCCTAGTTCTCCCTCCATGCTTTCACACAGAACACAGAACAGTACAGCACAGAACAGGCCCTTCGGCCCTCAATGTTGTGCCGAGCAATGATCACCCTACTCAAACCCACGTATCCACCCTATACCCGTAACCCAACAACCCCCCCTCTTAACCTTACTTTTTTTATAGGACACTACGGGCAATTTAGCATGGCCAATCCACCTAACCCGCATATCTTTGGACTGTGGGAGGAAACCGGAGCACCCGGAGGAAACCCATGCACACACGGGGTTGGACGTGCTGACTCCGCACAGACAGTGACCCAGCCGGGAATTGAACCTCGGACCCTGGAGCTGTGAAGCATTTATGCTAACCACCATGCTACCGTGCTGCCCCTTCTGACCTATTGCTCCGGTACCCACCCCACTGCCATACGAGTTTAAACCCTCCCGTGTGACACTAGCAAACCTTGCGGCCAGGATATTTATGCCTCTCCAGTTTAGATGCAACCCGTCCTTCTTATACAAGTCACACCTGCCCCGGAAGAGCTCTGAGTGTGGTTTGCGAGGGTTTAAACTAGAGCGTCAGGGGCTGCGAATCTAAGCTGGGTGACAAGGGAAAGAGAAGCTAGGACAGTAATTAAATAAAGAACAGTAAAATGTAAAAATGGTAGCCCTGGTAATCAAGCGCGAGAGGCAAATAGGACCACAGTACAAAGAAAGTTAAGGGTATAAAAAATGACAAAAAGGCAACCTTTTGTCGCTTAATGCTCAAAGAATTCAGAATAAGGTAAACGAACTGGCGGCACAAATCGAGATGAATGGATATGATCTCGTTGTCATTAAAGAAACATGATTACAAGGGGATCAAAACTGGGAACTTAATATTCAGGGATAGTTGACCTTTAGAAATGAGAGGAGGAAAGGAAAAGGTGGTGGGGTAGCGCTTTTAAATGAGGACAGATTGAGAGACGGTCGAGACTCGGATGTTGTAGAATCCATTTGGGTGCAGGCAAAAATGTTGGGTGCCATTGTTAAGGGCAGCACGGTGGCATAGTGTTTAGCACTGCTGTCTCACAATGCCAGGGACCCAGATTCAATTCTGGTCTTGGGTGACTGGAGTTTGCACACTCTCCCTTTGCAATAATAATAATAATCTTTATTATTGTCACAAGTCGGCTTATAGTAACACTGCAATGAAATTACTGTGAAAATTTCCTGCCTGCATGGGTTTCCTCCGGGCTCTCTGGTTTCCTCCCACAGTCTAAAGATGTGCAGGTTAGTTGGATTGGCCACGATCAATTGTCCCTTAGTGCAGGGTAGGTTACTAAGGATGAGCAAATAGACCTGGGTGGGGAGCTCTTTGAGATGGTCGGATTGGATTTAATGCGCCAAATGGTCTCCTTCTGCATTGCAGTGATTCTATAAAAATCCCGAGGGGAAAGTAGGAGCAGAGGATAGACCCCCAGGAGCTGCACAGAAAGCTAACACAAAGCTGCACCAAATAATCAGGAAGGCAAATGGAATGTTGGCCCTTATTTCAAGGGGGTGACAGAGAGAGTAGAACGGGAGGACATTCGGCACGTCGAGCCTGCTCTGCCATTCATTAGGATCATGGCTAGTCATCCAACTCAATAGTCTAATCCCGCTTTCTGTGACATAGTGATACCAACTGAACCACAGCTGACAAAATATCTAACTAGTATTTAGATTCAGACTTCCACACAATATTTATCATCAATTGCTATGACTGCCTGAGAAAGAAGTACACTTTGGAGTTGATTTCAAATTTTCCAAACAACAGCAATGGTTTTGGTCCCCAGTCATTGCCCAATCAGTTTTCCACCCAAATGGATCAATTAAAATCATCCCCTTTGTGTTTTCCTTTCCACTGTCACATCATTCCCAAACTTTTACACCTTTGTACATTCATGTCATCCAATTTGGTTTGTCCGGGTATCATCTTTTGTTCATACTTTACAAAACAATTTGCAATACAAAGAGTGAGATAAGGGATGAGATACAATGAAATTGATATCCATAGGTTCAAATAATCTGACTGTATTTTAGAAAGCACATTTTCTTTTGCTAACTTTAATGTTTTTGAATGTTATCCTTTCAAATAGCAATCCATATTTAAAGGTCTTTGAAACACGTGCAAAGTAGCTGATAATCTGGTACAAGGTTAATAAAATTATCTTGTTTTCAGTCTGGCCTTTTTTGCATCATTATGGCCATTAGAGCCAAACCAAATGAATAAATATCGCTAATTAATTAGGAACACCATTGGAAATCTAAATTTGCATTGTAGTATGTTGTTTTGACAAAGGATTACAAGGTTATTGCTCATCCCCTAATGCTCCAAACACAAGGCATCAGCTCTTAAAGCGGTGCAGCTCTTAAAGCGGTGTTGAACCTCTTGTGTTGAACAAAAGAAAATCAAAGCTCCATCTCCAGTGATGAATTCCATTCTCTCAACTCATTTACTGGTAACTAAATGGAATAATACCCATTTTTCAGGGGATGATGAGCTGTTTATAATGGATATCTAAGCACTGGCCCAATTGTTTTGTGCATGACAGCCAGTTATTTTTTTAAATTTTAGAGTACCCAGTTATTTTTTTCCAATTAAGGGGCAATTTAGTGTGGCCAATCCACCTACCCTGCACGTCTTTGGGTTGTGGGGGTGAAACCCACGCAGAAACGGGGAGAATGTGAAAACTCCACATGGACAGTGACCCAGGGCCGGGATTGAACCCGGGACCTCAGCACCGCGAGGCAGCAGTGCTAACCACTGCGCCACTGTGCCGCCCACTGAATAAGAGTCACTTATATACAGCTCACAGAACAATTATATATAGTGCCTCGAAACGGATAAGTCTTGGGAATGGTTTCCAGAGTTTAGCTGGTCAGGTGTGCCACATCAGGCAATAGGACGCCCCGTTCTTTTCTATTCACTCATTTTAATCAACAAAAAAAGCATTGCACCTCCCCCCTAGTGGCTTTCTGATACGTTGAGCGGGGCTCTGCACGGGGAAAGTTATTGCTCGATACCCCACACTTCCTGTGGGCACTCTCCAAACATCTGAAACGACATTTGACTTCAGCAACATTGACAACTTGCATTTCTATCGCGCTTTTCGCAACCACTGGTTATCGCAAACACGTTTCAGCCATTGATGGAGTGTTGAAGTAACATCACTGTTACAATGCAGGAAATACAGCAGCCAGTTTGTGCACAGCAAGCTCCCACACACAGCAATGTGATAATCACCCAATTATAATAATCTTAATTATTGTCACAACGTGTTTTTTGTGACATTGATTGAGGGGTAGATATTGGCCAGGACACAAAGGATGGCTCCCTTGCTCCACTTGGGAATAATGCCATGTCCACCACAGAGGGCAGATGGGGCTTTTGTTTAGCATCTCACTGGACAGACACAATGCAATGGAGTGTCAACCTTGATTTTTGTGCTCAGGGCACTGGAGTGGGATTTGAACACACAACCTTCTGAATCAGAGTTGAGAGTTCCACCAACTGAGTCAGGCAAGGCTAGAAAAGTATTTATGAATAACTATGTTTATATGTGACATAATATTTAACTACCAGTGCAAAATATTTATCACCCTCAACTACAATGTTTGTCAACCAGGGAAGTGGACTTTGGGGTCAATTTGAACTAACCCCATTAGCAGCAAAGGCTTGAGCCGGTGTTTTATGCTGAGGTAAATTTTTCTTTGCATTGAACTGCAGAATTCTGGTTTCGCATCCAATTCGCATCCAATAGTTAAAATCGACCTCTTTGTGTTTTCCTTTCCACTGCCATTCCATTCCCAAACTGGTGTACCTCTTTTCCCAGGCGTACGTATTCCCCACAGGACTTTGTAAAAAATAGCAGATGAGTGTGTTTAAACACTGATTGACGATAGCCTGAATGAAGATTTTACAGGAGCTGATTAACTGCATACTTCCCGAAACAATTCACGATGCAAATGAGGAGGAGTAGTGTGCAATGAATTTGAAACCCACAGGTTCAAATAATCCTAATCTATTGTAGAGAGCACATTTTCTCTTGATATCGTGGATGTTTTTGAATGTTATTATCCCACCAAATTGGAATCCATGATTAAATTTCAAACACGCAAAAGTAGCTGATAATCTGGTACAAGGTTAATAAAATTATCTTATTTTCAACCTGGCTTTGTATCATAATGGCCATTATAGCCAAATTAAATGAATAAATATTGGTAATTAATTTGGAGCACCTTCTGAAATCTCTATTTTCATTGGAGTAAATTGTTTTGACAAAGGATTACAAGGTTACAGCGCATCCCTAGTCCTCTAAACACAAGACATCATTTGCAGGTCTTAAAGCCGTGTTGTACCCGTTTCAAGTAAATCAAAGCTCCAAATCAGGGCCGGCTCAAGGCACCGGCAACTCGGGCAGTCGCCCGGGGCGCCATGTGCTAGGGGGCGCCAGACTCGGGTCCCGCGCATGCGCAGTTGGGCCGGTGCCAACCAGCGCATGCGCGGTGGCCGCACTCCCCCAGTGTGGCCGCACTCCCCCAGGGCGGCCCCCCCCGGTCCGTCCCCCCGCTCGGTCCGCTCCCCCCCCCCCGCCTCGGGTCCGTCCCCCCCTCGGGTCCGCCCGCCCCACCCCCCCTCGGGTCCGCCTGCCCCGCCCCCCCCTCGGGTCCGCCCCGCCCCGCCCCCCCTCGGGTCCGCTCCCCCCGCCCTCCCCTCGGGTCCCCCCCCGGGTCCGCCCCCCGGGTCCGCCCCCCCCCCCCCGGGTCCACCCCCCCGGGTCCGCCCCCCTCTCGGCCCCCTTGGCCCCGCCCCCCCTCTCGGCCCCCCCCCCCCCCAAGGGCGCCGAAGTTCAGCTTGCCCGGGGTGCCAGCAACCCTAGGGCCGGCGCTGCTCCAAATACAGTAAATTCCATTCTCTCAACTCATTTACTGGTAACTGAATTGTATTTAAGGAGATGAGGAGCATGCTTCTCATGGACTGACCTTTGGCTTCAGCAACAGCAACTTATATTTCTTCAGGATCTTTTTTTTTTCTAAAAATTTAGAGTACCCAAATAATTTTTTCCAATTAAGGGGCAATTTAACGTGGCCAATCCACCTAGCCTGCACATCTTTGGGTTGTGGGGGCGAAACCCACGCAAACACGGGGAGAATGTGCAAACTCCACACAGACAGTGACCCAGAGCCGGGATCCAACCTGGGACCTCGGCGCCATGAGGTTGCAATGCTAACCACTGAAAAATCGTGCTGCCCGTTTCTTCAGGATCTTTAACATAGTTAAGCACCCTTCACAGGAGTATCATCAACCGAAATGTGACACCCACTCTGCAAACCAAAAGATTGGTCAAGAAGCTGAGATTGTAAGTAGCACCATGAGGTAAGAGAGAAAGGTTCAGAGGGAAGAAGGTCGGGTGAAGAATTCTCGAGGTTAGCAAAATCCTGTCTGAACTTCCTGTTTTCTTTTTCAAATGGATTCTCTTGGCATTTATATTCCGCTGTTTTTTTTCTCCCCCCCCACTTTAGTTTTTGCTCCATGTCTGACGCACATTCCCGTTCTCCTGCCGCCTTGATTTTCTTGTTGTTTGCACGTTTAATTCTAATTTGAGGTATATTTCTTGTGGCGGGAAGGGCTTTCCAGCTCTTTTCAACATTTGTAAAAACAGGGAGCCCTCACTTTAAGTGATGGCTGCACCCCTGATAATTGCCACTTTAAGCGAAACCCCTTTAAGTGAAGTATGGTTTCCCAAAGGAATCAATGTGAAAGCCAGAGTTAGGTTCTTGAGGGCAAATTCTGCGCAGAAAAATCAATGTACACACTGTACCAAATGTGTGCAGAGCTGCGTGATCCTCGCTGAAATAAATTGCAAAATAGAAGAAATTGCTGAATATCACAGAATACCACCCACCAGTTTCTCTTAAACGATCCCTCTGGTTCGGGACGACTTGCGACCGACCTGGATGATGGGTTGAGGCGGCTGATGCAGTAAGTGAAATGAGCGATCTGCACCCTCTGCCACATGTGGAAAAGTGTTGCCTGGAAAATCAGTCGCTCTCTCCATTGGCACCTCCCTATAAGAACCTTCTCCCTCTGATTAAACGTCATCCAGAGTCGAAACGTCAGCTCTGTTTCTCTCTCCACAGATGCTGACTCACCTGCTGAGATTTTCCAGCAGTTTCTGCCTTTGTTTCTTCTCCCATTTGGGTTGGTCACCATGAGTTGCTGGTGATGTTTAACATCTTCGGAGATGCTTGAGGACACCCCTGAAGGTTTTCAGTGGAGGGGGCTTTGAGTGATTTACAGCCTCGATGCTGGCCATTGTGGCTTGGAGGGGTGGTGGGTGGGGGTTGGGGGGGGGGGGGAATGGGGGGGGGGTGGGGGGGAGAGGTGGGGGGGGGGAAGAGACTTTACTGTTGTCTTTCTTGTCACTGGATTTTGAGGATCTTTTGAAGACACAGCAAGGTCTTGCTGGAGTTAATGAGGCAAAGGGTCAGGATGACCCTTTGGATGACCCATCCATGACTGGCACTGAGACACTCTCACGCTGCTCATTCAGTCAGGTTTTTGGCTTTTTCTTGGATCCCCAGAAAACAAGCACGGCTGGACGGTTTTCTTTGGCTTTCACTGATAAATCTCCTTGTCGCGGTTCATGGCATCATTGAACGCCTCACCTGACATTCTAGTGTTGTGCAGGCAAGTGCTCATCTCAAAACGGTTGAACCATCCATGACTGGCACTGAGACACTCTCACGCTGCTCATTCAGTCAGGTTTTTGGCTTTTTCATGGATCCCCAGAAAACTAGGGAGGGACCTGGCACGTTGCGATCTTCCATCCAGGCTGTAGAGTCTTTCCACGTCCTGCGTGATGCTGTTTCTAGACTGACTCATCCTGCCAGCACACAGGGTGGAACATTTGGAGCACTTTGCTTGCTTTTGCCACCAGATTGATCCCAGTGCCGTGGGGGATAGCCCCAGACATCTCGTGACATTGACCATGCCATCTCCAGCTCAAAGCCATTTAGAATTTATTTAGAATTTAGAATTTAGAACAGTACAGCACAGAACAGGCCCTTCGGCCCTCGATGTTGTGCCGAGCAATGATCACCCTACTTAAACCCACGTAACCTGTATACCCGTAACCCAACAATCCCCCCATTAACCTTACACTACGGGCAATTTAGCATGGCCAATCCACCTAACCCGCACATCTTTGGACTGTGGGAGGAAACCGGAGCACCCGGAGGAAACCCACGCACACACGGGGAGGACGCGTAGACTCCACACAGACAGTGACCCAGCCGGGAATCGAACCTGGGACCCTGGAGCTGTGAAGCATTGATGCTAACCACCATGCTACCGTGAGGCCCCAAAAATGATGCTCGAACAATGCTTTTCTCAATTTCTTGGCAGAAGCAGGCCCAATCCCACCAGTTTACCCGGGGTTTCCTGCTCATGGTCTGACATGGTCTGATAGCACTTGAGAGAATGGTATCAAAGGCTATGGGGAGAAAGCAGGATTAGGCTATTGAGTTGGATGATCAGCCATGATTGTGATGAATAGTGGAGCAGGCTCGAAGGGCCAAAAGGCCTCCTCCTGCTCCTATCTTCTATGTATCTATGTGAGATCACTAGTCTCGAATACAGTGCAGTACAGTAAGCGACTTTAAGACCGCTTTAAGAACACCACATTTACACCAGGTTCCTCAAAACAGGCGATGCACTGTACAGTACAGAGCAGTACTACTGTACAGCAAATAATTATTTTACAAATAGACGTCCACAGCAGTTCCTCGGAACTAGCAGCAGGGACATTTGGAAAACAAAGTTTACAGAACAGTATCTATACAGTATAGTGGAGAATTCTTTCAGAAAACAAAGTCCACAGAATTCCTAAACCAGTGCGAGGTACATCGAAAAATGACGTCTCGTGAATGTAGAGAAAAGACAAAATGTTGGCAATTGCAAACTAGACTCCACACAGCATCATTGGGCCTGGTCGCCGAGGATGATATCATTTGAAGGTGTGACAACATCACTACGTCAGGCAGGTGATGGCATCATCATGTTGCTCGCAACGGTTGGGGAATGAAACCTAGACTTTTAAAACAAACCACTTTAAAAGGGGACACTTAAAATGGGGACTTAATGTATGTTCATTGCCTTTATCCCTTATTTATTTTACTTTAACACCCCCATCCACTCATCTACTCATATTCCCCCTCCATGTACAGCATCCCCTCGATAGCACTCATTCCACCTTAAGGGCCACTCATACACCTCATGCCACCTTATCTCGCTGGTCACGATGGAAAGACCTCAACAGCCATGTAGAGGTAAAGAAAAACAAATAAACATCTAACAATCTAGAATAACTCCCGTTCATACGCACTTCATACCGAAAAAATGCTTCATGAAACTCATTGAATGAATTTACTCTGCTCAAAAAATGAACAAATATCTATTTAATTACCACATCAAAGAAAGCCAACCCTTTAATACCCGCTTTAAACTATTAAAACATGAATTCAGGTGCCTGCTGATGCACATACCTTTTGGAGATTTTGAAACTCAGTCAAGCATTCTTAATGAACTCATCTATAATAACAGACCTTGGGAAAAGTCAACAATGAATTGTATTGAAACTACAGGAACAGATGTATTGTTTCTAATCTACACCAGATGGCCTGTCAATCAAAGCAGTGCAGCAGAGACAAACTGACTGTCCAACTGACAGCTGCATTCTGGATTATTTTCCATGTTTAAATGGCTGGGGATTTTAAATGTCTTGAGATCATGGCATTTAGCAGGACCTATCCAGCCTTCAAGACTGTTATGTCTGCTCCATAAAGTTGTGACTCCCACACTGTGGGTTAAGTCCTTTGGAAAAATGGATATGGGGTCTGTTTGAACACAGCACTAATTTCAAACAGTCATGCTGAGTTCGGTTTTCCCACCTGTGTGATTTACACCCCTCCCTCTTCCCACTGGGAAATGGGATCTGCCAGAAATGGGGCGGGATGGCCACATCCTCGTCCCACCCGTCATTTTAAAGGACTCCAGAGTCTGCTCAACCTGGCGAAAATCCAGCCCTTATGGGGGCTGGCCTACCCCCAAAAAAGGTGATGCAAAGATCTTGCTCTCAAAACCCTGGATGCCTGCAATGAATTCTCGCCATGGAGCTGAAATACCACTCTATTTTAAACAGGCCGCACTTCAAAATATTGATTCATTTTCTTCTGATATCATTTCATTGGTATCTGATTAAAGAGTGGAATTCAAACCAGTTGCAGTAATTCACACTTTCTTTCCTGCAGCTGAACCGTGTGACACCATTTGGTGTTGACATTGAGTTGAAGATTAGGATCAGACCTCGCCAAGATGCTGTCTAATAATTTCAGTGGGATACACCTCTCCACTATAGAATGCTGCGCATTTTTTACTTTTATTTCCAATTCTACTCTGCTTTTGACTTGCCCCTTTATTCCTCGAGCTCGGCTCAGTCCATGTTGTGAGATTTTAATCTGACTTTTCATACCGATATGCATTGTTTTGATTTATCGTAGACACTCTCTCTGAGTCAGTCTACATGCCTTGCAGTCTATCTTACTTCCACAGCGATGTTCAGCTCGGCTGCCAGTACTGGCAGTTGTTTGGGGGAGGTTACACAGTGTGCAGTGCACACACATTTATCATTTGTATGTCTTGACTGATTGGTATTGCCCTGTGGCTACGCTTTACTCACTTCATACAGCCTTGGCTGACACACTTTGAAAACACATGCTATATTTAACGTGTAACACTGCGGACAATGATTTCCCATCGCTATTGATCCGCGTTCCTGATGTGCAATCAATGCCGTGATAAATATTATGCAGCAGAATAGAGATTGAGTTGAAGACCCTTTTTCCTTTGGGGCAGCATGGTGGCATGGTGGTTAGCACTGCTGCCTCACAGTGCCAGGGCCCCGGGTTCAATTCAGACCTTGGGTGACTGTATGTGTGGAGTTTGCACGTCCTCCCCGTGTCTGCGTGGGTTTCCTCAGGATCCAAAAGTGTGCAGATTAGGCAGATTGGCAAGGCTAAATTTGCCCCTTAGCGTCCAAAAGGTTAGGTAGGGTTACGGGTATAGGGCGGGGGATTGGGCTTAGGTGGGGTGCTCTTCTGGAGGGTCGGTGAAGACTCAACGGGCCGAATGGTCTCCTTCTGCATTGTAGGGATTCTAATATTTTATTTTCCCTTAAAAATGTGAATGTACCTATTTTCTCACAAAGGATATTTCCACATTTTCTGCTTCGCCACGTCTGAGGTAAGGGAAAGGTTGGATGGTGGCAGTTATGGTCGGACAAGGAAAATAAAAGACACATGTGGTATCCTCATAATTATCAGCATAGCAAGGGTGAATGTAGTGTCGGGAGTAGCCACTAGAGGGAGCTACAGTTACAACTATATGAGGCAGTGATGCTAGAACTTAGGGGAGGCGTGTGTGCAGGGGACAGCCAGAGAAGGTCAGAAGAACAGATAATGTAAATGAGAACAGATCACAGTTTAAACCAGTAGTTATATTAGCTGTGGATGAGTGTAGTTAGATGTTATTAGTTAACTGTGTAATCTGAAGAAGTAAGTGTTGAATCTAAGTTAGTGATGTTAATTTTATAGCTTTGTTTAAGTTAAAGCTATTTGGTGGTCTTTGTGAACACTACACCAACTGTCCTGAAATAAGTAACACAAAGAACGCCACGACACATTTCTGTTATAACATAACAGTGGTTAGCATTGTTGCTTTACAGGCCAGAGTCCCAGATTCGATTCTCGCTTGGCTCACTGTCTGTGTGGAGTCTGCACGTTCTCCTTGTGTCTGCGTGGGTTTCGTCCGGGTGCTCCGGTTTACTCCCGCAAGTCCCGAAAGACGTGTTTGTTGGATGAATTGGACATTCTGAATACTCCCTCAGTGTACCCGAACAGGCACCGGAGTGTGGCGACTGGGGGATTTTCACAGTAACTTCACTGCAGTGTTAATGTAAGCCTACTTGTGACAATAATAATGACTGGAACTGCCGCAACCCATTCGATGGACCTGTCAGAATACCTCACTGATTTCAACCAACTCTGAGTTCTCTACCTGCTCTTATCTAAGCAGGGAATAGTTTACTCTGATGTGGTTCCTGGGTGCCAAATAGATGCAGGATGAAGGAGTTATTAAACAATTCAATTTAAAAAGACAACACACTCTGGTAAAGGAGTTTCAACTGAGAAAATTAATTATAAACTTGAGATACATCACCAAGGGGGCAGGGGACTATTTGGAGTCAATGGGGGTGAAACTGGTCAACAGCAGTGGTCCAAAGTTAACTGGCGGGGCAAAGTAGGCTGCCCATTCACTTTGTCCCATTTTCGATTCCACGAAAAAGAGCAAGGGAAAATTAATTAGTTTTGAGGCAGAGGGAAAAATTTAAAATTCTCAAGCTGAAAAATGGTTCGTGTTCAGCCCGACTCTGGCTAATGTAGGACAGCTTAATTATTTTGCTTCACATCCAGCTCTGCTTAGTTTAATTGCCACGACTTCCTGATGTTTGGAGAAAGATTGAAAAACAAAACCCCTTGTAATTCCTCCAAGGAGAAAATTGAGAAACATACAGCAGAGAGGAAAATGAAATTCTCCAAATCCATGTCTAATATTAAAACTGCAATAACTAATTGACTGCGCCCACTAAGAACTCGATTAGATCTTGCGCACAGCTTGTATTTTTGATGAGTTGCTCTAATTCAAATTCAAATATAACATTCAAAAATGCGCAAAGGTCAGTGTCTTCATGGCTTTTTAATCATTGATTACCTGTTTTTTAAGCTTCAGCTACCAAAGGCATTGCACCAGCTTTAAACCTCTGAAATCAAGGGTCAGATAAATCACTGGTTTAGCTCACTCGGCTAAATCGCTGGCTTTTAAAGCAGACCAAGCAGGCCAGCAGCATGGTTTGATTCCCGTACCAGCCTCCCCGGACAGGCGCCGGAATGTGGCGACTAGGGGCTTTTCACAGTAACTTCATTGAAGCCTACTCATGACAATAAGCGATTTTCATTTCATTTCATTTCATCATTGCAGAAAATAAAACTGTGATCGTTTTAGCAGAGGTGCACTCTGAGGAGATGGAAAGAGGGATGGTCGGGGTTCAGATCTCAAGTGAGCTGAAGAACGGCATACTTGCAGAGTGCTGAAACGAGTACATTCGAGCTGGTGGATGACTGGAAAATGTAACAGAACTAAAATAGCGTTGTTGCACAAATTCAGCCACAGGTGGGGAGGGTTACAATCACTGGAAAAGGAAATTGCTTTTTTTGGAAAAATAACCAGATGGAGCGAAGACAGAGTCTTTGTGATCCGGTTTGAAATGAGAAAAGGTTTGCTGTGCAGAGTGTCCTGAGCATTAGAATGACACTGAATGGAAATAACAAATCAACTCAACGCGCAACAATAAACCATTTCAATCGCATCTGAGCATCCTTATGTCCATTTGATGCCTTTGTGCAGAAATTTGTGATAGCGACAGATACCTTGCTTAACACGGTGCGAATAAATATGAAATTGTGGCTGTCGGATAGTTGTCTCTTGAAACTGAAAGATATAACTTCACCTTAGCTGCAGGATGGAAAAGGAAATCGATAATAAAAGTCAACAATGGAATCTTAAATGCATCGACCTCGGGAGTGAGGTTGGCACAGGTACAATTGAAGGTAGCTCACATTTGACGAGGTCGGGAATGAGTCACTTGTTCGAAGGGATTGAGGACATTAGGAAAATGTGCGGGATGGGCTGGCCAATCATGTTTTGGTGGTGCCTAAAACTGAGGATGTTCTGGAGCACCTTCTTCAGCACCATGTCGGCAGAGTTAACAGTTGGACCAAGGACCGGGTCCCTGAGGGGCCATGTTCAGGGTGTCGGACTTGCCGGAGCTCCAGACAGGGGCAGGGGGCAGATGTCTTCGCCTTTGCCTTGCTGGTGGCAAGGAGACGATCCTATTGGGTTGGAGGTCAGTTTCTCCACCCTGTGCCTCAGTATGGCTGGGAGATTTAATGGGGTTTCTAAACCTTCGAGAAGGTTAAACATAGCAAAGAGAGAACGAGGAGGTGGTTTCACAAGAGATGATGTCTGTTCATATCCCACTTTAAGGAATTATCCTCAGGCAGTAGCTAAAAGGGGAGGAGGGTAGTTAGTTATTTGATTCGTTGTTTTCAAGTTCAGTGAGGGATTGTTAAATGTTAGTTCAATATGTGTAATGCAAATTATGTAAAAAAATGAAAAAGCTGATAAATATATTTATTAAAAAACCTGTGAATCTGCACATAAAAGAGGCTGACAGCTTTGAAGGAGTGGGCCGAGGGGGAAAGAACAGAGACAGTTTCTGTGCAACATTAAGAGCTCAGTCTGTGAAAATCAGGATATCGGAAGGAGCTAAAACTTTGACAACTTTGAGGTTGCTTCTTGGGCCGCCTTACAAAGTGTGTAGAGTTGTCATTCAAAAGACGGCCGACTAGATTCTCCGTTCCTGAGACTAAGTGTTGACACCGGGGCAGAATTTATGGAGTTCCACGACAGCCAAACTGCCGCCATAACTGGACCAATTCATCGACCATGGAGGGGCTAGGACCGAAGCCACATGGAGGACAATCGACTCCAATGAGAAACAGTGCTGGATTCGCCAGGTCCGTGATTGACACACAGGAGGCTGGCAAGCTGCAGCCGTATATACACACTGCACTCCCCACACATACCATCCCAGCCAACAAGATGGCACTGGTTGCGCTGGAGCACGTCCATCCCGTTGATAGATCAGCTGGGACCAGAGGGTACCGAGGGGGGTGCCCTAGGGAGACACCCATACGACCCATGGCGCTGGCCCCTAGGTGGCATGGTGGCACAGTGGTTAGCACTGTTGCTTCACGGCGCCAGGGCCCCAGTCTCGATTCCCGGCTTGGGTCATTGCCTGTGCAGAGTCTGCACATTCTCCCCATGTCTGCGTGGGTTTCCTCCGGGCGCTTAGGTTTCCTCCCACAGTCCAAAGACGTGCGGGTTAGGTGGATTGGCCACTCTAAATTCCCTTTAGTGTCCAAAAATGGTCAGGTTTGGGATACTGGGTTACGGGAATAGGGTGGAGATATGGGCTTGAGTAGGTGCTCTTTCCAAGGGCCAGTGCAGACTCAATGGACCGAATGGCCTCCTTCTGCACAGTAATTCTATGAATAGGTCCACAGCGGGCAGTCAGTGGAATGCACAGCTGCATAGCTGCCTTGCAGGCCATGGCAATGGTGCACCATGCCCGTCTAGCAGCCAACGGCGTGACTGAGAGCAAACTATGGCAATGTTGGACACTTTCAGTCCCCCCTCTCTCCCTCAGCAGCAATGACGCCTGTTTCATGAGTTTTAAAAGCACAAGTGAACTGGGAACTCGCCCCGGTGGAGGTGGGAAATCTCAGAGGCCCCGGAGAATAGGCCCCAGGCTCACTCATGACATGCCAATGGCGTTTACTGTAGTTGAGTTGTGGAACGCATTGGCGTTTCTGTCGAGGCACCAGAGAATTGCCATTTGCCATGAAACCAGCACCCGCCCCGATTTGGGTGTGTAAACCAATTCTCCATCCAATCACGTTTCCTGATTCCAGTATCAGCTGTCGGAGAAACACACTTGACATCTTTGACAATGCAGCACTCCCTCAAGGCCGCACGGAAATATTGATTTAAGTCACGTGGTAAAGTCTGGACTTGGGCTTGAACCCAAAGCTTTCTGACTGAGTCTATTCAATCAAACTGACACTCACTTAATTTCATTATGGTAAATCCAATTTGCCATTGGACACACAGTAAGTTGGATGACTGGTACAGTAAAGAATATTCCGTCCTCACTCTGCAACGTGTGAGTATCTTCCAACCCGGGGCATATTCTCTTATGGTTACATCTATAAATATTAGTCAATACATTCAATGCGACTAACTGTGGATTCAGATTCAGCTCATTAAGTTGTCGATCAATAAACAAGGATATGACCAGCAGAGATGGCTTTGTGATTTTGGTACTCAATTGTGCATTTGTTAATGAAATGATAAGAAGAAAAGACCATAAGATGTAGGAGCAGAATGAGGCCAGAATGTGTGAGCATTTTTTGATCATTCCAATTGTTTTGCTCCCTTGGTGCCTGAATATTATTTGTACAGTAAATATCTTCATGTGAAATATATTTACTTGTATGGTGTGAGGGAGTTTCTATTAAGATAATGTATGTCTATGGCTTAAAAGGTTTTGACAGTCGTATATGTGTTAAGTCAGCAATATTTACTCTACACCACTGACCTATAAGATTCTCAGTGAGGTCATATTACATTGTTGGAATTGAACAATAGAATAATTTTGGGAAGTGCAGGGAAGTTTTAGTGGCTGACGGGTCCCAGAGTGGAAGCCCTAACTGGCTGTCGGTGTCTCCCCTTCTCCAATTTCTTACAGATATAACAACATGACTGGCTATGTCGATCCCGCAGAAGTTTCCATGTGGTGCTGCTGCACAGGAGAAGTTAGCAGCAAGGTCGATGCAGGCTGGAGATAATACCCCGTGTGCAGGGGGCTGCCACACATCCTGAAGACCTGGTCGCCTGGCAGGCCGAGAAAGAATCCAGAGGGGGACGCCAGTCACAGCCCAGAGTGTGCAGGCATGATTGATCTTTCGAAGTGATGACGGACAGCATGTTCCGCAGGAGACTCAACAAAGAGACAGTGGGGCATATGTGCCACCTCCTCGCGGACGTGGCACCCCTCGGAGGAGGAGGACACCCACTCACGGTGGCCATGAAGATCACCCCAGCACTTCCGGGGACGTTGGGCGGGAGGCAGCCGCACATTGGAGGGCTCCCGTTCGGGAGGGGCAACGAAGGTGGCAAAAGCAGGGAGAAGGCACAGTGAAGGGAAATGTCGAAAATAAGTAAAAAAAAACAGCCATGAGAAAAGCGGCTGAAAGTCCGTCGGGAAGTGGAAAAGTCACCATGGGGATGGCAAGAAAAGTGGACGCTGGGGCACCAGGGGAGGCCGCATTGCCCACGGCTGAAGAAATGACTAAGGTGATGGCCGTGGAACCCGAAAGGCACTTTCACAAAACACATGGAGGCTATAAGGAAGGAGATGGGGGCGGTATTGAAAGTGCTGGTGGAGGAGGCGATTACCCCGGTGAGGGCGACGGTATTGAGCGCAGTGGCGGAGGTGTGGGAGCAAGATGAGGCGCTGAAAGAAGTGGAAGAGACATTACTGCAGCACAGTAATCAACTTACCTCAACGGGGAAGGAGCTGCGGAAGGTGATAGAGATCAACAAGGGTCTGCGAGCCAAAATGAACGACTTGGAAAAGAGATCCAGGCGACAGAATCTGAGGATTGTGGGTCTGCCCGAAGGAGTGGAAGGCCCGAGGCCGACTGAGTATTTTACCACAATGTTGGCAAAGCTATTGGGGGAGGGGGATGATCCATCCCGATATGAACTGGATCGGGCTCATCGGTCGTGGAGGCCTGTACCAAAGGAGAGTGAGTCGCCAAGAGTAGTGACTCTGTGTTTTCTTAGGTACAGTGTGAAGGAGAAGGTCCTGTGCTGGGCAAAGCAGAAGTGGGTGGTGCAGTGGGCTGGAGCTGGTATATGCATATATCAGGACTTTGCGGTGGAGCTGGTGAGGAGGCGGGCTGCCTTCAGCCGGGTGAGAAGGCACTGTACATCAGCAAGGTGCAGTGCGGCATAGTATATCCGGCTAAGTTGAGGGTGACTTACAAATCCAAGGACTTTTATTTTGGGACGGTGGAAGCAGCAGAGGAGTTTGCGAAGGCAGAAGGACTGTGGCTGAATTGAAAAATGGTCATGTATCGATGTAGCCTCATGCAACTGTATTTTTCCACTGCGTGCTGGTGTACGTGCTAATTGAGACAACATTGTATATATTTGGACAAGGGAAAGAGATGGGACTTTCACTTGCAATGATGGTTCTTTGGGGCTTGGGTGTGTATGCGGGGTTTGTGTGCTAAAGGGGATTTCTTAGTTTTCCTGGGACCGGGCAAGGGGGAAAGAGACCCGGGCTGGGGCCTCCAGGCTGGCTGGTTTAAGCCGGCCAGTGAACGGGGGTGAGGTTGGGGGATTGGCTGTGGCAGAACAGGGTCCGATGAGTCTAGCCGGGGTGGAAAGTTGGGGGGAAGGAACAGAGATTAGGGGGAGGAGTTTTATAAGAGGAAGTGGAGGGGAGGAGTTGGGGAGCGGGGTTTATAATTCATGGGTGTCATTTACAGTACTCTTTCGGGGATTGGATGGCATTGAATGTTAGGGGGGGGGGGGGGGGGGGGAGGGGGTGAACTGTATAGGTCAATGGTGACCATAGGCAATTCCTGATTCCTTTTTCTTTTTTCTTTTCCTTTGCTTTTTGCACCGTGGGAGGGTTTGTTTTATTTGATGCTTTATTGTCAGGTGTGCCGTTGTATGGGGTGGTGGGAGGATGGGATCGTTGTTGATGAGGGGATTGACTTTGTGTTTGTTACCGTTTGCTGCTTGTTGATGGGGTGTAAATCCTGAAGGAAATGTGAAAATGGAGAATAAAAGTATTTTACAAAAATAAGATCACCGCAGCCCTGAACCTCCATGCAGCTGCTGCAATCCAAGGCTTGAGTGGGGACTTGGCGGCATTTTCAAAGCTACAGCCCACAATTGCATCTGTGACGTCACAGATCAACTTTGAGCTGGACCAGGCCTACCAAGATTCCCAGGCTGCAGGATTTTCCACCACCGCCCGGATGCCCGAGGTCCAGAAGACAATGGACGGCACGCATGTTGCCTTGTGCGCACCAGGGTATCAGAGAGTGCCCTTCATTATCAGGAAGGAGTTCCACTCCCTGAATGTTTCACTCATGGGCAACCACCGCCTAAAGATCATGCAAGTGTGTGCATTTTTCCGAGGGAGTGTGCATGACAGCAACTTCCTGGACACTTGGAGATCCCCGGCACCTACGAGGACCACCCCAGGGAGACGAGATGGCTCATTGGGGTACCCTTTGAGATCCTGGCTGATCCTGGCTGAGGCAGAAACCCGATAGAATGAGGCCCATGTTCCACCCGGACTTTTATTGAGCGGTGCATCAGACTGTTCAAAATGCAGTTCCGATGCCTGGACCACTCCATTGTACTACACCAGCCAGAGGGCCTCCCGCTTTGTGGTAGTCTGCTGTGCCCTCCACAACCTGGAACAACAGCAGGGCGATGTGCTGGAGGAGGAGGAGTCACATGCAGCCTTCTCGGAGTAGGAGTAGGAGCTGGACCAGGAGGGGCTGGAGGACAAGACGGGGGAGGAGACGGAGGATGGAGGACAAGCGGCGGCAAGGGTCCGGCATGCCCTGAGGACCACGGAGGCCCTCATCCTCACACTTTGCTCATAGGACAAGACTTTGGCTTCAGGTCACTCCCCCCCTCCAACCACCCCTCCGTCAATCCCTCCAGTCCCCTCTCCAACCCTTATTCCTCCAATCCCCGCCTACCCTGGTCCACCTTCCAACAGTCTTTGCAACATCGCCCCAGGGT
This sequence comes from Scyliorhinus canicula, assembly GCF_902713615.1. Lineage (NCBI taxonomy): Eukaryota > Metazoa > Chordata > Chondrichthyes > Carcharhiniformes > Scyliorhinidae > Scyliorhinus > Scyliorhinus canicula. The sequence continues at coordinate 5,921,697 of NC_052150.1, read as the reverse complement.
GATGGGCCTGTGTCGGCATAGTCGGCAGGTCAATACACAGCCCAGAGTTTTACACCAACCCCTTTAGGATTTCTCTGTCTTGACTGTTGTGAAAACTGCTCTCAGTTGTTTTAACTCGCGATCCCCAGACTGTATTGAAATTACATCAGACGTTTGATCGACCGCTGTAGTCTGCTGTTCAACTTTAAATCTAGTTACTTCAATTATCTCTTTAACTCAGAACTCTGGGCGAAATTCTCCGACCCCCACGACGGGTGGGAGAATAGCGGGAGGGCCTTCCCGACATTTTTGCCGCCCTCCCGCCATTCTCCCCCCCCCCCCCCGCCGAAGTCCCGACCCGAATCGCTGCCGCCGTTTTTTTACGGCCGGCAGCGATTCTCAGCTGTTAGATGGGCCGAAGTCCCAGCCCTTTCCGCCGTTTTTACGAACGGCAAACACACCTGGTCTTGCCGTTCGTAAACACGGCGTCACAAACTCGCTTTTTATAACCATGGCACCGATTGGCACGGCAGTACCACGGCCGTGCCAAGGGTGCCATGGGCCTGCGATCGGTGGGCACCGATCGCGGGCAGCGGGCCCGCTGCCCGCGCACTACTTGTCCTTCCGCCGCCCCGCAGTATCCATTCGCGGGGCGGCTGAGGGGCAACCCGGCCCGCGCATGCGCGGGTTTCGCGCAAAAACGCGATGACGTCACCCGCGCATGCGCGGGTTGGAGTATTCCAAACTGCGCATGCGCGGCTGACATCATATGACGCGTCAGCCGGCGCTAACTCCGGCAAGCGGGCTTAACGATTTTCGTTAAGCCCGTCTTGCCGGAGCCTACGGCGTCGGGCTGCTAGCCCCGACCGGGGACCAGAATCGGTCCCCGGTCGGGAAGGGGCGCGCTGCCATAAAACCCGCCCGGGTTTTACGGCAGATTTACGATTTCTCCCGTTTTGGGAGAATCTCGCCCTCTTTGTTTCCTCTTCCATGAGTTATTTTGAATCATACCTTAGTCTCTATTCACTTAACTCCAGAGTTATTGGACAATTCTCTCAATTTCTCTCATTTTCTTAATTAGCTGGACTTCAGATTTCCAGCAGATGTTTTCTTAACCATCACTCCAGAGTATGGTCTTTCTTCTAGCAAGGCTGAGAGCGATGTTCCCTTTTTACCCTTCTAAAACCAGTTTCTTCTCGCTGGGCTGTGAGAGCTGCCTTCTCTTTCACTACCTATCTTCAATTGCAATCAAATTAGCTAAACTAAAACTCAATCATTCTCTGCCTTACAAGGCCACAGTTGCTAAGCAACGACTGCTGGTTTATTTATTCTTTATGCCTTAACTCTCTCTGAGTACAATAGAAACACAGCTGGAACTGAACCAACCCCAAACTTTCAGATGCGTTTGTCCAACATGAATCTAACTATTCCAGGCACAGAAAAATTAAATTAAACTCATTTTAAACTATATCTTATTTATAATGCGTCCCAATACAAATATAAATCCCTTAAAACTACTTTTCTTTTCCCAACAGTGTGCTCAGCTCAGAACCTGAGCTCCAGTTCATTGACAACTACATTTCCAAAGCACATGAGAAAATGCGCCTTTCACTAAACATCTGGAAAACTGAAGTCTTCCTCCAACCGGCTGCCACAGCAAAACACCTCCCTTCCATCAGTCATGATGAACAGCAAGATCCTGTGAATCATTTTCCAGATTTTGGGAGCCTCATTTCGAGTGAGACAGTCATCGGTGACAAAACCCACCTCCGATGTGCCAGGTCAGCCTTCAGCTAACTGAGGAAAAGAGGATCAGGTGATATTCCAGGACCAAGATATCAAACTTGAGACAAGGTCATAGTTTACCAGGCAGTGGTCATCCCTATGCTCTTATATACTTCAGAGACTTGATAGATCTACAGTGGATACCCCGAAGATTTGGAGAAGTACCACCAATGGTGCTTTTATAAGTGTCTTCAAATCCAGTGGTGGAAAAGGTGGTCCAACGGGAATGTCCTCTCCCAAACCAACAAGCCTGGTGTTGAGGTGGTAATTACTCAAAACCAGCTCTGCTAGACAGGACATGTTACTCGTATGCCTGACACCAGACTTTGGAAGCAGCAGCTGTACTTGGAATACATTCACAGCATGGCAATCCCAGGAGGGTAACAGAAGCCATAGGGATGACCTCAAACTTACCCGTCGGCTGTTTGGAGACCCTGCTTGTGACAAACCAAACTGGAGATGATTTATTCAGGAAGGCATCAAACATGTCGAAGGACTTTGTGGGAAATATGCAAAGACGGGGCATCTGAGGGAGTGCACACACCTCCAAACAACCTATTTACCCAACCCTTCAACACCACCTGCCTGCATGTCACCACGTCTGCATTCACACATTGGACCGAGCAGTCATCTCAGAATCCATTGAACCACAACAAATGCAAATCATTCTCAACCTTGAGAGATTGCTTAAAAGGAAGTGAATGTGCTCGCTTCCACATACATGTCTCCAACGCTTTAACAGTCAACAGCGTGAGGATAGGTCCTTGTGTCTCTCTCTCTTCTTCTTGCTGCTTTTGTGACACCAAAAGTGTTGAACATCCAAAAGACAACGATGACAGCTCTTTGACAATGTAAAGTGAAAGACATTTTAATACAGACAATTCAAAAATGATTCACGCAATGGAGTAGTACATTCCTAGACCTGACAATTGCCTTTGTCATGAGGAATCGGTCTGTGTGGGCGGATAATAGCTGTATATCCCATTGGACACATGTTTCCGCCTTTTGGCCCAATCCAATGTGGACAAAGCCTTAAAATTCATGGCTTTATCCGAATCTATGCATGTATAATTAACTTACTTTTCTCATCACCTCAGGACTGGTATGATGCCAGATTTCTGTATTTGCCACAAAGCGAGGAACGTTGTAGGTAATATTTATTTCTTAGATTAACAGCTTCCATATAAAGAGGGGAAGGCAGTCATTTCTATAAAGCATATGTAACAGCTTATGTAAGGGCCTGGGGGAGGCTTACAGGAAACGGACGATCAAAACAGTAGTGTAGCAAAGTGTGAATATAATTAATATTTGTAAATATTATCAATTCTTTCATTAACTTTTGGAATTATGCTATACATTAAGTTATTTAACTGTATGAGTATCTGGGTTGTGGGGGAGAGGTGCTGCAGTGTGAGGGTAGTGTTATGAGGATGGTCCTGTCTGTGACAGATACTGGTTCAACATGCGTCACTCTCTGACACTGAAGACTGTAATAGTTGTGGGCTATGTAACAGTAAGGTATTATCAACTAAATAACAGCAAATTTTCTACTTGTGTACTTTCTCATTGGGAAACCAATGGCATGAACCTTGCAATTTTCCAATACATACACCCCACGTCCAAGGCCAAAAGTGGAGAATATATTACAGCTCAAACAAGCTGCTGAACTAAAATGTTCAAACACTGCAAATCAGACTTGGACTGAATGTCAGGCCTGGATTTTCACAGCGATGGTGAGCTTCCCCATCATTGCAAAATTGGCAGAAGCAGCCAAAATAAGGAGCCCCACTCTCCAACACATCACCGACCATTCTTGCAGGGATGAGAATGGAGACAGGTCCTGTGTCATAAACATATGTTTCATGAAGGCAGCTGGCCACATAAATCTACAGCTACCTCCACCATATCCAATTCTGATGAGCCAGGTGTGCTAAACGCAACATGCGTCAGTTAAACCTGGTAGGAGCTCATCTGCACTTTGTGGAGTGCAACAAGATATCATCAACCTGTTAACTGAAATACATTCCCGTTTATTTCACACTTCCTCAGGAATTTACAGATAATAGTTTCCTTATCATAGAATTGATTATCATAGAATTTACAGTGCAGAAGGAGGCCATTCGGCCCATCGAGTCTGCACTGGCTCTTGGAAAGAGCACCCTACCCAAGGTCAACACCTCCACCCTATCCCCATAACCCAGTAACCCCACCCAACACTAAGGGCAATTTAGGACACTAAGGGCAATTTATCATGGCCACTCCACCTAACCTGCACATCTTTGGACTGTGGGAGTAAACCGGAGCACCCGGAGGAAACCCACGCACACACGGGGAGGATGTGCAGACTCCGCACAGACAGTGACCCAAGCCGGAATCGAACCTGGGACCCTGGAGCTGTGAAGCAATTGTGCTAACCACTATGCTACCGTGCTGCCCTGATTTATGTTCTACAATGTGAAAACTAACATGTGACCAGACACTGGACATCCTGATATAACTTAATGGTTGTCCTGTCATGCTGCCAGAAGCAACAAGACAGTTTCCATTGATGGCAGATAATCCAGATAAGTGAATGAAAATTAATTGAATTGATGAGTGATTCTAATTCTGTTTGTATATTTTATAAGATTAACTGTCTCTTGCACGATTAAAATCCACTTTACTTTGTTTGTCTAAAATTAGATATGCAACATTCCAGCTCGCACATTTGCAGCTAAATCTCCAGGTGCTTTCCGCCATTTTTTAAATTCATATTCAAAGTCATTTTGGTTTTACAATGCAGAGAAATCCAGGGGCTGATTTAGCACACAGGAACCTGGGACCCTGGAGTTGTGACGCAACTGAGGAAAAAAATGTATGAAGCATTTCCATGATATGGAGATACAGTCCGGCGCCTGTTCGGGTACACTGAGGGAGAATTCAGAATGTCCAATTCACCAAACAAGCACGTCTTTCAGGACCGGTGGGTAGAAACCGGAGCACCCGGAGGAAACCCACACACACGCAGGGAGAACATGCAGACGCCGCACAGACAGTGAACCAAGCCGGGTATCGAATCTGGGACCCTGGTGCTGTGAGGCACTGTGCTACCATGCCTCCCATCCTGTGAGGTTCCCACCTGGAAATTTAAATTGAAACTGCTCCTTTTGAATATGGTGGCTTCTGTTGACAAGCACATGTCATGTGCTGAAAGTCAGAGCTGAATTTTTGCAATGTGCGAATGGATAGATATTCTGAAGGTCTGTTTGAGATTTGAAGATTGCAGAACTCATCCTCCGGAAACTAAACAAATGAAGTAGATTCTGCGATAAAGCATATTTGACCTTATATGTGGAGGTAGCAGGCCTGTGAAACGTAATCATTTTAAATTAATTATGCTTCTGTTTCTTTTCATGCTTCTCTGTCTTCATCCAAAGCCATTGCCAGCTGATGGGGTCAGGTTCCATTGGGTGCAATAGTCTTCTCTTGTCTAGCAAAGTGGTCATATGTATGAATCTTGAGAGTCTGCATTGGCAAACTATTTGACCTGGGGGAGGGGGGGGGGGGGGGGAGGGTGTAGGGGGGCACTGTACCTTTAGCTTGCCATCAATCCCATATGCACTTTCCATAAAGAATAACTGTTGTGCAAAGAGTGCAGAATTAGGCACCCTACCCATTATTGCCCACTGCCTATCAGACGAGAATGGTTCAGCTTGATAGACTTAGGTTTCAATAAGCCACTAAAAATAAATCCAGGATGTGCCTCTTTTGAGCTGTAAGCACAATATTTCATGCTGTTTCCAACAATCATCGCATTGAAACACTGCTGGGATTAATCTGGAGTTTAATTAAGTGTGCCTCTATTACACAGCTTTGTAATCACTTTAATTATGACCACTATTGCAAAGCCCTAAAGACCAACTTAACTGTCTCAAATAAAAATAATCTTAACCAGAATATGATCATACTAGAGTTGAAAGTAACTAAAAATTAAGACAGTATAACATTGGGCTGTTGAAAAACTAGTCTTGATATAAGAAAATTATTCTAAAGAGGTACAACAATAATTAATTTTTGTGCAATTTTTTGATTGACATCATCTCTTTACCAAAGTTGTAAGTGTCGATTCACTAAAATAATCTTTTTAAGCATGTAATACTCAGGTTCGAGGTATTCATGCCAGGTGATGTATTGCCATCAGCATAACTTACTTCTGTAGTAACAAGGATTGAATAGGTTGTTTTTAAATTAAACTATTTAAGGAATGTGCCAAGAATTAATGACAAAACTGCCTGCTGATTGCCATCCCATCCTCCTCAAATATTCACTCCCTCCACCACTGACGCACAGCAGCAGCCACGCGTACCATCTACAAGAAACACTGCAGGAATCCACTAAGGCTCTCGTTCAGCAGCACCTCCTAAACCCAAGACCGCGACCATCTAGAAGAACAAGGGCAGCAGACACATCGGAACCCACCACCTGGAGGTTCCCCTTCAGGTCACCCACCATCCTAACTTGGAAATATATCGTCGTCCCTTCACTGTCGCTGGGTCAAAATTATGAAACCTCCCTCCCTAACAGCACAGTGGGTGTACCTACATCATGTGGACTGCAGCCATTCAAGAGAGCAACTCATAACCATCTTCTTGAAGGCAATTAGGGTTGGGCGATGAACGCTGCCCTTCAATAAATAAATTAAGAATATCCAAATGAATACATCGATGATTTTGCTCCAGAAGGTGGGAAGAACTTTGGAAAGTTGTCACACAAAGTGACCAGAAGCGTTCTGAAAATTAAGTCTAATCATTGTGCTTTGTGGAAAGTAAGTCATGGGAGAAAATCAGCCAAGTCTTCACTTTTGCATTTACTTGGAAGATCAGCTCCAATAATCCTTTTCAAAAATCTTATTTAGATTTAAATTTATGTAGTCAGATTCAATTTTGGATCTCCATGTTCTCTGACTTATTTTTGGCAGAGCTGACAGGGAGCAGATTGTTGAAAAACAAGTTAAGTGCCTTCTTAATGACTCTAGATTGAAGTAAAATAATTAAAACAGATTCTGTGGCAATCAAGCTCTTCGGCAATCATTTTAAGCTTGACATTCAAAGTTAAGTCTTATTTTACTTGGTAAGATATTATAGTACATATTTAACATGCAGATAATGAGCTCTCCCCTGTTGGTTGCTATTAAGTTATTTTCTCTTCTGATGTTTTTCACAGTTTTCTCAGGATTCGCACCATACCAAACTGAGAATATAAGTCAGTGAACATACAGTTATCACTGATTGTTACGAAGTGCTTATGGCTGATCCAGCCAGTTGCTGATAGTCCAGTGTAGGGGATGCATTGTCGGTGAGAGTATTTCAGTTTAAAGCTTAATTGATGGGGTTAGTCTGTGGAAGTCTGGCAAAAAACAACCTATTCAATCCTTGTTACTACAGAAGTAAGTTATTCTGATGGCAATACGTCACCTGGCATGGATACCTCGAACCTGAGTGGGTGGCCAGCAGGAAAGGGTCATCATATGGCCGGGATTCTCCCCTACCCGGCGGGGCAGGGAGTCCCGGCGTAGCAGAGTGGCGCCAATCACTCCGGCCACGGGCCTCCCCAAAGGTGCGGAATTCTCCGCACCTTTAGGGGCTAGGCCCGCGCCGGAATGGCTCCCACTCCGCCGACTGGCGCCAGAAACGGCACCAATGGCCTTTGGCGCTACACCGCCCAGCGTCGGGGCTGGTCAAAAGGCCTTCGCCGGTTCGCGCAGGATGGTGGAGGCCGTGGCGGTGGTGGAAGAAAAAGAATGCCCCCACGGCACTGGCCTGCCCACCGATCGCGGGCCTGGCCACCGTGGGGAAACCCCCCTGGGGTCCGATCGCCCCGCCCACTTGCGCCGCCAATCCCGCCACCACCAGAGGTGGTTTAAACCACGGCGGTGGGACAGGCCTCTCAGCGGCAGAACTTCGGCCCATTGCAGTCCGGAGAATCGCCGCAGGGGGCTCACCAATCGGCATGGAGGGCACGCCGATCGGCGCGGTGCGATTCCCGCCCCCGCCAATTCCTGGGTGGCGGGGTATTCTGGCCACGGCGGGAGCGGGATTTTCGCCGGTCCCGGGCGATTTTCCGACCCTGCGGGGGTCGGAGAATTTCTCCCCTGGGCACCATTTTGGAATATGTCCCAAACATCCCGCTCCCCCCACCGTGCTTTTGACCCTTCCCTCTCACCCCCATCCCAACCTTTTGGAAGCACCCGGGAAACCCCTCACCCCTGCCTACCTGCCGAGGCAACCCCGGGTCTGACCTCTGCCAGTGCCAACCTGGCACCCGATTTTGCACCGGGCACAGCAGGGTCACTGAATCACGTCCTGAGTTAATGTTTCAAGTTCATGTGACCCTGCTACGGAAGTGGAAGTTCTCTCTCTCCATCCACCCCATCAAACCATTTCACAACTTCATTAAGGTCACCCTCCAGCCTTCTCTCTTCGAGCGTAAGAGGCACGCAGCCTGTTCACCCTTTCCATTATAGGTGTAGCCTCATGTGTTCCCTCTTAAATCAGATTCGGTGTGTCAAGATCCTTTTCATAATATGGCGGGCAACTTAACTGCTCAGAATCGATGGACCAAGATGTTCCTCTCTGAGTCCGCCCGACTGTAGCTTAACACCTGGTCGGTAAAAACATAAATTTACCGCAGCACTACAGCAGTGAAACAACACTGTTTAATATGTTTAACAGCCTTAACACATTAGTATGATGTTAATTGAACTTAATTTTCAAAGGAGTTTTACTGGCTGGATCAGCTTTGAAAATCACTCGACAGAGAAATAATAGTCTTCACAGAAACTGTAACTCTAATTGTCAAACAATGCAGCTATTTATCATATTACAGAACAAGAAATTAGATCTGCACCTTGATTTTCTTTTATAAGCGCCAACCGGTGTTAGCCATGACTCAATGGTAAGACTGTCATCTCCGTATCACAAGGTTGTGGGTTCAAATCCTACGCTGAGACTTGAACACGAGGTGGCGAGGATGTGTCCAGGGGGGCACTATCTGGCAGGTTGGGTCCGCACATGGCCGGCTTCATGTTCTGCAGCAGGACCGCTGCAGGTCGTCGACATGCTCATGCGCGGCCATGGACCCGGCCATTCCCCGGCCGTTTATTCTGTGGAGTTTTACGTGGCGCGGCTGCTTGCCCCTCACCAGTCGCAGCATCTATGAGAGGACGCCGCTGAATTTTTTTCCACATAAAACATCACGGATCCTCTGCACTTAGCCTCAGAATCAGAGAATCTGGCCTTACAACAGGACATAAAATCACATTTGTGCCACACAAGTGTCCGGCCATCTCTTACAAGAGAGGATCTAACCACCGTCTCATGACATTCAATGGCATTACCATCACCGAATCCCCCACAGTCAACATCCTGGGGATTACCATAGATCAGAAACTGAACTGGGCTAGCTATATTAATACCATGGCTATCAGGGCAGATCAAAGGCTAGGAATCCTACCGCGAGTAACTCACCTCCTGACACCCCAAAGTTTGTCCACCATCTACAAGGCACAAGTCAGGAGTGTGATGGAATACTCTCCACTTGCCTGGGTGAGTGCAGCTCCAACAACAGATTTGACTTAGGATGTGTTGGTTGGAGAAGTAGGCTGCAAGGGTTGGGCACACTGGATATGTGGAGCTTGTTCAAGGAACAGCTATTGCATGTTCTTGATAAGTACGTACCAGTCAGGCAGGGAGGAAGGGGTCGAGCGAGGGAACCGTGGTTTACCAAAGAAGTGGAATCTCTTGTTAAGAGGAAGAAGGAGGCCTATGTGAAGATGAGGCGTGAAGTTTCAGTTGGGGCGCTTGATAGTTACAAGCAAGCGAGGAAGGATCTAAAGAGAGAGCTGAGACGAGCAAGGAGGGGACATGAGAAGTCTTTGGCAGGTAGGATCAAGGAAAACCCAAAAGCTTTCTTTAGGTATGTCAGGAATAAAAGAATGACTAGGGTAAGAGTAGGGCCAGTCAAGGACAGTGGTGGGAAGTTGTGTGTGGAGGCTGAGGAGATAAGCGAGATACTAAATGAATACTTTTCGTCAGTATTCACTCAAGAAAAAGATAATATTGTGGAGGAGAATGCTGAGACCCAGGCTATTAGAATAGATGGCATTGAGGTGCGTAGGGAAGAAGTGTTGGCAATTCTGGACAAGGTGAAAATAGATAAGTCCCCGGGGCCGGATGGGATTTATCCTAGGATTCTCTGGGAAGCCAGGGAAGAGATTGCTGAGCCTTTAGCTTTGATTTTTAGGTCATCATTGGCTACAGGAATAGTGCCAGAGGACTGGAGGATAGCAAATGTGGTCCCTTTGTTCAAGAAGGGGAGTAGAGATAACCCTGGTAACTATAGGCCGGTGAGCCTAACGTCTGTGGTGGGTAAAGTCTTGGAGAGGATTAGAAAAGATACGATTTATAATCATCTAGATAGGAATAATATGATTAGGGATAGTCAGCATGGTTTTGTGAAGGGTAGGTCATGCCTCACAAACCTTATCGAGTTCTTTGAGAAGGTGACTGAACAGGTAGACGAGGGTAGAGCAGTTGATGTGGTGTATATGGATTTCAGTAAAGCGTTTGATAAGGTTCCCCACGGTCGGCTATTGCAGAAAATACGGAGGCTGGGGATTGAGGGTGATTTAGAGATGTGGATCAGAAATTGGCTAGTTGAAAGAAGACAGAGAGTGGTAGTTGATGGGAAATGTTCAGAATGGAGTTCAGTTATGAGTGGCGTACCACAAGGATCTGTTCTGGGGCCGTTGCTGTTTGTCATTTTTATAAATGACCTAGAGGAGGGCGCAGAGGGATGGGTGAGTAAATTTGCAGACGACACTAAAGTCGGTGGAGTTGTAGACAGTGCGGAAGGATGTTGCAGGTTACAGAGGGACATAGATAAGCTGCAGAGCTGGGCTGAGAGGTGGCAAATGGAGTTTAATGTGGAGAAGTGTGAGGTGATTCACTTTGGAAAGAATAACAGAAATGTGGAATATTTGGCTAATGGTAAAATTCTTGGTAGTGTGGATGAGCAGAGGGATCTCGGTGTCCATGTACATAGATCCCTGAAAGTTGCCACCCAGGTTGATAGGGTTGTGAAGAAGGCCTATGGTGTGTTGGCCTTTATTGGTAGAGGGATTGAGTTCCGGAGCCATGAGGTCATGTTGCAGTTGTACAAAACTCTAGTACGGCCGCATTTGGAGTATTGCGTACAGTTCTGGTTGCCTCATTATAGGAAGGACGTGGAAGCTTTGGAACGGGTGCAGAGGAGATTTACCAGGATGTTGCCTGGTATGGAGGGAAAACCTTATGAGGAAAGGCTGATGGACTTGAGGTTGTTTTCGTTAGAGAGAAGAAGGTTAAGAGGTGACTTAATAGAGGCATACAAAATGACCAGAGGGTTAGATAGGGTGGACAGCGAGAGCCTTCTCCCGCGGATGGAGGTGGCTAGCACGAGGGGACATAGCCTTAAATTGAGGGGTAATAGATATAGGACAGAGGTCAGAGGTGGGTTTTTTACGCAAAGAGTGGTGAGGCCGTGGAATGCCCTACCTGCAACAGTAGTGAACACGCCAACATTGAGGGCATTTAAAAATTTATTGGATAAGCATATGGATGATAAGGGCATAGTGTAGGTTAGATGGCCTTTAGATTTTTTCCATGTCGGTGCAACATCGAGGGCCGAAGGGCCTGTACTGCGCTGTATCGTTCTATGTTCTATGTTTAAGCTCGACACCATCCACGACAAAGCAGCCCACTCAATTATTCCCCTTTCCACAAGCATTCAAACCCTCCACCACCGATGTACAGTGGCAGCTGTGTGTACCATCTACAAGTTGCATTGCAGTAACTCACCAAGGTCCCTCTGACAGCATCTTCCAAACCCACGACCACTACCATCTAGAAGGACAGGAGCAGCAGATACCTGGGAACCCCAACCTCTGGAGTTTCCCCTCCAAGTCACTCACCGCCCCGACTTAGAAATATATCGCCATTCCTTTACTGTCGCTGGGGCAACATCCTGGAACATCCCGCCTTAACAGCACTGTGGATGTACCGACACTTCAAGGACTGCAGTAGTTCAAGAATGTAATCTGAAGGGCAACTAGGGATGGGCAATAAATGCAACAGCATTCACAATGTGGGGGGCGGCCTGGTGGGGGGAGAAGGGGATCCGACCCCGGGGGAAGGGCCTCCACAGTGGCCTGGCCCGCGATCGGTGCCAACCGATCGGCGGGCAGGCTTATCCCGGTGGGGGCCTATGTTCTTCCACGCCGGGCCCTTGTGGGTCTTCGCCATATTGCATCGGGGCCGGTGCGGAGACGGCAACCCATGCGCATGCGCAAACCTGCGCCAGCCGTGGCCTGCATGCACGGACCCGCAGCGTGTGCTGACACCCATATGAACGGCTAGAGTAGCATGAGGTCCTCCTGGGGCTAACTCTTGACGCTATCGTAAACGCTGCGGCGCTTACAACAGCATCAACAGTTAGCCCCAGGATCAAAGAATCCCACCCCCTGTTTCTGAATTATGTTCTGTGACTACCAGATACTGTAATGACTATTTGAACTGATGTGTTAATTCAAAGCCCAGAATTGATTTGTTGTTTTTATTTCTGTCCACTCCTCTGCTGAAGATAATTATTCTTTGCAAGGATTTGGTCCAGTCATTATCTCATCCTTGCGACCAGTGTTCAGATCTGACAAGAGGATAGTTGGCCAAATGAGGCATCACAGGGATACTGGTCCTATTAACATCCATTGTTAAATCTGCACCCGCATCCAGCAAACCTTTTCTGGATCGTGCTCAACATCAGAAACTCTCCAATCCAGCCACACTGATAACTCCACCACCTGTCTAGCCACAGTCCGACAATTCACCACAGGCCAAAGATTGGACTTGAGGGTATGCATATTTATGTCCGTGTGACTCATTGATTAATTCTCCACACCATCGGGAGAACTTGCCACAGAATATTGTAAAACCTCAGTCCAACAAACAGTACAGGTTTCAGCACAATGACATGGGATTCTTTCTACAATACAGTGAAGCATATGCAAGTTTGCCTTTAAAGCACAATTCTGCAAAAAGGTTTATTTTTAAAAGTTTTAATTACAAAACAATGCAAATATTAAAGTGGGAATGCACAATAGTTAAAGAGATACAATTTTCCAAATCCAAGAAGCTGCATTTTAAAACTCAATAATGTCTCCCCCAATTCTTGCTCCCACATATACTATTTAGAACATTTCATACAACTGAGGCAAATGTAATTGCCCAAGGTACTGGGTGAGGCTTCCTCTGTCTTTATTTTGTGAATTGATAAAAAAATGTCAACAGAGCAGTTCTTAAATAATCATCTCTATTATTGTCACATGTAGGCTTACATTAACACTGATGTGGAGATGCCGGCGTTGGACTGGGGTGAGCACAGTAAGAAGTCTTACAACACCAGGTTAAAGTCCAACAGGTTTGTTTCAAACACGAGCTTTCGGAGCACGGCTCCTTCTTCAGGTGAATGGAAAGGCTTGTTCCAGAAATGTTTATATAGACACAGTCAGAGATGCCCCGGAATGCGAGCACCTGCAGGCAATCAAATCATCAAAGATGCAGAGAGAGAGGTAACTCCAGGTTAAAGAGGTGTGAATTGTCCCAAGCCAGTTCAGTCGGTAGGCCTCTGCAAGTCCAGGCTTGTTGGTGGGGGCCGAATGTAATGCGACATGAATCCCAGATCCCGGTTGAGTCCGCATTCATGCGTGCGGAACTTAGCTATAAGTTTTTGCTCAGCAATTTTGCGTTGTCGCGTCTCCTGAAGGCCTCCTTGTAGAATGCTGACCCGGAGATCAGAGGCTGAATGTCCTTGACTGCTGAAGTGTTCCCCAACTGGAAGGGAACAGTCCTGCCTGTTGATAGTCGCACGATGCCGGTTTATTCGTTGTCGCAGTGTCTGCATGGTCTCGCCAATATACCACACTTCGGGACATCCTTTCCTGCAGCGTATGAGGTAGACTACATTGGTCGAGTCGCACGAGTATGCGCCGCGTACCTGGTGGGTGGTGTTTCCACGTGTAATGGTGGTGTCCATGTCGATGATCTGGCATGTCTTGCAGAGATTACCCTGGCAGGGTTTTGTGGTGTTGTGGTTGCTGTTCTGAAGGCTGGGTAATTTGCTGCAAACAATGGTTTGTTTGAGGTTCTCCGGTTTGAAGCCCTCCGTATACACAGGATCTGCTCAGACAAGGAGGAGCGCAACAGACACCTACAGATGCTGAAAGATGCCCTCGTACGAACGGGATATGGCGCTCGACTCATTGATCGACAGTTCCACCGCGCCACAGCAAAAAACCGCACCGACCTCCTCAGAAGACAAACACGGGACACCACTGACAGAGTACCCTTCGTCGTCCAGTACTTTCCTGGGGCGGAGAAACTACGACATCTTCTTCGCAGCCTCCAACACATCATCAGCGAGGATGGACATCTTGCCAAGGTCATCCCCACACCCCCACTACTGGCCTTCAAACAACCGCGCAACCTCAACAACCATTGTTTGCAGCAAATTACCCAGCCTTCAGAACAGCAACCACAACACCACAAAACCCTGCCAGGGTAATCTCTGCAAGACATGCCAGATCATCGACATGGACACCACCATTACACGTGGAAACACCACCCACCAGGTACGCGGCGCATACTCGTGCGACTCGACCAATGTAGTCTACCTCATACGCTGCAGGAAAGGATGTCCCGAAGCGTGGTACATTGGCGAGACCATGCAGACACTGCGACAACGAATAAACGGGCATCGTGCGACTATCAACAGGCAGGACTGTTCCCTTCCAGTTGGGGAACACTTCAGCAGTCAAGGACATTCAGCCTCTGATCTCCGGGTCAGCATTCTACAAGGAGGCCTTCAGGAGACGCGACAACGCAAAATTGCTGAGCAAAAACTTATAGCTAAGTTCCGCACGCATGAATGCGGACTCAACCGGGATCTGGGATTCATGTCGCATTACATTCGGCCCCCACCAACAAGCCTGGACTTGCAGAGGCCTACCGACTGAACTGGCTTGGGACAATTCACACCTCTTTAACCTGGAGTTACCTCTCTCTCTGCATCTTTGATGATTTGATTGCCTGCAGGTGCTCGCATTCCGGGGCATCTCTGACTGTGTCTATATAAACATTTCTGGAACAAGCCTTTCCATTCACCTGAAGAAGGAGCCGTGCTCCGAAAGCTCGTGTTTGAAACAAACCTGTTGGACTTTAACCTGGTGTTGTAAGACTTCTTACTGTACATTAACACTGTAATGATGTTACTGTGAAAATCCCCTAGTCACCACATTCCGGCGCCTGTTCGGGTACACTGAGGGAGAATTCAGAATGTCCAATTCACCTAACACGCACGTCTTTCGGGACTTGTGGGAGGAAACCGGAGCACCCGGAGGAAACCCACACAGACACGGGGAGAATGGGCAGACTCCGCACAGACAGTGACGCAAGCGAGAATCGAACCCGGGACCCTGGCGCTGTGCAGCAACAGTGCTAACCACTGTGCTACCTTGTAATGACATTTGGCTTTTATCCAAATGCTGTCCAAAGGATTCTAACATCTATGTTACCGATACTTCTCTGTTCTCAACTTGCAGCCCAAATAAGATGTAGGAAAAGGCCGCTTCGATATTTTAAACTCATCACCTTCACTATTCCTAAGCCGATGCTGCTCCATACCCAATTGAGATTTTTTAAAGAGTGCTGACATTGAGGGCAGCACGGTGGCTCAGTGGTTAGTACTGCAGCCTCACGGCGCCGAGGTCCCAGGTTCGATCCCTGCTCTGGGTTACTGTCCCTGTGGAGTTTGCACATTCTCCCCGTGTTTCACCCCCACAATCCAAAAGGTGTGCAAGGTAGGTGGATTGAACATGCTAAATTGCCCCTTAATTGGAAAAAATGAATTGGGTACTCTAAATAATAAAAAAATTAAGATTTAAAAAAAGAGTGCTGACATTGCAGAGCTGAATTTTGAGATTATGTAACACTTTTTTCAAGAACATTGCAGACAGACGCAAGGGATTAACTTAAAAACTGTACGATCCGCAGCGACTTGGTATGTAGAACACTTTGCACCTCTTAGGGAAACAGAACAAAATACCAATTACACGTGGTGCCTCTCACATTCACATGCTTTATATTGCTCCCAGCAACGTAATTATATTATGCATCTAGGTGTCTAATAAATCAGATTTGTGGAAATAATTTTAAAAACATGCACCTTTAGGGGATAGAATATGTTTGATGTATCCACATTGTAATAAAAAAGGATGACATTCATTTTGCATATTCCATGAACGCTGAGAATAAGAATTTATTTCAAAACAATGTGATCCCGCTTATTCCTTTAACATTTGGTCTCAGTTTCTTGGAACCTATTGTGTTTTTGCAGGAGAGAAATGTGCATGTTTTGAAAATTGAACACTCAAAATTCATTCTGACCGATTTAGCAGCACGAAGGAAAATGAGTGACAGAAACACACGAGGGTAAGAACACAAAATCTTCGGATTTTAGTCATAAAAACGTACATAAATCTCCGTAAAATTGCTTTCTCCCATTAAGAGTTAAAACATTTTTTTTGATGCGTTTTAATGGATGCTATTTCAGAGCTCAATCTCAGTTATCCAGCAACCCTGGTTTTCTACTCAATGGCATGATGGGAACTTGACAGGGGGACGAACAGCAAGGGTTGGAAGGAAGTCACTGATGAGCAGTGACAACTATGCCTCAATACCCAGCCTCTGTTATATTGGAAATGTGTTCATTCTGTTGGAGGCACGCCAATGCAAGGCCAACATTTGAATGCTGCTTTTCCGCATGGAAATTCCCAAGTCCAGCACTTGAATGAATGGTCAAATATAATGGATTGTTAAACTTGACCCTGGACTATATATTCAACTGAATGTTTAAGACGTTGAAGTAGAGATTGAGACAGTTCCAATTTAGCCACTTGGATTACTGAATTAGGCACACCAACATGAACTTCATTGAAAAAAACATTATAACATGTAAGGCGCATAGGAGGGGTACCCTGATGGCCCCACCCCCTCCGGTTGCAAACTTTTGCTTGTAAAGGAATTTTAAAGATCATGGGCGGGATTCTCCCAGCCCCGAGCCGTGCCGGAGAATCCCTGCAGCCGGGCCACGCTGCCTCGACGCCTGCACGCGATCGGCACCATTGGCGCCGGCGCCTTTGGCACAGCGCCGGTCACGGGCCGCTCTCTGCAGCCAGGTCGCCGATTCTCCGGCCCAAATGGGCCGAGCGGCTGCTCTAAAAAGGCAGAGTCCCACCGGCGCTGTCCACACCTTTTCCCAGCCGGAGGGAACTGTGCGTGCAGGGTCGGGGGGGGGGAGGGGCGGCCTGTGGGGGGGGGGGGGGGGGGGGTGGGGGAGGGAGGGGGGGGGGGCTCTGACCCCCGGGGCTGCCTCCGATGGGGCCTGGCTCGCGACCAGAGCCCACCGATCGGCGGGCGGCCTCTCGCTCCCCGGGCCTATTTTCTTACGCGCAGGCCCCTGAACCCCTGCGCATGTTGCGTCGGGGCCGGCACGTTGAGGGAGGCCACCGCGCATGCGCGGGTTGGCGTGGCGCACAGTTCATACTGGAATGGGAGGCTGGAGCGGCGTGAACCACTCCAGCGCCGTGCTGGCCCCCTGTAGGGACCAGAATTGGTACTCCCAGCGGCCCGTTCACGCCGTCGTGAAACGCGACGGCATGGACACTCTGCCGCCGAATGAGATACCTGCCTATTAGATGGGTGGCACGGTAGCACAGTGGTTAGCACTGTTGCTTCACCACTCCAAGGTCTCAGGTTTGATTCCCGGCTTGGGTCACTGTCTGTGCGGAGTCTGCACGTTCGCCCCGTGTCTGCGTGGGTTTCCTCCCACAAGTTCCGAAAGACGTGCTGTTAGGTCATTTGGACATCCTGAATTCTCCCTTCGTGTACCCGAACAGTCGCTGGAGTGTGGCGACGAGGGGCTTTTCGCAGTAACTTCATTGCGGTGATAATGTAAGCCTACTTGTGACAATAACGATTATTATTATTGTAAAACTCACACATTTCATGGGAAAATGTAAAAGTGCTAATTCAAAATTATCACTATAAAAATGTCAGCTTGGCATAAAATTAGCTGCTAACTTGAACTGCTGCCAATATGTAGAGAGCAAATAATTTGTAATTTGGGAAGTAGTCAGGAGAGCCTCCTGCCTTAACAGAGTCTGAGACATTCTGAATGGAAACCCTATGAATCGAGGGCACCCTCAAATAAGGTTGACTTTTTTTTTTTAGAAATTCAATGCATAATACACAATCAAAGTTGTTTTAAAATTCAACAGAAATTTCTATTAAAAACATACGTGGCAGAGGACACATTTTTTTGTCAAGAGTCAGCCATTGTTGGACATAAGGTTTTGAGTTCCTTTTTAAAATTTCTCTTCCTTGGGCTTTGAGACATAGGGACTACAAAATCTTATGGAGCCGTTTTTGGATTTGTGAGAATAATTTTCTCTTAATATTTGTTTGAAAATCTGTGATTTGCTGATAAGGTCAATTTAAAAATGTCATGTATTTTTAAATTATTAACATATAATTATTAGGTTTAGTTACAATCTATAACTTCATGTATAAGCTGCAAGCTATAAATGGCTTCAATAAAATGCATCTAGGAATGAACTATACAAGGGGTTGTGAAAGAAACTAGCTATTTCTTTTAGTTAAAAGAGGGTTAATTAATAAATTGAATTAATAATTGACTTAAAAAGCTCAATCTGAAACCATTTAAAATGGATTCCATCATGACTGTGCCTTTGCAAAATGGACATTGTTTGCTTCTGCAAAATGGATATCTGTTTGCAAGGAACAGCTTGCAACGAGCGAAACAAATGCAACATTTCTAATGAAGGTCAGGTTGACATTAGAGTTCAAATGAGCTGTCCATTCCATTGTCCGAAAGGAGGAATCATAAGATAAAGCACATACCAGTCAATGATAAGAACAGATTTTGCATGCCAATGCTCACCAATGAATTCACAGAAGCAACATGGCTGATAATTCCAAGTTAATGTTGCATATTGAAGATTGCCAACCCAATCATCGAACCAAATGTATTGACGACCCATTCAAACCAATCAGCATGTTACAGGGGCAGGAATAGATTGACTTCGACTGATAACAAATTCCGTAAAGGTAATAGTTTTAGGCTATTATTTCCATTCTAGAATCATCCCATACTTTCTGCTTAGAAGCTATCTTCTGTCTAATATCTGGCAGTCTATATTCTACAATCTATTTTAACCTATGCAGCTGTCTTGCTTCATGCAAAGAAACCATGACTGCTATTGTATTTTCAATTAAAGTCGTCTGTAAATTACAAAGGATAATCTGATTCTCGAAACAAATCTTTTGCAGGCAAGGGCTGAACTGAGAACCTTGTAAATTCTGCAACAAGAATTTCTGTTACAATCGATCAATAGATACCAAATAAAATTACTTTGCACCGAAAAGTATAGTCAAAGATTCTGCATTGTTAGTTGCATGGTGTGGGGTCACAAAATATATGCAATAACAGAAATGGGAGATCTGTCAGGTTGTAAACTTAAGTATGTAATCTCGATAAGCCACATATTCCCATGACTCCTGAGGATTTGTGCTGGTAAACTTTAAAAGATGATTGGTCCACTATGACATGCCTCAATCTATATCCTGTCCGAAGATACCTTTGTTAACTTGGAGACTCCTCGGGAAGAGGACTTTATTTAAGGACCCAGTCTAAGAAGCTGTTCCTTTAAAACTTGGAAATTTCTTTTCAAGAATAAAGATACAGCACAGTAACAGGCCATTTGGCCCTCCATGTCTATACCGACCATGTGTCCTATCTAAACCAACCGCCTGTACCAATCTATACCCCGTGTGTTCATGTGCCTATCCAGATTAGTCTGAAAGGTCGCTAACATATCTGCCTCAACCACCTCACTTGGCAGTGCATTCCAGGCCACCACCACCCTCTGTGTAAAAAACTTCCCCCGCACATCTCCACTGAACCTTTCCCCTCACCTTGAACCTGTGCCCCCTTGTAATTGTCATTTCCACCCTGGGAAAAAGCCTCCAACTGTTCACCCTATCTGTACCCCTAATAACTTTATAAACTTCTATCAGGTTACCCCTCAGCCTCCGTCTCTCTCGGGAGAACAATCCCAGTTTATTCAATCTCTCCTCGTAGCTAATACCTTCCATACCAGGCAACATCCTGATGAACCTTTTCTGTACTATTTCCAAAGCCTCCATGAATTCTGGTAGTGCGGTGACCACAATTGGACACAGTATTCCAAATGTGACCCAACTAATGTTCTATATAACTGTAACATAGTTTTCGAGCTTTTATACTCGATACCTCGTCCCATCAAGGCAAGCATGTCATATGCTTTCTTTACCATCATTTCCACCTGTGCTGCCATTTTTAAGGATCTGTGGACCTGCACACCCAGATCTCTCTGTGTGTGTCTATGGTCCTGATCATTCTACCATTTGTTTTATAGCTCCCATCTGAATTGGACCTACCAAAATGCATCATCTCGCAGTTGTCTGGGTTCAAAACCATCTGCCATTTTTCTGTCCAATTTTGCAGCCTATCTGTATCCTGTTCTATTCTCTGACAATCTTCATCACTATCCGCAACTACTGCAATCTTAGTATCGTCCGCACATTTGCTAATCAGACCTGCTACGTTTTCTTCCAAGTCATTTATATCTATTACAAAGAGAAGAGGTCCCAGTACTAGAACACCACTAGTTACAGACCTCCGTTCGGAAAAACACCCTTCCACTGTCTCCTATGGCCAAGCCAGTTCTGGATCCATCCAGCGAATTCACCCCGACCCCACGTGATCTAATCTTTTGCACCAGCTTGCCATGAGGGATCTTATCAAATGCTTTACTAAAGTCCATGTAGACAACATCCACAGCCCTTCCCTCATCAATGATTTTTGTCACCTCCTCAAAAAATTAAATTAAATTAGAGAGAAATGACTTCCCTCGTACAAAACCATGCTGCCTGTCGCTACTGAGACCATTCACTTTCAAATGTGCACAGATCCTATCACTGAGAATCTTTTGCAACAATTTCATTATCACTGACTTCAATATAATATAATTACCCGGATTATCCTTGCAAACCTTCTTAAATAACGGTACAACATTGGCTATCCCCCAATCCTCTGGGATCTCATCTGTGGCCAATGAGGACACAAAGATTTCTGTCAGAGGCCCAGCGATTTCATCTCTTGCCTCACTCAGTAATCTGGGATAGGTGCCATCTGGCCCTGGGTATTTGTCTACCTTAATGCTTTTTAACACACCTAACACTTCCTCCCTTGTAATAACGACCTGTTCTAAAGTGTTTACACATCCCTCTGAGACACCACGTGTCTCTCTCCTTTGTGAATACCGATGCAAAATACTCATTAAGTATCTCACCTACATCCTCTGGTTCTACATATAATTTCCATCTTTTGCCCTTGAGTGGACCAACTCTTTCTCGAGCCACCCTCTTGTTCCTAATATATGTATAAAGTGCTTAGGGATTATCCTTAATCCTGTCTACCAAGGACATTTCGTGACTACGTTTTGCCCTCCTAACTCCCTGCTTGAGCTCTTTTCTTCTTTCTTTGTATTCCTCAAAACTTGGAATAAATTCAAGGCATATCTTGCTGGAGAGTAAAGGTAGAGGCCGGGTTTCTCCCGGAATTGGTGGGGCAGCCCGCACCGGCGCCAAGAGCGGCGTGAACCACTCTGGCATTGGGCCGCATTTCCGGGGGCTAGGCCGGTGCTGGAGGGGTTGGCGCCGTGCCAACTGGTGCCTCACGGTAGCATGGTGGTTAGCATCAATGCTTCACAGCGCCAGGGTCCCAGGTTCGATTCCCGGCTGGGTCACTGTCTGTGTGGAGTCTGCACGTCCTCCCCCTGTGTGCGTGGGTTTCCTCCGGGTGCTCCGGTTTCCTCCCACAGTCCAAAGATGTGCGGGTTAGGTGGATTGGCCATGCTAAATTGCCCGTAGTGTAAGGTTAATGGGGGGATTGTTGGGTTACGGGTATACAGGTCACGTAGGTTTAAGTAGGGTGATCATTGCTCGGCACAACATCGAGGGCCGAAGGGCCTGTTCTGTGCTGTACTGTTCTATGTTCTATGTTCTATGGTGCCGAAGGGCCGTCGCTGGCCGGCACGGGTTGCGCATGCACGGGACAGCCAGCATGTTCTGCCGCATGTGCAGAACCGCCGGCGTGTTTCCTGCGCTTACGCAGGGGGCTTCTTCTCCGCGCCGGCCATCGCGGAGCCTTACAGAGGCCGGCGCGGAGGGAAAGAGTGCCCCCGTGGCACAGAGCTGCCTGCAGATCGGTGGACCCTGATCACAGGCCAGGCCACCGTGCCCCCCCCCCCTCCAACCGCCCAGGGCTGGATCCCCTCGCGCCCCCAAGGACCCCGCTAGACAGCCGACAAGTCATGTCCCACCGGTATGGACCATGTCCATTTCACGCCGGCGGAACTGGGCAGGAACGCGCGGCCGCTCGGCCCATCGGGGCCCAGAGAATTGCCGGGGGGGGGGGGGGGGTGCTGCCAACGTCCCCCTCCGGCGCGACGTGATCCCCGACCCCGCCCAAAAACCGGCGCTGGAGAATTCAGCAGCCGGCGTCGGAGTAGCGGGGCAGGACTCATGGCATCCCCCGGCGATTCTCCGACCTGGCAGAGGGTCAGAGAATCCCGCCCAGAATGTTTAACAAGAATGCATGTCAGGCATTTGCTGTGCAAGAAGACAGGGTGGCAGGATTTCCAATCCATTAACCAGGTTGTGTCTGCCAATCTCCACTCGAGAATTTTGAATGTCCATTTCCACCAGGTGAAGATCCTTTTTGGAATTGCAAATAGCTACCATGTAACCTGGAGATGTGATGATTGTTGTATGTACATGTAATGGACATTTCCTGGATTTGCCCCAGCTGATCCCAATTCCCATATACAGGTTGGCAATCATCTTAACAGGTTGAAAAGATGTATCCCTGATAAAGGGATTACAGCCGGGAGACATCTGGAAAAGTCCCATCACGTCTATTCCAGCTCATAAAGAATTAACTCATTTTTCTCCCATTTGTATATCCAACATTTGTAATGCGATTCCAGGGCTTTGACCTTCCAGAAAGCCATTAATCTCCATAATGAGTAGAGGGAAACTTCCAGAAACCTGTTCTAAATGCTTTAACCTTGGCTTCCTAAACCGTTCCAATTTAGCTCACTTTGAGCTGGAGGAATAGTACCTTACGGTACTACTAGGCATATAGCCCTCCATAGACTCAACATTGAGCTGTACAATTTTAGTTTTTAATCACCATTCCTATTTTCTCTTTTACATTACAAAGATTTACGTCCGTCCGGGGACTTTTCGTTGTTTTCGATACTTGCCCCATTGCCTTGCACCATCATCACTTTTGTAATGTCACACGCTTACCCCTCACTCATCACAGGCCCTCACTTTTTGTTCTTTCTGGTTGAGCTGTTTTTGTCACCTGCCTCCATGAAGATAAGAATTGGATGGGTCCTTGGTGGGTGTAGTGTTCCTGATCCAGGTTATTTGCATTCAGCCTCCACCCCAACAGCAACTCGGCACATTTCTGGCAGTGAATGTTCAGCCTGTTAACTAATTCTCTCTCAACAGATGCCGCCTGACCCGTAGAGTGCTTCCTGCACATTTTGTTTATCCTGCAGATTGCCAACATTTACAGATTTTGTCTGCCCTCTGTTTGATTTGAAAGTTGTGTCATTGTGTGTTGCTGCCATGGTTTGATTTGAAGTAGAATTCATGATTTATCTTTGCCATATTGTCCACGATATTACACACCTTCGTGACATCCTCCTCAGTCATCTGCGTTCAAGGTTGACCTGAATGAAGCAAGTAAAGATTCACACTCAAAATATTGTTGGTAAACTCTGATGATGCGCACACTCCCAACCAGGAAGTCAGCATATTCACTATTTCAAAGAAGAATTGGGAGGTTTTGAGTTGGGGGAATTATTTTTCTTCTTACTTTCTACGCTTCATGCTGACAAATCCTTCCAACCATACCCTGCTAACAAGTCTATCAGAGAAGAGTAGGCTATAATGTAGATGAAAGGTTACAGCAGAGTTAAGTTATTAAAAGATTGGGCTCGGCAGTGTAAAAAATGCTTCTGGAAATAATTACTATTTAAATTTTCCACATTAGGAATCAATAATATATAGACTCAATTTCCATTTGGTACATCAACCATAAAATGATGTTTTTAAAAAATTGCTGCAAGTATGAGATTGCATTTCAGAGATGCTACACAGTCGTTATCATTTAAGGCCAATGAAATCACCATAAGCTTCAATACATTGGAAAAACCTATGACTCCTCACTGAAGAGTCACTAATAAAATATGACTTGATTGATGAGAAAATCTTTGGGCTTTGTTACATTGCTGCTGACCTTTGCTCCATCTAGCTCAGCTAAAGAAATTAATATGAACCCAAAGCAATGGATCATCTAATGCCTTTGTGACAACTATTTTTAAAATGATAGACTTTCATCAGAATGCAGCAGGGTTCCAATTTTAACATGAATGAATTCTTCCAAACTTTGGCAGAAGTAATTGAATCATAACATCACCGCTTGGACACCGCAAATTCATTTATTATCTTAATAGTTGTTCCCCTATCACAAACCTTTCAAAGATGGGCTTATTCTGGAGTTGTTTAATGTTTAGCCACTGAGTTGCACAGATTAAACAGCCCATTCAGCCCAACCAGCCCCTGCTAGCCTTTTTATGCTCCACTTGAGCCTCTTCCCATCTTTCCTCATCTGAGACTATCAACGTCACCCCCCATTCCATAGCTTATCTGGTTTCTCCCATCAAAATCTCAACTATTCCTTCTGCTAATGGGCTCCACATTCTCACCTTTCTCAGGATTAAGACTTTTCTCCCGAATTGGCTCAATTATTGTTTTGGTGATGATCTTATATTCATGGTTTTCTACTTACCTTCTTCCACAGGTGAAAACCTCTCTCTGTGCCTTCTGTATCGAAACCTTTCAGAATTTTAAAGATAGCTATTGGGTTACCCCTTAGCCTTCTGTTTACAAAATAAATAACAAAAGGGCTGACATGGTGGCACTGTGGGTAGCGCTGCTGCCTCACAGCGCTAGGGACCTGGGCTCAATTCCAGCCTCGGATGACTGTCTGTGTGGCGTTTGTACGTTCTCTCTGTGTCTACGTGGGTTTCCTCTGGGTGCTCCGGTTTTCTCCCACAGTCCAAAGTGGCGCGGGTTAGGAGGATTGGCCATGCTAAATTGCTGCTTAGTGTCTAGGGATGTGCAGGTTAGGTTATGGGATTACGGGGGAAGGGCAAGGTGGACGCCTGTCATTCGGCAGAGTGCTCATTTGAAGGGTCGATGCAGAGTCAATTGGCCGAATGGCCTCCTTCTGCACTGCAGGGATTCTATGATTGTATAAACATAACTCAGCTTGCTCATTCTTCCCCAATTGGTACAATCTCACAATTCTGCAATTGTCCTCATAAAACATTTTTGCACCTTCTCCAGGGTCTCGATATCCTTTCTCATAATATGGTGACCAGAACTGAGCAGAGGAATCTTGCATTTCTTTGATGTTTTTATCACTTCCAGAGAGCTCCTTGGATTTGGCGAAGCGTCTGGTGTTGCTCTGGCAACATTAATCGCACACTAATTTGTCCTGCAGAGGATAACAATGGAAGAATCAATTGTGCAACCTGGATTGAATGAAGACAAAGGAGTTCAAAGCCATGCAAGTTGATGATTAATAAGTCTGTTACAAATTGTATTGTGATCGTTACCATCACAATGTGCATTTTGTCACAAAATCCAATGAAAATTATTTCCTTTAAAGGTGAAGTACTTGTTAATTACTGAGAACCATATTAATGGGTATGCTCTTTTAAGTTGAACAGTTGATCATGTAGTACTATAATGTCGGAAGCAGAGAGGAGTATAGAAAATACAGGGCTGAAGTTAAAGAGGAAATTAGGAAAGCAAAGTGAGGATAAAATAAAAAAATTGGCATGTGAGATCAAAGAAATCCCATTCCTCACCAATAACCATACTCGTGTCCTCACATAGCGCGTGTGTCGTCCCCCCCCCCCCCCCCCCCCCCACCTCCTCACTGGTCTGGTTACAGGACCCCCACTTGACTCGGTGCCAGGACAATATCCATGATGATGCTTCAGGTCAGGAGCAGTCCCATCAGTGGCCATCACCCCCCGGTGGCACTCCTGGACCTGAGGAGCTGTTGACCTTCCAATTGGTCAACAGCTCTTGGGAGGCGGTATCTCTGCCCATCTAGCGATGGTGGCCCCCAGCACCAGTCAGTCAATTGTTTGATGGGCATAGAATCGGATCAGGGCTCCTGAAAATGTCTGAGTTAATGCTGCCCCTGGCTTTCCATCCCACTGCCAGGAAGACTGCCGCCCTGAACAAAATCCCACCCCCCGTCAGAAACTCAGACTGTGTAAGATGATGGAATCCTGTAAACATTAAAATAAAGCAAAGAAGCTGGAAGACAAAACTAAGACTATTCCTCCAAACTTCCAAGCTTGAGAAGTCAATTCCTGTAATAACTTGATAGTTGAAGATCTGAAGGTGAACATTTTTTTGGACATTCTCATATGTAAGTGAAACATGATGGAGGTTGAAGTTGCAGCAGCACCTCCAGTGAAATGTAATTTTTGCGAGCCTGAGGTATGAAAGTCGTGTTGGGAACATTTTGGTAGTCCATCATGACAAGCAGATAGAGTGGAAGGTAGAGAAGTAAGGGAATTGATTGATTTGCTGCATGGATGATGAAGCAGAGGCTATTACTGCACACCATGTAGCCGAAAAAATAATGAAAGTAAAAAGTACGATGATGGAAACATTGAACGCCCCTTTCATGACCAAAGAAATATGATTCTTGAATGCATAGCAACAGTAGACATTGACATTGCTCAAAGCAGGTGATCCACGCAAAGCAAATGAAGCCACAAAACTCATAAATTGGGTCAAGCAGATGGACAGGAAAAAAATGTAATCAGTCTGTAAAGTGTAACAGACGCTGAAAATTGCCGTACAACCCAGAGAATGGCTCAGACATAAAGATAAAATTCTATATGTGCAGGAAAGTAGACATTTTGCAGATCTTCAAATGATGATTATGCACAACAAATGAGAATGGGCAGAATCTTGCAGAGGCATCAAGGGTCTTGCCTGCCAGCTGGAGAGCTGGCAAGATGTCCATGCGAACTCTATTCCGGAAGCCTGCCAAACCATAAGCTAATCTGGAAGCGTTGAGGATGCCCGTCGGCATTCCTTACCCGAGGACCGGACCTCAGGGTGCGAAACAAGCCTACTGAGAAACACCTGCCAATCAGAGACCAGCAGCTCCTATGTCCAGCAGCATCACTGGGGAGGAAGTGGCCTCTGCAGGAAGGGCAGACACTGGAGTCCCAAGATCCCAGAAGGAAGAAAACAGTAAAACAGGGAAAGAAAATACCGGACCGGACTCTTTTTTTCCTTCTGGGATTGCAGAGTGACCCAGTTCACAGCTAGGAGGAGGGCAGGATTTTCTGGGTGAAGAGACGCGCGGGGTGGGAGTGGGGGGGGGGGGGGGGGGGGGGGGGGGGGGGGGGGTGCGGGGTGGTTGTCAGCAAATGATAATGGACAGGAAAATTGGAGGAGTTCCCAGATAGAGGGAAACTCTCAAAAAAGGTCCATAAGCAATAAAGACCTCAAAGAAGAGATGATGGAAGACCCCAGAAGGAGGGCAACAAAAGAGACACCCGGGTGGACAGCAGAGTAAAACTCCACAAGATGGGCAATGAGAGGGTTGCAGAATGGGGAACTCTTGCTCGAAGACAGACCTGATCAAAAGTGAAGCCAAAAGGATTTGGTTGAAATTAAGACAAATGGAAATGAAGGATCCACTTGTGAAATGTATGCGTCTAATAAGAATATGATGGATTCCCCTCAGAAGAAACGCAGAAATAAAAGACTTCGAAAGAAACTAGGAACTATTCAACACAAAGAGGAATGGGCAAAATGAAGTTCTAGGGAAGACATTAAAATGACAAGATCATATTACTGACAGAAAACTTGAAAAAAAAGTTGCAAATATTTAAAAAGTGAAGTTGAGAAGGAGTAGTTAATGAGACAGTGTAGATTAAACTGAACTCCATGAAATAGCAACTAGAAAATAAGAACAAGTCCAGTGAAGAATTGAATTGGAAGAATAAGAGCTTGAAGGAGGGAAGTTTGGCAATGAGGAATTAACTGAAGAGGTAAAAACATTGACAAGGAAGAAGAGTCAGTCATTCAGACAGAGAAAGAAACTGATTACGTGCCAGAACAAGATTTCCGAAATGGTCACGTGAATGGAAAAGGAGCAACTTTGGGTGTAAGAGATCCAGGCAGGACGATATTTGGAACTATAGATATTTAAATCCGACCAATCAAAGTGCTTCTGTTTAAACACACAAGCCTCAAGATCTCAGGAGTTTTGGAACGGCCTCATCGCGCCCGACTCGGTGACGTGATGAGGCTGTTAAATCTCGCAAGAGGCCTCTCATGAGCTATATGATGCTTGAAACGCCTTCCGTGATCTCATGGGATCTCACAGGATCTCACGGGGATCTCCTGATCTGACATTTGGCTCATTTAAATACGGCAACACCATATTCTCCTGGGGCCTGGGAATTAACGCCCTCCCAAGCGAGGGCAAGATCCAGAGCACGACGTCATGTGAGATCCGTTAGATCTCGCAATGTGCCGACCATCACAGATCTCACGAGAGGCCTCCCGTGAGATTTAACCACCTCATCGCGTCACTCGGACGCGATGAGGCCATTGCAAAACTCCCGAGATCGTGAAGCTTGTATGTTTAAACATAAACACTTCTTTTGGCACGATTTAACTAAGTACAGTTCCAAATATTGTCTTGCCTGGAACTCTTCCACACAAACGTGCACCATGTGTAATGGCACCTGGGATGGGGTTGTCTCGCAGCCCATTGGAGCTCCCGGATGAATGGCCGCTGCCGCTCCTGCTGCCATCCAAGCATATTGGCATTGCCAGCCTGGCACCTTGGTAGTGCCATCTGGGTGCCTTTGCAGTGCCACCCAGGCACCTTGCCACTGCCGGGGTGTCAGTCTGGCAATGCAAGGTTGCCCGTGCCAAGGGTAGGGCCCAGGGCTGCCCTGCCCTTACTAGGTGAGTTCCGGAGGTTGCGGTGGGGTGGCTGAGGAATCAAGAGATCAGGGTAGCATTTCAAGATGTCTTCATGCACTGATGAGCGTGTGGGGTGAGGGTGCCCTCGGTGTGGTGTTCCCGTTTGATAGCGCGGTCGTTCTTGGTGCTGCCATCGCCGAAAAACACACCGCTATTCACAACAAAAACGGACTCTTTTTATGACATTTTTCGTGATTCACAAGATTCACGTTTCCGACATCGGCAAGCGGAGAATCCTTTCCGTAACGATACACAGGATGCCTACTTTCAATTCTCTCATATTTAGTGCCTTTCCCACCGGCATCATCACTCCACCTTCGGCCATCCATCACTGATCCTCCTATCCGTGCATTGTCTTTTCTTTACATATCAATTTAGAGTACCCAATTTTTATTATTTTTATTTGCTTTTTAAATTTAGAGTACCCAATTAATTTTTTTCCAATTAAGGGGCAATTTAGTGTGGCCAATCGACCTACCCTGCTCATCTTTTGGGTTGTGGGGGAGAAACCCACGCAAACACGGGGAGAATGTGCAAACTCCACACAGACAGTGACCCAGAGCCGGGATCGAACCTGGAACCTCGGCGCTGTGAGGCAGCAATGCTAACCCACTGCGCCGCTGTGCTGCCCATAATTTAGAGCACCCAATTATGTTTTTCCAATGAAGGGGCAATTTAGCATGTCAATTCATCTACCCTGCACAATTTTCGGTTGTGGGGGGGGGTGAGACCCATGCAGACACGGGGGAGAATGTGCAAACTCCGAACGGACAGTGACCGGGGCTGGATTCAAACCCGGCTCCTCGGTGCCATGAGGCAGTAGCACTAACCACTGCGCCACCCTTCTATCCGTGCGATCCACTGCCCTTCTATCCGTGCGATGTAATCTCTAGACTTTACCAATAATTTCTAAAGCTTTCCCCCTTCTTCTGTTTCAATAAACGTGAAACCATTCAAAACTCTGTTATGCTATCCTGCAGGAATTATTATTTGAAAGGGAAAATGCTGGAAAATCTCAGAGCCATCGGACTCGAAACGTTAGCTCTTTTCTCTCCCTACAGATGCTGCCAGACTTGCTGAGATTTTCCAGCATTTTCTCTTTCATTTTAGATTCCAGCATCCGCAGTAATTTGCTTTTATTAATTATTATTTGACCTCCTTGCTGACCTGTTGTGGCTGCGGGTTTCTTGAATTTAAGTCCATGGTCTGTACCCTCCTTGTCTCTCAAGCCTCTCCAGTAATACAACTATTGAATTAATGACTCATCCACTGCTCCAAACCAACCCCATCCCCCAGTCATTCTGTTCCTAGCTCTGGCAGCTGGAGCACCCCATTCCCATTGGGATCGATGCCTTCAACCACCTAATTTCCACATCCTGGAATTCCAATCCTGGGCACTGCTCCCATTTTCCTCTCAGGATCCTTGGTGCGACGTGAGAAACGTTGCATGGTTCAGTCCGGAGGAAAGGCAGGCGCGGTGGCTGAAACTGATTTAGAAAATCTAGAACCAGACCACAAAAGGGCTGGAGTGCTTCAAAACATGAAGCCTCCGTAAAGGAAAGCAGAGATGGAGGAGATCAAGATAATGTTGAACTATCTAATAGTAGAACTGTTAGTTAATTTCCTGCAAACATGATCTAACTTTCCATGGCTTATCAACCTTGATAAATCTTCTAAATTAATTAATCAAAATATTACTGATGCCAATATTCCCGTATTTTTAAAAATAAATTTAGTGTACCCAATTATTTTTTCCAATTAAGGAGTAATTTAGCATTGCCAACCACCTACCCTGCACATCTTTGGATTGTGGGGGTGAGACCCACGCAGACACGGGAAGAATGTGCAAACTCCACATGGACAGTGACCCAGGGCCCGGATTCGAACTCGCGTCCTCAGCGCTGTAGACAGCAATGCTAATCACTGTGCCGCCGTGCTGCCCTCATATTTCTGTATTTGGGCAGCGCAGATATATACAGTTCCACACGACTTCAAACAGCCACGTCTCAGGTGGACAGTCACATATTTCAGTCTGGAAATGGTAACTGTTATCGAATCTCATGAATATTAATTTTAAATTTGGCTATGATAGTATCTGTTTAACATGGGACAGGAGTAGTTGTGTTTCCTCATTAATTCACACCTCATTAAGGTTCACCAAATGCAAACACAAGTAAGTAGTTAATTAATAAACACCTTGTTAATGCTCAATTACCTCTTGAGTACTTAAACATTTACAATTCAATAAAGTTGCAGTTCAGAGTGGAGATGAAAAGAATTGAAAATAAGGTACATTCTAGCTAATTTAAGGGACTGTGTTAGAACTTCCCCATTATGCAGGTCATTCGGTAAGGTGAGAAAATCTTGATTGCGTGAAAACCCCCACTGTAAAGGATAGGAAGTGTGTGTCATTGTGTTTGTGTGTGTGAGAGAGTGTGTGTTTGTGGGATTGTACGGGTATGTGTGGTTGTGTGTGTAAGAATTTGTATGTGTGAGTGTGTTTATTTGTGTGTTTGTTTGGGTGTGTGTTTGTGTATATGAGAGTGTGTTTGTGTGTATGAGAGTGTGTGTTGTATTATATGAGTGTGTGTTTATTTATATGAGAGTGTGTGTTAGTGTATATGAATGAAATGAAATATGAAAATCGCTTATTGTCACGAGTAGGCTTCAAATGAAGTTACTGTGAAAAGCCCCTAGTCGCCACATTCCGGCGCCTGTCCGGGGAGGCTGGTACGGGAATTCCAGGATGTGGAAATTAGGTGGTTGAAGGCATCGATCCCAATGGGAATGGGGTGCTCCAGCTGCCAGAGCTAGGAACAGAATGACTGGGGGATGGGGTTGGTTTGGTGCAGTGGATGAGTCATTAATTCAATAGTTGTATTACTGGAGAGGGTGTGTTTGTGTATATGCATTTGTGTATATGAGAGTGTGTGTTTGTGTATATGGGAGTGTGTGTGTTTGTGTATATGAGAGTGTGTCTTTGTGAGTGTGTGTGTGTATTTGAGTGTATGAGAGTGTGTCTTTGTGAGTGTGTGTGTTTGTGTTTATGAGAGTCTGTCTTTGTGAGAGTGTGTGTTTGTGTATGTGAGAGTGTGTGTTTGTGTATATGAGAGTGTGTCTTTGTGTATGTGAGAGTGTGTCTTTGTGAGAGTGTGTGTTTGTGTATGTGGGAGTGTGTCTTTGTGAGTGTGTGTGTATATGAGAGTGTGTTTGTGTATGTGAGAGTGTGTGTTTGTGTATATGAGAGTGTGTCTTAGTGAGTGTGTGTGTTTGTGTATATGAGAGTGTGTGTTTGTGTGTGTGTGTATTTGAGTATATGAGAGTGTATGTATATGAGAGTCTGTTTTTGAATATATGAGAGTGTGTGTATATGAGAGTGTGTGTTTGAGTATATGAGAGTGTGTGTATATGAGAGTGTGTATTTGAGTATATGAGAGTGTGTGTATATGAGAGTGTATGTATATGAGAGTGTGTATTTGAGTATATGAGAGTGTGTGTATATGAGAGTGTGTGTTTGAGTATATGAGAGTGTGTGTATATGAGAGTCTGCATTTGAGTATATGAGAGTATATGTATATGAGAGTGTGTGTTTGAGTATATGAGAGTGTGTGTATATGAGAGTCTGCATTTGAGTATATGAGAGTGTATATATATGAGAGTGTGTATTTGAGTATATCAGTGTGTCTGTATATGAGAGTGTGTGTTTGAGTATATGAGAGTGTGTACATGAGAGTGTGTATTTGAGTATATGAGAGTGTATGTATATGAGAGTGTATGTTTGAGTATGTGGGAGTGTGTGTATATGAGAGTGTGTATTTGAGTATATGAGAGTGTGTCTTTGTGAGTGTGTGTGTTTGTGTTTATGAGAGTCTGTCTTTGTGAGAGTGTGTGTTTGTGTATGTGAGAGTGTGTGTTTGTGTATATGAGAGTGTGTCTTTGTGTAT
Organism: Scyliorhinus canicula; assembly: GCF_902713615.1. NCBI lineage: Eukaryota > Metazoa > Chordata > Chondrichthyes > Carcharhiniformes > Scyliorhinidae > Scyliorhinus > Scyliorhinus canicula. Next base: position 5,888,621 of record NC_052150.1, on the reverse strand, counting down.
GTGAGAGTGTGTCTTTGTGAGAGTGTGTGTTTGTGTATGTGGGAGTGTGTCTTTGTGAGTGTGTGTGTATATGAGAGTGTGTTTGTGTATGTGAGAGTGTGTGTTTGTGTATATGAGAGTGTGTCTTAGTGAGTGTGTGTGTTTGTGTATATGAGAGTGTGTGTTTGTGTGTGTGTGTATTTGAGTATATGAGAGTGTATGTATATGAGAGTCTGTTTTTGAATATATGAGAGTGTGTGTATATGAGAGTGTGTGTTTGAGTATATGAGAGTGTGTGTATATGAGAGTGTGTATTTGAGTATATGAGAGTGTGTGTATATGAGAGTGTATGTATATGAGAGTGTGTATTTGAGTATATGAGAGTGTGTGTATATGAGAGTGTGTGTTTGAGTATATGAGAGTGTGTGTATATGAGAGTCTGCATTTGAGTATATGAGAGTGTATGTATATGAGAGTGTGTGTTTGAGTATATGAGAGTGTGTGTATATGAGAGTCTGCATTTGAGTATATGAGAGTGTATGTATATGAGAGTGTGTATTTGAGTATATCAGTGTGTCTGTATATGAGAGTGTGTGTTTGAGTATATGAGAGTGTGTACATGAGAGTGTGTATTTGAGTATATGAGAGTGTATGTATATGAGAGTGTATGTTTGAGTATGTGGGAGTGTGTGTATATGAGAGTGTGTATTTGAGTATATGAGTGTGTGTATATGAGAGTCTGTATTTGAGTATATGAGAGTGTGTGTACATGAGAGTCTGTATTTGAGTATATGAGAGTGTGTGTATATGAGAGTGTGTATTTGAGTATATGAGAGTGTGTGTATATGAGAGTGTGTGTTTGAGTATATGAGAGTGTGTGTTTGAGTATATGAGAGTGTGAGTATATGAGAGTGTGTATTTGAGTATATGAGAGTGTGTGTTTGAGTATATGAGAATGTGAGTATATGAGAGTGTGTGTTTGAGTATATGAGAGTGTGTATATGAGAGTGTGTGTTTGAGTATATGAGAGTGTGTGTATATGAGAGTGTGTGTAAATGAGAGTGTGTGTATATGAGAGTGTGTGTATATGAGAGTGTGTGTTTGAGTATATGAGAGTGTGTGTATATGAGAGTGTGTGTATATGAGAGTGTGTGTATATGAGAGTGTGTGTTTGAGTATATGAGAGTGTGTGTATATGAGAGTGTGTGTTTGAGTATATGAGAGTGTGTGTATATGAGAGTGTGTGTTTGAGTATATGAGAGTGTGTGTATATGAGAGTGTGTGTTTGAGTATATGAGAGTGTGGGCAGGATTCTTCAATTCCCAACATTGTAATGGCGTTCGGCGATTGACTGGAGAATCCATTTTTAAGCCAAAATTGGAGGCGGTGCCGTTTATCAGACGCTCCGCCCACTTAAAAATGGCATCATCGCTGAGTACACCGCACGCCGTATGGACGGCATCAGAACAATACCTGAGGCCCTCCCCCGATGCTCCGCCCCTGATGGGCTGACTTCCCGACAGTGTGGGTCGCGTATACTCACAGTTTTCAGGGACCACGGGCAGGATTTTGTGATCCTGAGGTGAAGTGTTGATGCCGTCGGAAACATTGTCGCGTTTCTCGACGGCGTCACCACGGCCTCAGGATCAGCAATTCTGGCCACTACAGGGGGGCAGCACAGCACTGGAGTCAGCCACGCCGCTCCAGCTGCTGATCCCGGCGACAACTGGACGCTGTGGGATCCGCACAAGCGCAGTGGCTCCCTTCAACGCACCGGCCCCGACACAACATGGCGCAGGGCTACAGGGGCCGGTGCAAAAGAAAAGAGGCCCCAACTAGAGAGGCCGGCCCGCCGATAGGTGGGCCCCCCCCGAACGCGGGCGGCCGCTCGGCCCATCCTGGGCCTAGAATCGGCGGGGGCGCGTAGAGCGGCCCCCAACCGGCGTTGCACCAAACATGACAATAGAGAATCATGTGCCAGTGCGGGGAGGCGTGGCGTGATTCTCAGGGATTCTCCGGCCTTGCCCCGGGCTGAGAGAATCCCGCCCTTCGTGTGGCTGCACAGTTCGATTCCCGTAACAGCCTCCCCGAACAGGCGCCGGAATGTGGCGACTAGGGGCTTTTCACAGTAACTTCATTGAAGCCTACTCGTGACAATAAGCGATTTTCATTTCATTTCATTTTTCAAAAGATGTTTCTTACCCCAGTCTAGCTGTTTTTCTTTAGGTCTTCAGTCATTCTGGTCATTCTTTGGTTTTCTGATTTCCCCTTTTTGCCGAACTATGCCAGTTGTAGAGATCTACCATGTGGATCTAGTGGCACTTGCGAACACTAAAACTCAGTAGAAATTTGAGTTAACACTTCTCGGGTGCAAATAAGAATCATTTTATTTGCCTCTATTGATTACAATTGACAATCACTTAAATCTTATTCTCTAATAAGTCCAGCTAGCAAAAGGACTCAAAGAGAAGCAATTTGTAGACAATATAACTTTCAAATAATACAGACATGATTTTCTTCCTTACGGCAAAACAGCGTGCATTTAATTCAGGAGTCAAAGTTGGAAAGTGAAAGTATGAAAGATAGAGACAGCGAAGTATCGATTGATTCCGGAATGGAAAATGGCCGCACAATCTATCATGGTTATACTAAATCATATCAGTCTTTAGCCATCTATCTACACCCCCTATGTAATACTAATTGGTTTGGGTTAGAATCAAATAAGCTTGATTTGACAGTTAGCTGTCTGTCTTGAATATGCAAAATTAACTTGGAATGTTTCATAAATGAATTCTTATATGTGTTATGGATTGCGATTCTGTGCCGTTATTGCAAGCAGCTTGCATTGGTTTCTTGCTGACTTGACTGGCCGGACCATAGCTCCTTTCGGTAACTGTGCCTTTGCTATGGTGTTGTCATGGAGCCTGCCCTGTCCTTGGACTGCATAGTGTCACATTATCTTGCAAATGCATTTGTTAGCTGAAGAAGAATGTCGTTTTAATCTATAATGGATTATGCTGTTTCTGCGTTCTGTTGAAGTGATGTTTTAAAATGACCTGAGGTTATGAGAGTGCTGAAATCCTTCATTTAAAATGGGTAAAAACTGGGATTTAATATTTATGCTATTACCTATCAGGTGTATTAGAAAATAGTTGCTTTCTACAGTCAGCCCAAATGTGAATATCATTCAGGTCTTGCTGCATATGGGCGCAGGCCCCTTCGGTATCTGAGGAGCTGTGAATGGTGCTGAACATTGTGAAATCACATCCCCACATCTGACATTAATATAGAGGGAAGGTCATTGATGAAGCAGCTGAAGGTGATTGAGCCTAGGACACTACCCTGAGGAACACCTGACTTCCAGAAATCCATTGTTACTGGAAAAGTATCAACACCAAGATCTTCAGTTATCAAAACCAATGATAACGCATCAAACAGCCATGGCAAAAGGTTCCTCTCCAAATCTGATTGAAGGATTAAGGAATGAAGTACACATTATCCCAAGGACTCACGTCCCATAGACACTGACCAAAACACTAAGGGGTTACAGTTAAGTGGAGGAAATAGTGACAATGGTAAATGTCATCTGTTTACTTGGACAGAGGGTCAAAGTGATCAGAAATCACTTCAGCTCATCACAGAAAATGTTTCAGAACTTGAAAAAATGGACGCCTGTCTAAAGCCACATTCGCAATATCAAGGAGCAGTAACATTTTCAACATATACTCGCTATAGAAAATTATATTGAGCTCAACTGTGAAAACATCATTATCTTGCAGAAAATATACGCAGAGCATCTCCGTATTGGCAGTATGTAAGGGAAAGGCCAGAGATTCAACAGCTAGACAGGGACATAGATATTCAGGAGGTTGTCGTGTCGTTGGTGGAACACCAGGAAAAGCAGAAACACTGCTGTGATCAAACAGATGAAGCTCTAAAGCATTTGAACAGAGGTGACACTATGGATTGTTGAAACTGCAGTCATTACTGGGAGAGTAAACTCTTAGTTCAAGAACTGATTACGGAGCCGCACATCATTGTAAACAGAAGCCTTCCTGCAAAGATATACTGTAAACGTTAAACGATTGAAGAATGCTTGTTGAAATCTTCAGCGAATGTGACTTAACTGGAAATCCGAACCCCAGAAGGGATTCAGAAATTGCACAAATGACAGCTGGCAGAGTGCAACATCGAACCATGAAATTGAGGACACACCAACTGGAGTTCAAAACTCTCAAATCCGGCAAAGATTTCTTGGCCAAACTTTGAAAGGTCAGACAGCGTGAGATATCCTAAATATGGACCTGTATCAAAAACCCAAATGCTGAGATGAAACATTTTTTTTCACATTATATTCAAAGATATATATATTTTGACGGGTTTGGTACGTTTTGGCGTAGCCCATTTGGTGTGGCCCATTCGGCGCCAGGGAAATAATTGGCTGATTCGGCCTGGCCGTTTAAGCGTCAGGACATTTCGGCGTCACTTTTAAAAATATTTTAAAAACCTTGTTAAAAACCCTTCATTAAAACGCCGAATTGGCCACGCCGAAACGTCCCATTCCCCTCTCGAGAGCAAAGGTGAAATGGTTCCAAGGTTTTGAATAAACCTTTTAAACCTTCACCTTCCGCTTCACCTCGCCGGCTGCTGTCCCCCTGAACTGGGCCGCCTGTCCGCTTATTTTCAGAATGTCTCAAAAGCAGCACGATTAATGTTGAATTGCAAGACCGATATTAAATGTCTTTCTAACCTGTCTTTCTGAAGCCTGTCCCTCTGCCGAAAAATTCCTCTGCCGAAAAATTCCTCCGCCGAATGGGCCACACGGAATGGGCCACGGTGAATGGGCCACGCCGAATGGGCCACGCCGAATGGGCCACGCCGAATGGGCCACGCCGAATGGGCCACACCGAATGGGCCACGCTGAATGGGCCACACCGAATGGGCCACGCTGAATGGGCCACGCTGAATGGGCCACGCCGAATGGGCCACGCTGAATGGGCCACACTGAATGGGCCACACCGAATGGGCCACGCCGAATGGGCCACGCCGAATGGGCCACGCCGAATGGGCCACGCCGAATGGGCCACACCGAATGGGCCACGCCGAATGGGCCACGCCGAATGGGCCACGCCGAATGGGCCACGCCGAATGGGCCACACCGAATGGGCCACACCGAATGGGCCACGCCGAATGGGCCACACCGAATGGGCCACGCCGAATGGGCCACGCCGAATGGGCCACGCCGAATGGGCCACACCGAATGGGCCACCCTGAATGGGCCACGCTGAATGGGCCACGCTGAATGGGCCACGCTGAATGGGCCACGCTGAATGGGCCACGGTGAATGGGCCACGCTGAATGGGCCACGCTGAATGGGCCACGCCGAATGGGCCACCCTGAATGGGCCACGCTGAATGGGCCACGCTGAATGGGCCACGCCGAATGGGCCACGCCGAATGGGCCACGCCGAATGGGCCACGCCGAATGGGCCACCCTGAATGGGCCACGCTGAATGGGCCACGCTGAATGGGCCACGCTGAATGGGCCACGCCGAATGGGCCACGCTGAATGGGCCACACCGAAATGTCCCATCCCCTATTTTGACATGGTGAGAAATGTTGAATGTATTTACAGTTGTTGTGGACTTTGGGTCTTGCGTCTGCAGTTGTTCCTAGTTAGTGTTTGTTTAACAGGCAGAGCGGTAGTTGAAAGACATACATAGGGGCAAGCATTTCATTTTAGATGTTATTGTTCCATTCAAACATGAGGAGGACGTTGTAATGAATTGACCTGCTGTTCTCCATGATCCAGTGGTTTATTTTCTCTCTCTGAGCAATAATTTACCCTGTAATTAAAATTTAGCATTTCCTGCGGTGCCGCCAAGTGCAATGAGCCTTTGTTTGGACGTGATTTGCTTAAAAGTGTAAACCTTACAATTAAAATGCTCTTCCGCTTCACGGACACGTTTTAAAACAGATGGGTGAGCCTGTCCAGATGTAGATCACGATCACCTTTTGCCTTGAAATGTGCAGCACGGTTGGTAGCACTATGGCTTCACAGCTGCAGGGTCCCAGGTTCGATTCCCGGCTTGGGTGACTGTCTGTGCGGAGTCTTGCGTTCTCCCCGTGTCTGCATGGGTTTCCTCCGGGTGCTCCGCTTTCCTCCCACAGTCCAAAGACGTGCAGGTTAGATGAATTGGACATTCTGAATTCTCCCTCTGTGTACCTGAAGAGGTGCCGGAATGTGGCGACTAGGGGATTTTCACAGTAACTCAGTAACTCATTGCAGTGTTAATGTCAGCCTACTTGTGACAATAAAGATTAGATTAAAAATAAACACTGTGGAAAAACATTACCCACAAGTAAAGTTTGGGGATTTTGTTGATTCACAGTCTAAGGCTCACAATATTTGGAAATCATCATTCGTTCCACCCACCCCATTCCAAATTCTTCAATGTGTATCTATTCTGGCTATTGGGCTGGTTTAGCTCACTGGGCTAAATCGCTGGCTTTTAAAGCAGATCAAGCAGGCCAGCAGCACGGTTCGATTCCCGTACCAGCCTCCCCGGACAGGCGCCGGAATGTGGCGACTAGGGGCTTTTCACAGTAACTTAATTGAAGCCTACTCGTGACAATAAAGCGATTTTCATTCTATCCTCATGCCCTGTTTTCCATGACTGTTAGCTCATGGAATTGTGGTCTATTTTGCTAGTTACATTCTCTCCTTGAAAGGATCCAAACAATATACCAAAGTTGACTGACCGTCAGTATGGAGGCTCGATTCCGGTGTGATCTGATTGGTGTGGACATTCCTCTGCCCCCAGATCATGTCATTGACTTTATACGTTTTCAGATGTTTATTCTCGCAGATGTTTACTGGCAGTGAGATTCTCTGTTCCCACCGGCAGCGGACCCCTTCCCCGTGGATTTCCCAGTGACGTGGGATGGTTTCAATGGGAATTCTCATTGATAAGCGGGGAGAACAGAGAATCCCGCCATCAGCGAACGGCGCGCCGCCTCCTGTCAGCAAAAAACACGGCAGCTGGGAGGCCGGACAATCCCACCCGTTGAATATGCTCAACAACTGAGAATCCGCAGTCCTCCGGGGCGGAGCATTCCAAAGGTTTTCAACCTTCTGGGTGAAGAAATTTCTCTTCAGCTCAAGTCCGAAATAGCTGACAGCCAATCCCGAGGTGGTGACCCATGGTGTAGGCTTTCCAGTCACGGGAAGCGGCCCCTCAGCATTGACCCTTCAAGGCCTTTCAGGATTTTATCTGTCTCAATAAGAACACATCTTTTTCTTCTGAGCTCCAGAGAATATGGACTCTTTCTGCTCCATCTTTCCAGATCGAACAACCCTCTCATCCCAGAAACAAAGCCGATGTTGCAGAACATTAGTCAGATGAGTTAAAAATCTCACTCTGGAAAACCGAGCACTGAATCCACGTCAACACTCCAGTGGAATACCGTGGGAATGTTGCTCCATCTGTGCTCTCAGTTAGATGTAATAGCTCCTTTGGAATTATCCAACTAAGATCTTGAAGTTCTCCTGATGTCTTGACCAATTTCAACTAACTGCACTGAAACTGATGACCTTTTGAAACAATATCGTTTGCGTGTGCGGATTGGCGCCGATGCTTCCTAGAGCAAACAGCACTGTATTGATCATAGACGATGACTGTGGTCATGATGGTTGCGACATACACAAGCCCCTTCTTTGCTTCTCTGTCTTCAGGGGAAAAACTGAAGCTACAAACATTAATCAGAAGTGTCCTTGTTGTGCGAATGTTTGAGTGCTGCTGTAAATGGGCAATGCAACGGGAAAGGTGGTGTCAGAGGACAGGGACAAAGGAACATTAGTAGGCCTTCAGCCCCCTAAAGCCTATTCTGCCATACAATGAGGTTATGGCTCTTCAGAGTCTTAACTCTGGGGGTGATTTTCGGGCTGCGTTGCACCCATGTACAAATCTGGCTATGTTGGGAAAATACTGGGAGAGCCCAGAAACAGGATTTGCGCTGGGTACCAAGCAGTGGGCGATGTTCCTGAGCCCTCCCAGCGGACATAATTTGGTTCAGGTCAACAATGGGCGTGAATCAAGTGAATCTTAAAATTCCAATTTAAATATTCAGAATTGGCTTTAAACCAAATTCTCCCGGATCCTGCACTTCTCCCACCCTTTGGCTCAATGTGAAAACTGCCCGAATCACCCCTGGTCTTCCCAAAAGGAGACCGGACGTGATGAACAGTATCAGTTTGGCGGCAGTACCAAGGCATAGCGGCAGGAGGCAGTGCCGAGGGCTGGGGCAGGAAGGGATGGAGCATGAAGGCACAGAATTGCCACGGACGGGACAGGGACCATTTAAAGCTCTGTTGACCTTGGGCGTGAATTTCCGGTCTCACGGTGTGTGCAGATTTGTCAAAAAGGGATCCCACCCACAATGGGAGGGATTCACATTGCGATGTCCCGTGAGGCGTAGCGAATCAGGTAGATCCCCGAGGCGGAGTCTCCCGGCATCGACCAGCCATGTTGCACTGCGCCGCACTGCACTGACTCTCAGGCACAACGTGGCCGGTAAATCGTACCCATGGTCAATTATCGGAAAATTCCACCCTCTATCTATCCACCTTGATTCTGTAACCCTTCATAGAGTTGACCAACAAAAATCGATCTGCTTTACAATTTACTATTGGCTGCCCCAGCGAACCCGCCACACCACCATTCCCACACACGGAGAGAGAGTGCCATGGGCGGGATTCCCTAATCCCGCGGCAGAGTGTCCACACCGTCGTAAACGCCGCCGCGTTTTACAACGGCATCAACGGGCTGACCCCACGACTAATTCTGGCCCCTACAGGGGGCCAGCACGGCACTGCCGGTTAACACCACTCCAGCTGCTGATCCCGGTGCGAACTGGGCACCCCGGGATGCACGCATGCGCATTGGCTTCCTTCAACGCGTCGGCTCCAATGCAACAGGGCACGGGCCCCCAGCCAGAGAGGCCGGCCCGCCGATCAGTGGGCCCCGATCGCGGGCCACGCCACATCGGAGACCCCATTCACCCAGGGGTCGGACCCCCCCTACGCCACCACAGGCGCCCCCCGACCCTTCCACGCCGAGGTTGCGCCGGCTGAGAGCATGTGTGGACGGCGCCGGCGGGACTCGCCATTTTCACGACGGCCGCTGGGCCCAACCCGGGCCAAGAATCGGCGGGCCGGCCGCGTAGAGTAGCCCCCGACTGGCGCCACGCCAACCACTCTGGCGCCAATGGCGCCGATTCTCCGCTTTGCGGAGAATTGCGTGCCCGCGATTCACGCCAGTCACGGGGATTTCCCGGTCCCGGGCTGAGAGAATCCCACTCCATATGTCTCGTGCCCTAGGTGTGGAGAAATGCTTCCAGATATCGTTCCTGAATGGCCTATCTTTCATTTGAAGGTTATGCCTTCTTGCTGTAGACTCCCACGCCAGGGAAACGTTACTTCTACCTGTCCTGTCAGATATGGTTATCTTTCTAAGTGCCTCAGTTAGGTGGTCACCACTTATATGCAAAGCTCCACAGAATGGAACCTTCAGCCACAATAACGCATCTTTTATAAACCAGTAGTTCGCAGCTACACGGTGCTTGGGTTTGTTCGTCAGGTTTTATTGATATCAGGTAATGCTCCCCACTCGTCAGAAAATTGCAGCTACACCTTCGAATATCATCTGCTGATTCAGTCTGCAGCCCTAATTGCTCAGAGGGGTTGAAGCCTTATCGGGAGTGGCTCAGACTTTGCTTCAAGTGTTGCATAAAAAAGAAACAAATTGCAGATAAGTAACGGGAGACCTCCGAGCTGTTTAGGTAATTGAGAGCAGAGACAAAAGTTGGAGCTGAGGCGGTTTGTCAAACCCAGGAAACTCAGGTCTGAATTAATTGGAGCTCTTGTAAAATTTATAAGAGAGGCATTCTCCGGAGCATGCTAAATAGGCGATTAAAGTGCCGCACGTCATTGTTAGCCTTATAATCAGGGGAACAAAGAAAATATGATGCCCAGTGATTTAAATCCGCTTAGATAAAGAAAACCAGTCTAGCACGACCTGCATTAATTAGCTGATTAAAATGTTCAGGTGGTTCTAATTTACGATTCTATGAGGTGGTCAGAAGCATCATGATTGCACATTGGGGGTGAATAAAAATCACAGTTGAAAGGATGGGCAATCTTTAACAGGATTTTATTACTTGACCTGTTGTAATATTACTTCAGAGCAGGTGACGTAGGGATGGATCCTTTGGTGTCCGAGTCGAGGTTCTATGACGTTCTGTTTCCACGTTGCATAACTTTAATGGATGTGGTGTTCTTTGTGTTGCTTATTTAAGGATGGTTGGCGTAGTGTTTACAAAGATCACAGAATAGCATTTAATTTAAACAAAGCTATGATTTTATTTACACTACTAAACTGGGATTCAACATTTCAACCTTAAGAATACGCAACTGATCAATAACATCTAACTATACTCATCTACTGTTAATCTCACTGCTGGTATAAACTATAATCTAACCTTACTCACACTATCTCACTCTTCTCTGGCTATCTCCTGCATACACACCTCCCCTAAGGTCTAGCATCACTGCCTTAAATATTTGTATCTATAGCTCCTTCTAGTGGCTACTCTCGACACTACATTTTTTTTTTTAATTTAGATTACCCAATTATTTTTTCCAATTAAGGGGCAATTTAGCGTGGCCAATCCACCTACTCTGCACATTTTTGGGTTGTGGGGGCGAAACCCACGCAGACACGGGGAGAATGTGCAAACTCCACACAGACAGTGACCCAGAGCCGGGATCGAACCTGGGACCTCAGCGCCGTGAGGCGGTTATGCTAACCACTTGGCCACCGTGCTGCCCTCTCGACACTACATTAACCCTTGCAATGCTGATAGTTATGATAAAACCACAATGCACAGGTGCATTTTTCTCTCTATTGCAATGTCACAGGTACAATCAAATTGTCCAAAGAGAATGTGTTGCCTCTCGCAACTGATGCCAGAGAGTGGCAAAGTTACAAATTATATCTGTCACTTTTTTTTGTTTGTGTTTTCTGCTGTTCATTTGCGAATAATTGATATTCTTCAGTCCGAGGGTACACCTAAGACAAACTTCTCTTGGTTTCTCAACATTTGTGGTCGTGTTGAGCGAGGTGCCGATGCGCGAATGGAGATCAAAAGTTTTGACCTTGGCGCTGAGGCTCAGGGATGAAATGGTGTCTGTCAGTCTCAGTACGTTGCCTGGAGCACTGTTTCACAAGCATGTGTAAAAGCTGAAGGTGATGAATGCCTAATGTGCACAGCACATCACATAGAATCATAGATCATAGAATCAAATAATTTACAGTGCAGAAGGCCATTTGGCTTTTGAGTCTACATCGGTCCCTGAACGGGCACCCTACCTAAGCCCACACCTCCACCCTGTCCCCTTAACCCAACAACCCCACCTAATTTATGGACACTACGGAGCAATTTAGCGTGACCAATCCACCTAACACGCGCATCTTTGGACTGTGGGAGGAAACCGGAGCACCCGCAGGAAACCCACTCAGACACGTGGAGAAATTGCAAACTCCACACAGTCACCTGAGGCCGGAATTGAACCCGGGTCCCTGGCGGTGTGAGGCAGCAGTGCTAACCACAGTGCTTACAAATGTGAGGTTGTCCATTTTGGTTGGAATAACAGCAAACGGGATTATTATTTAAATGATAAAATATTAAAGCATGCTGCTGTGCAGAGAGACCTGGGTGTGCTAGTGCATGAGTCACAAAAAGTTGGTTTACAGGTGCAACAGGTGATTAAGAAGGTGAATGGAATTTTGTCCTTCATTGCTAGAGGGATGGAGTTTAAGACTAGGGAGGTTATGCTGCAATTGTATAAGGTGTTAGTGAGGCCACACGTGGAGCATTGTGTTCAGTTTTGGTCTCCTTATTTGCGAAAGGACGTACTGGCACTGGATGGTGTGCAGAGGAGATTCACTAGGTTAATCCCAGAGCTGAAGAGGTTGGATTACGAGGAGAGGTTGAGTAGACTGGGACTGTACTCGTTGGAATTTAGAAGGATGAGGGGTGATCTTATAGAAACATATAAAATTATGAAGGTAATAGACAGGATAGATGCGGGCAGGTTGTTTCCACTGGTGGGTGAAAGCAGAACTAGGGGACATAGCCTCAAAATGAGGGGAAGTAGATTTAGGACTGAGTTTAGGAGGAACTTCTTCACCCAAAGGTGAATTTATGGAATTCCTTGCCCAGTGAAGCAGTTGAGGCTCCTTCATTAAATGTTTTAAGATAAAGATAGATAGTTTTTTGAAGAATAAAGGGATTAAGGGTTATGGTGTTCGGGCCGGAAAGTGGAGCAGAGTCCACAAAATATCAGCAATGATCTCATTCAATGGCGGAGCAGGCTCGAGGGGCCAGATGGCCTACTCCTGCTCCTAGTTCTTATGTTATTATGTTGTCACCCTATCCCTCCATCATAAAGTCAGAAGTGGGGACTTTTGCTGATGGCTGCATAATGTCTGGTTCCTTTCACAACTCTTTAGATACTGAAGCAGACTTTGTCGGCTTGCAGCAAGAGCTGGACAAGATGGCGGTGTGAGCTGCTTAGCGGCAAGTAACATTCACGTCAAACATGTGCCAGGCAATGACTTTGCTAATAAGAGGGAACCTAAACATCTACCCTTGATATTCAATGGCATTGCCATTGGTGAGTCCCCCACTATCAACCAGTTTGGGAGTCACCATTGACCGTGGCTACAAGAGCAGTCCAGAGGCTGGGAATTCTGCAGTGACTGCCAAAAGCCTGTCCGCCATCCACAAGGCGCATGTTGGGAGTATGAGGGAATAATCTTGACTGCCCTGGATGAGTGTGGCTCCAACAACACAAGAAGCTCAGCATCAACCAAGGCAAATTGGCCCCGCTTGATCGATCGATACTGCATCCACCACCATAAAATTCACCCACTGCAGCACTGACGCACAGCGACGGCAGCGTGTACTAAATACAAAAGGCACTGCAGTAAATCACCGAGGCGCCTCGGGTAGCACCTTCCAAACCCATGACCTCCATCACCTAGGAGGAGGACACCTCATCCAGACTGACTGCAGCAGCTCAAGAAGGAATCTCAGCCACCAACATTTTAAGGGTGACTAGGGTTGGGCGATAAATTCCGGCCTTTGCCAGTGAGTCTCACAGCCCATGTGTTATTCCTTTAATTTCAGTCTGCACTCTTCATGTTTGATGAATAATTCCACTAAAAATGTGAACTTACCTTCCTCCATTCAACACTGGAAATTTGATCTATTGTGTGTCTATAATTTGATAAGTATACAGGTTGCAGAGAATGCCTACAGTCCGAGTTGGTGGGCCACTTTCCTCAAGGTGCAGCACTTCCCATCAGCAGCAGAATAAAAACTAAATGGTGTCTCCTTTTGCCCATTATAGGAGAATATTGGAGGCAATTATTGTACAGTCAGCAACCTCAACTTCTCTGTGTGACTGAAGATAATTCTGGAAATCAACAGCGGGTCCCCGAAGAGAAACAGATAAATATTTTTGTCGGAGACTGCGGGGGGTGTAGTTGATTCAATGAGAAGGAACAAAAAGAGGCAGGCAGGGTAGCAGAATAACAGGTAGGGATTGCAAATCAGCAATTGCAGCTCCTGTTATAATGAGGAAAAGAAAATCTGTGAGACTGAAAACTGCCCGGTGATGTGGAAAGATGAACTCAGGCAGCCGCAACAAGAATAGAATGGAATGGAAGCAGCCAAGGTACTGGAAAGTGATGAAAAAGCCATCCACAAAATCTAAAAGAGTGTCAGAGGATCTACAGTATCTACATTGTCTAATCGGTGGTCACACAAGAATAATGGACATCGCAAGGTAAACCCACCAGGCTGTTCACATCAAAGTCCTGACAAAAAGATAAATTATTCACCCCCCCCCCCCCCCCGTGACTGCGTGGGTTTGCTCCGGGTGCTCCGGTTTCCTCCGACAGTCCAATGATGTGGAGGTTAGGCGGATTGGCCATGATCAAATTGTCCCTTAGATTCCAGGGGTGTGCAGGTCAGGTACGGTTACGAGATAGGGCGGGGGAGTGGGACTAGGTAGGGTGCTCTTTCAGAGAGTCGGTGCTGACTCGATGGGCCGAATGGGCCTCTTTCTGCACTGCAGAGATTCTGTGATGAATATCATGTGCACAATCCAATTCATAAATTTCCCAAACTAATTCTAAAGCAGCATCAACGTCTTGTGAAACTGACACGTTTTGTTTTTTTAAACTTTTCAGAAATGCACACTTGGAACGCAGGCATTGCTAGTTGCAATCCAGGTAACCTGCCACCATCGTGGCAGTCACATGATATAACAGCGCTGGAGTTGCCGACGAATCATAGCAATTGAAATCTGTGATTGAGTCCACAACATTTTGGGAGGAAGAATGAGAGAGGCAATGTTAGCTAAATGGTACAATTTTAAACCTGGCACAGGACTGGAGGGAGCTTGGGGGGGGGGGGGGGGGGGGGGGGGCTGGTGAATGTCCACAAACATTTAAAGGTGGCAAGCGCATTGAGTATGCTGTTCACGGAAAAGGCAAATGGCATTGTTGGCTTTATTAAGAAAGAAATAGAGTAAAAGAACAAGGAAGTTATGCTGGACCTTTGTAACAACCCTGGTTCACTCTCAATGGGAGTGTTGCGTTCAGTACTGAGCAGCACTTTAGGTAGTGTTATGGGAGCGGTGTTTTCAGAACCCCAAAATGTATCATGGAGTTCAACCAAGCTCTCCCTTTAATGGATTGTTGCTTTTGAAGCACACGGCTTGGTCTCCAGGTGTGGTATCACAATTATGGACACGTGGGTTTTTAAACACAAAACAATGTTTGTTCCATGAATTCAACTTAACCTTTTTAAATAAACATTGGATCACTCAACACCCCTTACTTCAAAGATAACCCTGTAAATAATACAACACTAAATAATCCCTCAAACCTCCAAAAGACTTAACACCTCTAAACAGAAACACATCAGGTTAAAGACTATTATGAGTTTAAATCACCCAAATTATTCAGAGATAGTCTTTCCTGGCAGACATCACCGCAGATCCAGCTCACTGCAAACACAGACACCCCCAACCTCTTTTCCTCAAAACTGGCTTTTCCTTTCAAACAGCTCACAGCAAACCAGCCAGGCACTTTGCAGCTGCTCTCTCTCAAAACTGAAACGAAACACTGCAAAATGGCTGAGCTAAAACCCCAGCTCCACCCACACTCTGACATCACTTCAGTAATATGAGCTGTTTCATTTCTTAAAGGTACATTGCTTAAACATCCATTTCTTAAAGGTACTCTCACATGATAGTAGGATGTCAAAGTGTTGGAGTGAGAGCGTAAAAGGGTTTGCCTAGAATGGCAGCAGGGGAGAGTGACCATGGCGAGTGACCGGTTTTCATCCTTACGGCAGAGTGGATGAGATTGAGTTTGTTTGGGGTTTTAAAACCATGAACCGTTTGGATAGAGTAAATATACAAAGGTTATTTATTTTGGGGCAAGGGTCAATAACCGAAGCACCCAGATCATAGATTATATAATTTACAGTGCAGAAGGAGGCCATTCAGCCCATCGAGTCTGCACTTTGCCCTTGGATAGAGCACCCCACTTAAGCCCACACCTTGACCCTGTCCTCATAACCCAACCTTTTGGACACTAAGGGGCAATTTATCAGGGCCAATCGACCTAACCTGCACATCTTTGGACTGTGGGAGGAAACCGGAGCACCCGGAGGAAACCCACGCAGACACGGGGAGAAAGTGCAGACTCCGCACAGACAGTGACCCAAGCCGGAATTGAACCTGAAGCCCTGGAGCTGTAGCGCGACAGTGCTAACCACTGTGCTACCATGATTTAAAATGACTGGCAGCAGATCATGAGGCGGCAGGAGAAACATGGCTGCACAGTTATTGTGACCTGAAGTTGCAACTTTCAGAAGGAAATTAGAGGAATATTTGAAGGAGGGAGAAGATGTACATTGGGCAATAGTGGGACTAATTGGTTACTTCTGGAGCTGGGGTAGGTTTAATGGGCTGAAGGGCCTGTTGCTGTGTTGGGTCATTCTTTGATGCTTTAAATCGGCCCGGAAATGAGATGAGGAAAAATCCCATAGCTGGAAAGCTTTGGGAGACATAAATCTAAAGTTCCTCCCAAATAGATACCACTCACCGCATGTCATATCTCAAATTACTTCTGTTGCAAAATGTCATTATCCAAAATGAATCTGTCCAATTTGTCTTTCAGTGAATCAATACCAACTCCAGCGTGGAATGATGTAACCTGAAAAAGAAAATCCTCATCTCCATCATTTCATTATTTAGGAACGGTTAAAATTTTATTATTCCTGCCCATTGCAAATCAGATTTCGAAATAACCTGGAAAGAAATTGCTTTTTTAAAAAGATTTTGGTCGCTATTGGCTGGGTTTCGACTGTAAACCAATCCACCAGGTAATAATAATAATCTTTATTAGTATCACAAGCAGGCTTACATTGACACTGCAATGAAGTTACTGTGAAAAGCCCCTTATCGCCACACTCCGGCGCCTGTTCGGGTACACAGAGGGAGAATTCAGAATGTCCAATTTACATAACAAGCACATCTTTTGGGACTTGTGGGAGGAATCTGGAGCACCCGGAGGAATCCCACGCAGACAGCGATCCAAGCTGGGAATCGAACCCAGGTCCCTGGCGCTGTGAAGCAACAGTGCTAGCCACTGTGCTACAGTGCCGCCCATATTTATTGGTACCGAGTCCAAACTGTAACCCCCCCGGCCCCAGGTCCAGTGAAAATCTAACTCTGATTTGTGTTTGCGTACCTTTTTCTCCTGTCCATTCGTGACACTCTGCACTGGTCAAGAAGGACCATCTACAGTACAAGAGCCTGACGACTGCAGCATCAGACTGTCGGCCACTCACCATTGAGAAAGATGACACAATTCTTTCAGGGTTTAATCAGAGCTTCGTCTGGAAGGGAGCTTGCAGTTCCACGTTGACAAATGATGCATCTCCACTGCCTGGAAATAAATGACATCACTAAACATGAGCAACCAAATCACATCCTGGCTGATATTCGCTTTAAACACCCCCCATCCTCCCCGCGTGTGAATCCCTTTCACAGCTCCGTGGGCTACCCCTCAGGAGTCTTGCTCATCTAAATCCCCAGGAGGCTGGGTTGTACTTTGACTGTCAATTTGTTGTTAATCACTTCCTCCAGCACCTTCTCCCCAAAGTGCTTTATTTGGTTGTGTATCCTATTTGTTTGTTAGTTATCAAAACTAGGAGAAATCACATTGAATTAACTACTCAACTGTGCAGTCCCCGTTGAATTTACAGACAGGAAAGAAAAAATGTTCTTCTACTAATGTATTGAGAGAACAGTTCAATTATTGCTCAGGATTTGCCAGAACCATTTCATTCCAGTTCATCTGATAGATTGAAGGGGTGTACAGTGTTAATGAAGAGCTCCACCTTGTGGGGATGTGCAAGTATTGCAGTAGAAAAATATGATGCTCTCCGGATTGGGCATTTTCGGGGCTTCATGACTGGTATAAATCCCATGCCGAATTCTGGAGCGATCCATAATCTGCAGCTTTTATGCCCAGGCTATGCTGAGCCCAACACTCAGATTTATTCTGCCTCCGGCAGGTGCTCACTCTAGGCTGGATTCTCCGCACCCCGATGACGAAATCGAGGCCGGCGTCGATCCTGCGATTCTCCGGGCACCGAAAAGCGGCATCACCGGAAAGTCCACTGCGCTGCTGGGGGCCATTGTCAGAGGCCCTCTCAGGCATTCTCCGCCCCCAATCGGCCGGGATCCCGACGGCATGGAGCTTACCTGGTCCAACCGGTCGGGATACTCATGTGGCGGCTGCGGACTCAGTCCGCGGCCCCCCTGGTCGGGGGCAGGATGATCAGAGGACGGGGGTGGGGTGGGGGGCCTTAAAGGCGTCCAGGAATGCTTCTGCGGGGCCTGAGGGTCGGGTGCGCGGCCAGTTGGGTGGTCTCTTTTTCGTGTCCAGCTCCGTGGTCCGAGTCTACCATGGAGCACGGCGCGGCCGCTGGGGGCCGCTGGAGGCCGCTGGGGGCCGCTGGGGCCGCTGGGGCCGCTGGAGGCCGCTGGAGGCCGCTGGGGGCCGCTGGAGGCCGCTGGGGGCCGCTGGGGCCGCTGGGGGCTGCTGCTGTGCGCATGCACAGCCTCTGACCCGGAAGTGCGGGGGCCCCTATCTGCAGCAAAAGCTGCGAGATTCACAGGGGGTCCCTACTAGCCCCCTGCAGGGCTGAGAACTTGTGTCCACTTAATCCAGGAATTTCAGGAGTAAAACTCCACCATTTTCACGCCGGTGTAGGGACATTGCCCCAATAATGGAGAATCCAGTCCCATTTCTTTAAATTGCAGGATGTGCAATTGTTCAGCAGAGTCTGTGAGAGCCTGCCTCAGACCCTGACTAGAAAAGCTAACTGAGCACTGTGGGGCCTGCTGTATATTTACCAGAGCTCTGGACTGTATTCCCTTCTACTTCATCAGACTTTCCTCCAGTCTTCACTTCCACCCAGAGACTGATGGAAATTAACCGGAAAAGTTGTGTGTTTGAGTTCGCCATTGCTTCATGAAGGGCCACTCACAAATAGTTCAGAGAACACAAGGAATAGGAGCAGGGATAGGGGCAGGGATAGATCAAACAGCCCCTCGCACCTGCCCTGCCTTCCAGTACGATGATAGCTGTTTGGGTGACAGTCAAGCATCATCCAATTAGATAATGAGTCAATTTGCTTTCCAATATTTGTCCAGGAAGGTCGTACATCACAAGGATGGATGTGTTGGCCAATGAATGGTTAGAACGTAGGGGCATGTATTGATGAAACCTCCAAGAATAGACTTAATCTCAGTTGGCAACCTTATTAACTCCACTTTCCCGCCTGAATTGGCTGATGTTTCCACAGGGTGGGTGAATGTCTGAGTCCCTTCCCACAGACTCAAACAGACACTCTCAGACCCACTGGTGCTATAATACTTTGCTGTTTGAGATCTCGCACTTATATCAGCAGACGCCTCCCAGCACAGGCTTGGTGGAGTCTGTATCCAGAATAATAACAATAATATATTGTCACAAGTAAGCTTACATTCACACTGCAATGAAGTTACTGTGAAAAGACCCCAGTTGTCACATTCCGGCACCTGTTTGGGTACACTGAGGGAGAATTCAGAATGCCAAATTCACCTAACAACACGTGTTTCAGGATTTGTGGGAGGAAACTGGAGCACCCGGAGGAAACCCACGCAGACCCTGGCGCTGTGAAGCAACACTGCTAACCACTGTGCTACTGTAGCTTTTGCATTAAAGGCCCTCACTGACACTGAGACTCATTACGTACAGATCAAAAAGGATCTCCTCACTCTGATCTCCACCTGTCAGAAATTCCATGACTTCATCTATGGTCATCCTGTAATTGTTGAAACTGATCATCAGCCGCTCATAATTATCCTAAAAAAGCCTCTTCACACTCCGTCTGCACAGCTGCAACACATGATGCTGAAACTGCAACAGTACAATCTATCTACAAATGTGGTAAGGAGCTGTCCTTGGCTGATGTCCTCCCCAGAGCTTTCCAACCCACTACAGACCAGGCGAATCGTGAGGAAGACAAGGACATATGCAGGCATGAAGAGGGAAGTTTCCAGATGTGCACCATGCAGTGCACTCAATGCCCATCAAACAGAAGAACCACTGCAACAATATGGGGTCCCGGACCTCCCAAGATTATTCATCACAGCTGATTGGCGGGGTTCTCCATTGGCTGTCAACAAAATCGGGAAACGCGATTGAGCAGAGAATAGGTTCCGACGCCAAAATAGCGGCTAGCGACGATTTGACGCCAAATCACCATTATCCATCACCTCAACAGCGGCGTCAGTGCATTTCAGAATGCACGGACAGTAAACACCGTTGGCATATCGTTAGCGGGCCCGACCCGGTATTCTCTGGGGCCTCCGCGATTCTCCACCTGCGCTGAGCTGAATTCCCGATGGTGAAGTTCACTTGTGGTTATTGAGGGAGAGAGAGGAGGCACAGAAAGTGTCCAACATCGCCATAGTTTGCTGACAATTTTGCCTCTGGCTGGGGCTTCTGCCAAAGCCGGGGGAAGTAATGGAGGGTGGCCAGGAGGTGGGCTGTGTGGTCGGGGTGGATGGGCACGGAGCACCATTGCCGCAGCCGGCAAAGCGGCAATACAGCTGTGCATGCCGCTGATAGCCCACTGTGAACTTAGGGCCATGGGTCACATAGGTGTCCCCCAGGCCACCCTCCGAGGTGCCCTCTGGCCCCGCCAGACCCTTCGACGGGTAGGCGCACTCCAGCACAACCAGTGCCATCACGTTGGCTGGGATGAGTGTGAGTGGGGAGTGTAATGTGTATGTGCGGCTGCAGCTTGTCAGCCTCCCGAGTGTCAATCACGGACCCGGCGAATCCCGCACCATTTCTCATGGGAATCGAGTGTTCCATGTCGCACCGGTGCTAGCCCCTCCACAGACGCTGGATCGATCCAGGTTTGGCGCCAGTTTTGCCTTTGTGAAAGTCCACGAATCCTGCCCCGGCGTCAACACTTAGTCTCAGAAACAGAGAATCCAGCCCCCATTAACTCGAATAGAATGGTAAACAACGTTTGATCTTATCTGATTCGTGTTCCAGGTGGTTTGCACTTGACAGTCTGCCAAACATGGCGAGTAACACAGTCATCAAGCTCACGGGACACTTTGCCACACATGGCATCAACATCGCTCGCCAATCTGTCTCCACTGAATTTGGAAACTTTGTGCACAAGAGGGAAGTGAGTATATCGCGAGCCGCCCCCGATATCCACAGTCTAACGGCTTGGCAGACCGGTCGGCACGCTCAGCTAAGCATGTCTGAGAGCAGTGTGCCTGGGATCACACAGATTACTAAACTGTGCTCCTCAGTATGCGCTCCATGAGGTCCGCCTGGGTACTCCGGTATTCCACAGTATGACCCTCTTATGGACTGACCTGATTAACACTACACGCCTGTCTGCTTCACCCGATGCCAGTGCGTACGTAGTTACATTGTGTACCTTGTGTTGCCCTATTATGTATTTTCTTTTATTTCCTTTTAATTTCATGTACTTAATGATCTGTTGAGCTGCTCGCAGAAAAATGCTTTTCCCTGTACCTCGGTACACGTGACAATAAACAAATCCAATCCAATCCAATCCCGTCTGTGAAACATGACACGACAGGGTCTGTCCTCGTCATCACAACGACCATTCTTCAGGCGCACCAGGGCCATAATGTCTGCTGTCAGGGCTCTTTCACAGCCCAAAGTGTAGCAAAACCAATGATAGTGGGGCCCTCATGGAACAAACTGTTAGTGGTGCTGAATCGTCTAATCTCATGTGTATATTTCATAGAATTTACAGTGCAGAAGGAGGCCATTCGGCCCATCGAGTCTGCACTGGCTCTTGGATTGCTGTAGCTTACCAAGGACGTTTCAGTTGAGGAGGTCTTTGTACCCTATCGTGGCCTGATGGACCTTTGGACCAGGTTAGATGAGCCTCAGAGCGAAGCTGTTCCGAAGATCTAACAATGGCCTTACGTTCTGTTTAACTATGTGAAACCTGAAGCTGCCGCATGTGCAGTGGAGAGTGGCCACACCTTCAGTGGGGATAGTTGACCCACCATTGGCCACAAGGTCCACCTGGGAACTCCGGTCCAGAGCTGTATGTGCATCTAGTTCCCGTAACATTCTGCTGGGCAATATGTTACACTTTGCTTCAGTGTCAATCTTCACCTTCAAGCACACGTTGCTGCAAATCATGGCGAGGGGGGTGAAGATCTCACCCTGTTCTGTCCCAGTGTCAACATTCTGACTGTCGAGTGTTGCTGGAGCCTCAGCGACGTGGCTGCTCCGGCTGAGCTCCAAACCCTGGAGAGCTGACCGGCTGCAACATGGCTGGTGGCAGAGGAAGGTTGCAGTAAGGTCAGTCAGCAACACTTTGCGTAATGATTCCAATTGCCGCATTTATTGCAGCATTTACCATATGCCTGACGTGCTGTCTGTTCTGAGGGTGTTGGCTACCACAGTTGGGGCAGGACGCACCCAGTCCCATGTAAACTTCAGGTTCTTACCTACTCTCCCTGTTGCTTTTTTCTGACTGTTCATTTGACCTGCAAATGCTAATGGCTGTTCAAGGCATTAAATCTTTCTCCAGCAGCAGTTGCTTGCAGATGAGATTGCTGTGGACCCCGCAGACTATTCAATCGCTGGCTAATTCATCAGCAAGGGTGCCAAATGCACATTTGTTCGATTGGATTTTCAATGTGCCACATGGGATTGATCAGGTTTGATTAATCAGATCTTTGGATTGTGGAGTTAATTGCGTTCATGTCAAATATTATATTCTTCACTGGCAGGCAGATGTTTTCAAACTTTTTAAGTCCTATTTCTCCTCCTCTATTTGAAACACAAGCAATTTAAACTTCTCGACCATCTCAGGGCCCATTAGATTAAGTAAGGTGCAAGCTTGTACCTTCTTTGATTTGTTAGATATTCGGCACTGCAATAGATGCACCACTCCTTTTCAAACTTGCCCCAGTTGTCCACAATGATTTTGTGGAATATGAGCGGGTCATGCGGCAAAGTCCTTGTGCCATACTGCCAACTCCTGACACCGTGTAAGAGAGCTGGCTTCCAATGACTGCCAACCAAGGATGTTTCTTCGCTCGTCTGAACAGCTCTTAAAAGCTTGTGCTCTGCATGTGCTCTGGGGAAAACTCCTGCACTTCCGACATGTGACCCTTTAAGTAACTGCGTTATCACATCATCACATGATCACCCTGTCTTCAGAACGGGAACAGGAATTTAGTTGGGAAACTGCATTCAGGCCACGATGTGAATTATATAGAGGAAGGACCAGAGTGTGAAAAGAAAAAATAAATAAACAATTCAGCTTGCATGACTTATGACCAATAAAGTACTTTTCAGTGAAGTTTTAGTTTGGCCAGTATTTATCGTTTAAAAAAATCCAATTATAGATCTGCCCAATGAAGAAAACAAGAGTGCATTAGGTAACTCAGATATATTTTAGAGAAATGCCACAATAAACCTAAATTAATTTGGTGTCAATATTTTATTAGGTATGCAATGCAGTATTTATATGTCCAACACATTGTAAATATTCACTTACGCTTTGAAGGAAATGCAAAAGTGAAATCAATGTGTTGTGGTGATCATAAATTGCAGCAATACCTTCAAAGAATGCATTTCTGAGTCAAATGTCACAGAATCTCTAAAGGGTGTTTTACTCTTTCTCAGGATGTTGGTATCGCTGGTTAAGGTAATTTTTGTTGCCTGTCCCTCCTGATCCATTGGAAGCTGGTGGTTAGCTGTCTTCATGAACCGCTGCAGTCCGTTTGGCGTGCGTTCACCCACAGTGCTGTGAGGAAGGGAAAGACCGCTATTTCCTACAATTAAAGACTCAGTGTTAACACCTTCCTCTAGTGTAGTCGCCCAACCTTTTAAAGCATTAGAGGGTTTATCTTTCAATTATTTCTGTTACAACCATAACATTCCTAACACAATTTTGTCTTTTCCCACTGTGTTCTAACGTGGGCAGAGTTGTTATAAACAAAACAACGAAAGCAGAATTCTCTATCCCCTCATTACGTGACCGTCCTATATTGTTTGAGCGTCAGTGGTCACACCTCAGCTGGGCAACTCTCTCGCAGATGAGTATTTCATTGAGGAGGTAACTGCAGCAACACAACCAATCATCACAGCCAAAGAACAATGAGCATAAATACATCTGACTCTAGATTATCAATGTTTTGTGCAAGATGGGCATGTCAGGGGCTTTGATTGTTGTTTGGCTAATCTTATTCTGTGGTTCATTGGCTGATAGTTGTTGATATTTCATTGACCACATTGGTTTATAATTAGACCTGTTTGTTCATAACTAAACCTGTTGGTTTTTAATTAAACCTGTTGGTTTAGAATTAGACATAGAATCATGGAATTTACAGTGCAGAAGGAGGCCATTCAGCCCATCAAGTCTGCACCGGCTCTTTTGAAAGAGCACCCTACCCAAGCCCACACCTCCACCCTATTCCCATAACCCAGTAACCCCACCCAACACTAACAGAAATTTTGAACGCTAAGGGCAATTTAGCATGGCCAATCCACCTAACCTCCACATCTTTGGACTGTGGGAGGAAACCGGAGCACCCGGACACACGGGGAGAATGTGCAGACTCCGCACAGACAGTGACCCAAGCCGGGAATCGAACCTAGGATCCTGGAGCTGTGAAGCAATTGTGCTAACCACCATGCTACCGTGCTGCCTTATAACTAAACCTGTTGGTTTTTAATTAAACCTGTTGGTTTAGAATTAGACATATTGGTTTATAACCAAATCTGTTGGTTTAGAATTAGATATATTGGTTCATAATTAAACCTGTTGGTTTTTAATTAAATCTGTTGGTTTAGAATTAGACATATTGGTTTAGAATTAGACATATTGGTTTAGAATTAAACGTGTTGGTTTATTGTGACTGAAGAAGATAAGTGATTTATTTTTAATGGGCAGGATTACTGAATATTCTAAGACTTGAAGAGAGTGTCTGGGCTGAATTCTCTCACTTGATTCACTGCTGTGTGGAATGTACAAGGCAGTGACCTGGCCTATGATTAGTCGTTCTAGTTAGTGCCAGGGATACATTACCTGCTGTTACCAGTCACAGGAACAGTCTGCAACATAGAACATAGAACAGTACAGCACAGAACAGGCCCTTCGGCCCTCGATGTTGTGCCGAGCAATGATCACCCTACTCAAACCCACGTATCCACCCTATACCCGTAACCAAACAAACCCCCCCCCCCTTAACCTTACTTTTATTAGGACACTACGGGCAATTTAGCATGGCCAATCCACCTAACCTGCACATCTTTGGACTGTGGGAGGAAACCGGAGCACCCGGAGGAAACCCACGCACACAGGGGGAGGACGTGCAGACTCCACACAGACAATGACCCAGCCGGGAATCGAACCTGAGACCCTGGAGCTGTGAAGCATTTATGCTAACCACCATGCTACCCTGCTGCCCCATGGTCTACAAAACATGGTCTACAAAACAGCCAGTGTTCGAAGCAGAGGGTTTTTTTCAATGTGTTAGCCTGAGTAATGGGTGAGGACAAATAAATTTTGCCTCCTATTGGTGGCAGCTTCTTCACTGATTGCAGGAAATGAACACAGTTACAACTCAGATCTATTAAAGCAGCTTATTTCAAAACACATTTTGGAATCTGGAGACTTCCCGTAACAACAAACAGGGTTTATTAACAGTTGGCAAAGGCAACTATATACAGGCACATGGCAATGCTGGGCAGGTCTTAACTCTTCAGCCCCGGGGTCCACACTGCCCGGACCCCTGCCCCCAGGGCCCCGGACTGGTCTTTGACTGCCCAATAATTACAGTCACCAGGTCTGTAAATTTAAACACAATTAATTATTATTACTAACAATGGCCGGAATTCTCTTTTCCCGCTGGCAGCGCACCCCCACCTGCGTGTTTCCAGGTAGCGTGGGGTGGTCACAATGGGAAATCTCATTGACAAGCGGCGGGAAGATAGAATCCTATAGTCAGCGATCAGCGCACGGGTAACATGCAACTGGCGGGCCGGAGAGTCAACCCAATAACTATGAGTAAATAGGCAGCAAATACAAATGGTTAACTATTATATCATTCACCATTCAAACACAGAGGGGAAAGGGGGTGTGAAGAAAAAGAAAAATGATAAAAGTGTATGTTTCCAGTACACCTTTCTTCAGTCTGGACCTGCAGTTGGAGGTTTCTGCTTCTAGTCTGTAATTGTTTTCACTGGAGATTCATCCAGGTCTCAAGAACCTTTCTCAGGTTCAGAAAACAGCAGCGAGGCAGCATTTCTGGCTGAAAGAAATAAAGAGAGAGAGACAGACAGACAGACAGCAATTCACAGCTTCTCCTCTCAATGACCAGGATCCAATTGTCCATTCCTGGGTTCTCTGAAAACCATCCAACACAGGTAGGGCCCAATCACTGCCTGTCATGGGCAAAATGCAGCCTTTGGCCAATTCATTGCCCATCAGCTAACCAATTGAACGGAATCCCTCGGGCGCCAGACAGTCTGAGTTCTGCTGTTCAAAAGATAAATCTACTATCACACAGTGTACTATCAATGTACCATTTTACAATTTTTGAGTTCCTTACTTCTGCTGTTCAATTTAAAGGTATATGTCTATTCAACATCCGATTATCAAAATTATGACAACAAAATAAAATAAATGAGAAATAAGGCAATCAACAGGAAGGGCCCTGGCACATAGGATTAGAAAAAAGGAGTTTTGATTAAGATGCCCCTACAAGCTACCCCTAAAATGGTGTCACCTGATATATTTAAAAAAAAAATAAATTTAGATTACCCAATTATTTTTTCCAATTAAGGGGCAATTTAGCGTGGCCAATCCACCTACTCTGCATATTTTTGGGTTGTGGGGGCGAAACCCACGCAGACACGGGGAGAACATGCAAACTCCACACGGACAGTGACCCAGAGCCGGGATCGAACCTGGGACCTCAGCGCCGTGAGGCGGTTGTGCTAACCACTAGGCCACCGTGCTGCCCTATGTCTCCTGATATTAATGTGACAGTGCCAGTTGGAAAAATGGGGTTTCATTAGCATTAAAAAAAAAGGATGGGAACATTTTGTAAGCACCTGTCTGCTCAGAACCCAAAGCATCCACCAGCAACGGCTCACCTATCACCAGGAAAAAAACAGCCGTCCTTCCATTCATTTCTTGGACGAAGGGGCAGTTCATGCAGTGGATCCAACACAAATCCAAACAACAAACAGGTGTAATCAAGGTCCCAGCTCAGTCTGCGGGACAGTGCAGAGGACGTTCACCCACATATTGTGATATAAAAAGGGGTATTTCATCCTCTAAAGAGTAAATCTCCTTGTGTGTTTTTTTAAATAATGGAACCTCTGTAAAGAACTTGGAAATGTATAAATTATGCTGTGCGAATATTTTATTTGTTGCAGTGTACAGTGTATGTGTTATATTTGTGCAGAATCTAACTTGGTATTTTGTTCCTCATTAATAACTGGATGGAAGATTTATAATAATCTTTATTGGTGTCACAAGTCGGCTTACATTAACACTGCAATGAAGTTACTGCAATAACACTGCAATGAAAATCCCCTCGTCGCCACACTCTGGCGCCTGTTCGGGAACACAGAGGGAGAATTCAGAATGTCCAATTCACTTAACAAGCGCGTCTTTCAGTACTTTGTGGGAAGAAACCGGAGCACCCGGAGGAAACTCACGCAGACACGGGGAGGGCGTGCAGACTCCACACAGACAGTGACCCAAGCGAGAATCGAACCTGGGACCCTGGCCCTGTGAAGCAACAGTGCTAACCACTGTGCTACTGTGACGTCCCCACCATTATGAGTGAAACAGGAGTTGAATGAGGCACCAACTTTATCTACCCAACAGTCAATAGGTTTTCAAGGTCATGCCCCAACATCACGAAATAGACAGGTTACAATTTTTGATCACAGACAACTCACTGACAACAAGTGCAGACTTTCTGACTGAGGCAAATCAGGAGCTAATAATAATATCTCAAAAGAGAGGGCTGACCGCACCCGGCAGGGGTATCAACATCGGAGAAATCTAAGAAGTACATATTGAAGAGTGGGGATTGAAATTGCGAGACGGCAACGCTCGAAGATGAGAGGAAAACTGAGCAGCAGTTTTAACTTGCCCAATAAGTGGTCACTTCAATTAGAAATGGAAATATTTGGAACACCGGTGATTATTCATCCACCAATTGAAATGGCAATGTTGATCGACGTTGGAATTATGTGGGGGCCTGAACTGTATCATTTGAGCCCAATTTACACTCATTGGGTCATTGTTGCCTTCCAATGAGACCTTTGCATCCCAATCAGGACTTAATTGCCCAATTTATTGTTCTACTCTATTCAAAACAAAGGGTGACCACATGAAGGGCGCGATTCTCCGCCCCCCACGACGGGTCAGAGACTAGCGGGAGGGCCTTCCCGACATTTTTCCCGACCTCCCGCTATTCTCCCCCCTCACGGCTGCCCCACAACAAGAATCGCTGCTCGCCGTTTTTTTACGGTGAGCAGCGATTCTCCCCTATCCGATGGGCTGAGTTCCCAGGCCTTTACGGCCGTTTTCACGAACTCCAACACACCTGCTCTCACAGTTCGTCAAAACGGCCGCAAAGTGCCGTTCTCGAGAACCATGGCACCGATTGGCACGGCCGCACCACGGCCGTGCCAAGGGTGGCATGGGCCCGCGATCAGTGGGCACCGATCGTGGGC
This sequence comes from Scyliorhinus canicula, assembly GCF_902713615.1. Classification (NCBI taxonomy): domain Eukaryota; kingdom Metazoa; phylum Chordata; class Chondrichthyes; order Carcharhiniformes; family Scyliorhinidae; genus Scyliorhinus; species Scyliorhinus canicula. The sequence goes on along the minus strand of NC_052150.1, from coordinate 5,860,165 downwards.
AGCGGGTCCGAACCCCGCACATTCTTTGTTCCTCCGCCGCCCCGCTGGATCAGTCTCCGGGGCAGCTGAGGGGCATAACGGCCCGCGCATGCGCGGGTTTCACGCATATGCATGGTGACGTCAACCGCGCATGCGCGGGTTGGAGCCGTCCAATCTGTGCATGCATGACTGACGTCATCGTGCGCGTCAGCCGCTGTTCCCCTTGGCGCACGGGCTTAGCGAAGTTCGCTAAGCCTGCGATGCCGAGGTTCATGGCTGCTAGCCCCGACCAGGGAGCAGAATCGGGTCCCGGGAGGGGGCGCGGAGTCTGCCGTGAAACACGGCCAGTTTCACGGCAGCCTTCACGACTCTCCGCATTTGCGGAGAATCGCACCCAAAGTGTTTCGAGGATTAATTCTCTGGGGTTAATTCTCTGAGATTGTATTTCTGACTAGGAGTACCTCCACACTGGCAATGCGCATTGGAAAACTCAATATGTCAATTATAATTTTTGAATTCTTTTGTTTTAATAGTAGAAAACTTCTGGGAAATGAATCCATAATTTTGTGTTATGCAGGGCAGGTGGGGGCGACTCCTCACATTGTCGAATAAACTCAGAAAATTACCCCCAACGTCCCAATCACAGTCACCAATTTTCTTTACTCGATGGGAAAATGGACAGGTTCCTTTACCAGCCTGCGGCCTTGCCCGCTTCCTTTTCCATCAACCCATTTCCCCGGCAATCCAATGGACCCAATGCTTAGGCACAGGAAACTGTATTTCATTTTGGGTTCCAAATGAGGAGCATTTCCATGAACAAGACAAAATTAATTTTGGGCGTTCATCGATAATCCTTGTTTTAAGATACGTGTTTCACAATTGGTTGAGGCCCTTGAGAAGTCTGGAGCGTTTCAATATCCACATTGAATTTGATGTGCTCCCCCGAAGCTCATGGTGGGGATTCTCCGAGCCCACGGCGGGTCGAAGAATCGGCGGGGGGCGCAGGAATCCCGCCACGCTGCTCCAACACCGGCAGCGACCAGAGAATCAGCGGCAATCGCGCCTGCACAGTCGCCGCAGCGCCAGCGAGGCTGCGGGGGCCATTTTTGGGAGGGGGGGTGGACTGACTCCACGGTGGCCAGGCCTGTGATCGGGGGCAACCGATCGGCGGGTGCGGTCATTCCATGGGGGGCCTATGTTCCTCTGCGACGGGCCCATTTAGGGCTCCACCATGTTGCCAAGGGGCCGGCGCGGAGGCGGCCATGGCGCGCATGCGCGGACTCGCGCCTGCCTTGTAGGGCCGGCTTTCGGCGCCGGAGCATCGCATAGCTCTCCGGTGCTGTTCTAGCCCCCGAAGAAGAGGAAAATTACTGGACCTGGAGGCCCATTGATGCCGGCGTCGCTCGCGCCGGTTTTGATGTCGGCGTCAACACTTGGCCGCGATATTGGTGAATCCCGGCCCATAGCTCATTGCACGCTCATAGTTTGGAAAAAAACGTAGATATCGAAAGGATCGTAGGAAGATCGGAAAAAGAAGATCCCATTCTGTCTCTCAAGCCTATTTAGCTATTCATCCTTCACTTAGATGGCAGATCTGGATCTTACGTTCAATGATCTATTGGTCTCCATATCCCCTAACATTCCCATGCAGCAAACATCTAGCAAACTCAGAATTAAACTGATGAATTGAGGTCGCATTCATTTTATTTAGCACAAGGTGAGTATCTCTCCTGAATGGCCTGGATCCAAGATATCCCCTTGACCCAGGCTCACCTATTAGTCGAAAAAGTTTATTTTTGCCTACTCTACTTGGGATGATATGCCTACGAATAATATTGTATGCACTCAGCAATGTGACCTCCCACCAGCAGATGGCGTCAAACACCAATCATGTGACATCCGATTCTCGCCAGAAAGTTGTAAGGTATGTGCCAGGGCAGCTGCACATGATGGCAGTTCCAGGAGAGTCTATATAACTTAATCAGTAACTTAGTCTGTATAACATTCTGTTTGTTACCTTACCACGTGTACATCAATAATGCATCATTCTGGTTAGTTCTGTATGAAACATTGCAATGACAGGGCTACAGAACACAACACTACTAACTCCTTCCAAAAACCTAAAAGTCTCAATCAGATTAATCCTGAACTTTCTATCTTTCAGGGGGGTAACATCTATTCAATGAAATCTCTCCTCATAATCTAACCCTTGCAACCCTGGTAAACCGACAGGTACCATTTGGAATCAATTTATAAAGGTAACAGAGGCAGGTGAAACCAGCACTCGAAATAACTTCATACTTCAGCGAACCAGAAGCATAGGAGCTGTAAATAAACTTTCTTCTTGCATGCTGATAGCGTGGGCAGCACCGGTTTGAGTGGCAGCATAGTAATTGAACTGTGTTTCCACCATTATGTAGTTCAGACGTAATTTTTCATACTACAAGCTGTGTTGTCTCACCTCATTATTGCGCTTTCGGCTGGGATTCTATTAAGAAGCTTATGTTACTGAAGCTGGTCTTGCTGCTCATGAGAATAACATTCCGATTCAGGACTCTTGAGTTTGCGGACTCAGCCTTAATCGTTGGTGAACCAAATCTTCTGGGCAGGCTTTAGTTTAGTTAAATTGTGGGATTTAGCAATAATAGCAGTCGGACTTCTCAACTTTCAGCTTAATACTTAATATGATAAAAAGGAGGGGAATGACGAATATATCCATGCCTTATGGAAATCAAGGGGTGATTTGTTCAAACTATATCAGAATTAAAGAGAGTGGTAGTAAATTCTAGGAGGAATAGAATAGACATAACATATTGATGCTTTCCCCAGTGAGATTCTTCTTAACAATAGCTCGGCCCTTTTGGTTTTGAATCAATGATTCTGATTGTTTCAATGTGAAGCAAAAGATTAATTTAGTTCCAATTCGAGAATGCTCTATTTATCCCTGTTCAATTTATTCAATTTCTGATGCCCTGCTTATTAATCTAGAAAAGAATAAATGCCGCAAATAATGAAACCCGCCTGCTCAGAGTGATTTGCAAGCATGGATCATTGGTTAATACTGAAGGGCAAGTGTTTTAACTGGAGGATGCAGAAAATTAATTTCCAATTGAATCTAATTGTCTGAGAAGTTTCAGATCTTCACTTCACCCTTCACGGCATGTCTCTCGGCAATTTTTAAAATATCTTCATCTTCCTGTATCCTCCTCTGTCTATGGATTGTGCCTTTAATTGATTGTTCTATTTTTACAAAGGTTTTGAACGGAATTCTCCAGCCGCCGGGATTCTCTATTGCCGCCGGCAGAGCACTCCCGCCCACAGGTTTCCAGGCGGGGTGGGGTGGTTACAATGGGAAATCCCATTGACGAGCGGCAGGAAGAGAGAATTCCGCCCCAGCAAGCAGCGCGGAGCCGAGGAATGGGAGGCAACTTAGCATTTGGAATGTAGAACCTGATGGGATAGTAGGAACAGCTTGAATTGAGCTTTCAAAAGGACTTGAAAGAGCAAGAAATTGGAGGGGTATGGGAAAAGAGGGGGGTGCTGAGAATAACTGGATTGTTCTTGAAAATGTTGATGCCGACACGATTGGCTCAATGGTGCACCCCCCCCCCCCCCCCCCCCCCGCCACCCTCCCCTCCCTCCTCCCCCGTCTGTGCTACACTTTACATTGAATAAGATCCTATGGCCAGGATAATATTGGGCTGAGGATTGACTCACACACTGTGTGGACGATCCACCGGGAATCCACTTCATTCAGTGGGGGGAATTGAGTGCCCTTCAGACACTTGATTGACCGTTCTTAGACCTTCCCCATGATCGAGGTCCCTGTTGAAGCTCCACCTGCCGAGAGTTGCTAACCAATCAGAGTCAGCTCGCCATTGCCGCCACATCTCGACAATTCCATGCAAAGAAGTCTCTCTTGCTCTTTGATCTAACTGGCTAAATATTCAATGTGACCGTCTCTTTCTCAACTACACAGTTACTTCGATCTAATTTATTCCATTCATTTGTTATTTTGAACATTGATTTGACTTTACTATTTTACAATAGTACAGCCCCATTATCTACATCGTTCCAACAGTAATTGCCCAAAGTCTTTCTTCACATTACTATTTCCTCCTGCTCAGCAATATCTGATATTTGCATTGCCTTAAAGACTCAGCCATGTTTCTTACAATGTGGAAGCCAAACAACTGCATAATATTCTAACTGAAGTCTTATTAAGGTTTTGAATTGTTTTATATTTTATACTTTGTTTATACGTTGTAAACCTAAACTTCCATTAGCTTTTTTGACAGCTTCATCAACCTTACTGAAATAATGAGCTAGGAATTCTGTGAGGTTATGAATAAATCAAAGTGTCAGTCAATTAACAGCTGGAATTTACAGAGGTAGATTGAACCACAGAAGATAGTGAATCATTCATCGACCAACTTTACAGAATGATAGAGCACAGATGGAAGCCATTCAGCGCACCGTGCCTGTGGTGTAACATAGAATAGAGAATCTAATAGAAGGTTGCACAAAATAACACCACATATCCAGGAAAGGGCATTTTGGTCTTGAAATGTTTTAAGAAGCTGGTGAGCACCAGGATATGCCATGTCTCTGCTCCTAAGATATTAGTGGGATGTCCCAGAGTGTGAGTGGGACATCAAAGTACTGTCACTGTTATGAAAGGAGACTGAATTTCAGCAGCTCCTAATGTCACAATAAGTGGATATTGTAAGCAACATAAAGGGTTAATGTAATGTCACTATTCTAACCACTAGATGGTGCTATAGAGAGCAACGATATAAATATCACGTGCCTCCTTGAGAGAGTGGTTGTGAGCCAGACTGAGTACATAGGCACATACGTGGATACATACAAGATAGGAGCAGGAGGAGGCCGTTTGTCCCTATGAGCCTTCTCCGCCATTCATCATGATCATGGCTGATCATCCAACTCAATAGTGTCATCTGAGAGTACCTTTAAGAAATGTGTGGCTATAAATGAGTATGTATATAAATATCTGTAGTGAGAGTACCTTTAAGAAATGTGTGTTTATTACTGCAGTGATGTCAGAGAGTGGGTGGACTTGGGCTGTCTGTCAGCTTTTTACTTTTGTTTTAGGCTGTTTGCTGCTGGGTGTGTTTTAGTTTCGTTTTCAGTGTTGGAGCTGAAGCCAGACAGAGCAGGTGTACTGTTGATCTCTCTGCCATGAAACAACTTTCTCTTGATCATTTGGTGAATTCAGAATTATAACTGATCTCAGTAGTGAAGGTAAACCTAAAGTAATTCTGTTAAAAGGTGTTTCTTCTGTCTTCTGGATATTGTTTGGGAAGTTATTAAGGATTACTTAGTGTTGTATTCTTTGGAGGTTGTATTTGAATTGATGGTTACTAAGATGTTCACTGTATGTTTCTTAAAGTTTAACTTGAGTTCATAGAATAGATATTGTTTTGCTTTAAAAAATACTTTTCCATTTCTGTTATACCACACCTCTAGAGTGGTCTGTGTGCTCCCCATACCACAATCTATTAAAAGTTGTGGTTCAGGTGAACTCCATGTTACACTTTGGGTCTCTCTCAACCCTGGCCCATAACAAATTGGGAGCTCGAGGGAGATAAAAGTATATCTATTGAATTGGCTTAGTGAACTTAAATACAGTGAGGGGTGAGCATATTGTGGTTGCTTTTCATGTGTGGTGTTTTAGTTTGGGTAGGGAGTGTGTTGTGGACAATGGCTCTTTCAGAGGCTCTGAAGTTTTTGGGGGTGGAAACGGTCACACGCAGTACCTTACGGACAGAGACTAAAAGCAGACTGTTAGATTTGGCAAAAACATTGCAGTTAGCATGACCTGACAAAATGCAAAACGATGAGGTAATTATGGCAGTGGCTGAGCATTTAGAGTTGCCTGAGATACAGTTTGACTCATTGGAAATAGCAAAAATTCAGTTGCAAATTCAACAAATGGAACATGAGAAAGAATTAAAGAAGCTTGAATACGAAAGAGAAAGAGAAGGAAAAGAAAGAGAAAAAGAAAGAGAGAGAGAGAGGAAAAAGAGAGAGAAGAAAGGAAAACAGAAAGAATAGCCCTAGCAGAACAAAAGAAAGAGAAAGGGAGATACAGATCAGGGAAAAAGATAAAGAGAGAGAGTTTGAATTTCAGAAAATGGCCATGAAACATGACAGTCAGTTAAAATTGGCAAACGTAAAGGGAACCGTGCAGTTGATAGTGATGAGGATAGTGAGAAAGAGCGTCATAGTCGAAGGTTATGTGGGAATCTATTTAAATATGTCCAAGCATTGCCAAGGTTTGACGCAAAGAAGGTAGAAGCATTTTCCATTTCATTTGAGAAGGTGGTTAAACAAATGAAATGGCCACATGACATGTGGGTATTACTGATTCAAACAAAGCTGATACATAGGACAAGTGAAGTGTTTGCATCACTACCCAAGGAGGTATCTGAGACGCATGAGGAGGTGAAAAAATAATCAACCTTTGATGCTGATGAACTAGTGCCTGAAGCCTATAGACAAAGGTTTAGAAATTTAAGAAAAGAATTTGGTCAAACATACATGGAGTTTGAAAGGATCCGACAGAGTAATTTTGATAGGTGGATAAGGTTTTTGAAAATAGGCCAAAAGTTTGAAGCTCTCAGAGAAATTACACTTTTGGAGGAGTTTAAAAATGCAATTCCTGATGTAGTGAGAATTCATGTGGAAGAGCAGAGGGTTAAAACTGTGAGGTTAGTAGCAGAAATAGCAGATGATTATGAATTAGTTCATAAATCAAAGATTGGTTTCCGACATCAGTTTCAGCCTGTGAGGGATAGAAACTGGGGACATGAGAAATACTCAAGTGGTAAAGGTAAAGGTGATCTGATGGGAGATAATAAGGAGAGTGTACCTCAGATATAAAAGAAATCCAGGAGGGTGGAAAAGAAATGAAAAGTTTCAAATGTTTTCACTGTAATAAACTAGGCCATGTAAAGTCACAGTGTTGGTGGTTGAAGAAAAGCACTGGGAAGGCTGATGTGGTAAAACAGGATAAGCCAGTGGGGTTTGTTAAAGTGGTAAAGGAAAGCCCAAATGAAGCAAAGGAGGTGCAAAAGATTGTACAGCATGATCAAGAGGTGATTTACAAGAAGGTGCCAGATCTCTTCAAATAATTTACTTGTGTGGGTAAAGTTTACTCATGCGTATCAGGAAGAGCAGGTAAAGAAGTCACAATTTTAAGAGATACAGGAGCTAGTCAATCTTTAATGGTAAGAGATGAGGAGTTATGTAGTTTGGGAAGAATGTTGCCAGGGAAGTCCAGTGAAGAGTGGTGAATTAGTAGTAGGAGTAATAAAAAAAACTATCTTGTCCAGGAATACAGATAATCTTGGGTAATTTATGTAGTTGGATCGCAGGTGGGAGTGATGTCTACTGTGGTTGATAAGCCAGTGGAAAATCAGACAACTGAAGTGTTGAAAGATGAATATTCTGGGATTTTTCCAGATTGTGTAGTAACAAGATCGCAAAGTCACAGGTTAAGACAAGAGGAAAAATCAAAGAGTGAAGATGACGTTGAAGTGCAATTATCAGAAACAATTTTTGATCAGATGGTTCAAAAAGAACAAAAATAGGTGGAAGATGAGGCGGATATTTTTAGTTCAGGAAAATTGGCAGAGTTCCAATAAAAAGATATAGAAATAAACTGGATGTATCAGAAAGCATACATGGAAGAGGAATCTGCGTGTATACCAGAGTGTTATTACTGTAAAAGAGATACCTTGATGAGAAAATGGAGACCTTTACATATGCAGGCGGATAAAAAGTGGGCAGAAGTTCATCAAGTCATAATGCCGGTAGGGTATAAAAATGAGGTATTGGAGTTGCACATGAGGTACTAGTGGGAGGTCATTTGGGAATAAGGAAAACTCAAGCTAAAATACAAAAACATTTTTATTGGCCTGGACTACGTAAAGATGTAGTTAAATTTTGTCAATCATGTCACACATTCAAGCGATAGAGAAACATTAAGCAGTGATAAAACCAGTGCCTTTAATACCCATTCCAACATTTGAAGAACCTTTCACAAGGGTCCTAATTGATTGCGTAGGACCGCTTCCGAAAACAAAAAGTGGGAATCAATATCTTTTGACTATAATGGATGTATCTACTAGGTTTCCAGAGGCCATTCCAATACGTAAGATTGGAGGTTACTTAAATTCTTTACTAGATATGGACTACCCACAGAAATACAATCGGATCAAGGATCAAATTTTAGCTCAAGGTTATTCAAAGAAGTTATGGATATCTTAGGAATAAAACAATTTATATCAACTGCGTACCATACAGAATGGCTGGGAGCATTAGAAAAGTGGCATCAGACATTAAAGACAATGTTGAGGGCTTATTATCAAGATTATTCAGAGGATTGAGATAAAGGAATTCCATTTGTAATGTTTTCAATTAGGGATGCACCAAATGAGTCAAACAAATTCAGTCCTTTTGAACTAATTTTTGGTCATGAGGTAAGAGGAGCACTTAAATTGATTAAGGAAAATGTTGGTGAGTGAGAAATCGGAATTTACATTATTAGATTACGTGTCAAATTATAGGGAACGATTAAATAGAGCAGCTGAATTGGCTCGATAACATTTAAAAGTTGCATAAAACACGATGAACCGGGTAGCGGACAAGAAACCCAAGTTCGTAGTTTTGCCAGTGGAGATAAAGTTTTAGTGCTGTTACCAGTGGTAGGTCAACCTTTAAAAGCTAGGTTTTGTGGACCTTATCAGATTGAAAGGAAATTAAGTAAGGTGAATTATGTGGTAAGAACGCCAGATAGAAGGACAACTCACTGAGTGTGTCATGTGAATATGTTTGGAAGATACTTTGAAGGGGAAGGAGAGAAAAAGGAAGTTTTTATAATTCTCACTCAAAGTAACAAACCAAATCCAGATGATTTGGATTTTGACATACCTCAAATTAAATTGGAAAACGAGGATGTTCTTAAAAATTGAGATAAATTGTTGAGTTATCTTCCAGAGGAAAAACGGACTGACCTGAAAGAGCTATTGATATCGCATGGGCAAGTTTGTGGAGATAAATTGGGAAGTACTAAAATGGATATACATGATGTAGATGTGGGAAAAGCTGTTCCGATCAAACAACATCCATACAGACTTAACCCTTTAAAATTGGCACAGGTTAACAAAGAGATTGAGAGTATGCTTAAAAATGGCATAATTGAAGTGGGTTGCAGCCAATGGAGCTCACCCATAGTGATGGTACCAAAACCGGACGGTACCTAACGGTTGTGTGTGGACTGTAGCAAGGTTAATGCAGTTAGCTTATCCCACATTTGGAGGATTGCATTGAGAAAGTGGGACAATCAGCTTTTATTTATAAACTGGATTTACTTAAAGATTCCTGGCAGGTACCTTTATCTGAAAGGGCAAAGGAGATTTCAATTGTTGTGACTCCAGATGGTATATACCAATTCAAAGTTATGCAACTTGGCATGAAAATCGCACCAGCCACATTTCAACGGTTAACTAACAAAGTTGTTTCAGGATTACCCAATTGTGCGGTATACATCGACGATCAGGTAATTTTCAGCCAGACATGGACAGAACATTGAAAACATCTGATGAAGTTACTCAATCGAATTCGGGAGGCGGGTTTGGTGATAAACCTAGCCAAAAGTGAATTTGGAAAAGCCCAATTCATTTCCCTTGGCCATACAATCGGACAGGGTTGAATGGTTGCACGGGATGTGAAGACAAGAGTTGTTGAGGAGTTTCCGATACCCTCAAGACGAAGGGAAATAACGTGATTTCTTGACATGAGTGGATTTGATCGAACATTTGTGCAAAGGTTTTGTCGCTTGGTTGCTCCACTGGTGGACTTGCTAAAGAAACGTCGAAAATTTCAATGGACAGCGGAGTTTCAGCAGGCATTTCACTGCCTGAAAGCTGTGATAACCAATGCTCATGTGTTGGAGAATTACAAGGGACTCTGTGATCAGATTGAACTAAAGAATCTGACTTTAAAGAGAAATGCGGAGGCATAGAGAAATTGATGGATCGTGCAAGGACGTTCTTGTTCAAAGAGACTGTCAATCGAGAAAGATTCCAGTTGGAAGAAGAAGAAAAATAATTGACTATATTATTCTATCTGTTTGTGTGTGTTGTTTTTTGAAACGAGAAAGTATATTTACTATGTGCATTTCTTAAAGGATGGTGGAAAGGTGAAAAATGAAACCATCTTGAAGTTGATGCTTTATTTTTTTTCTTGGGGGGAGGTGTCATGTGAGAGTCCCTTTATGAAATGGATGTTTATAAATGGGTATGTATATAAATATCTGTAGTGAGAGTACCTTTAAAAAATGGGTGTTTACTACTGCAGTGATGTCAGAGTTTGGGTGGAGCTAGGATGTCTGTCAGCTTTTTACTTTCGTTGTAGGCTATTTGCTGCAGGGTGTGTTTTAGTTTTGTTTTCGGTGTAGAAATTGAAGCCAGACCAAGCAGGTGTACTGCTGTTCTCTCTGCCATCAAAAGACTATCTCTTGATCAAGAGATCAAGGATTACTTAGTGCTGTATTCTTTGGGGGTTGTATTTGAATTAATGGTTGCGAAGATGTTCACTGTATGTTTTAAAAAGATTCACTTGAGTTCATAGAATAAACATTGTTTTGTTTAAAAAATACTTTTTCATTTCTGCTGTACCAGACCCGTAGAGTGGGCTGTGTGCTCCCCATACCACAACCTATTAAAAGTTGTGGGTCAGGTGAACTCCATGATACACTTTGGGGCTCTCTAAACCCTGGCCCATAACAGTCTACAAATATTGTGGATTCTTTGTGCCTTTATAGAAAATAGGTTCACTGCTGTTCTTAAGGGCAGCAAGGTAGCATTGTGGATAGCACAATTGCTTCACAGCTCCAGGGTCCCAGGTTCGATTCCGGCTTGGATCACTGTCTGTGCACTGCCTGCACGTTCTCCCTGTGTGTGCGTGGGTTTCCTCCGGATGCTCCGGTTTCCTCCCACAGTCCAAAGATGTGCAGGTTAGGTGGATTGGCCATGATAAATTGCCCTTCGTGTCCAAAATTGCCGTTAATGTTGGGTGGGGTTACTGGGTAATGACCTCGGGTAGGGTGCTCTTTCCAAGAGCCGGAGCAGACTCAATGGGCCAAATGGCTTCCTTCTGCACTGTAAATTCTATGATAATCTATGATTAATCTAGGACAAAGGTTCGGCACAACATCGTGGGCTGAAGGGCCTGTTCTGTGCTGTATTTTTCTATGTTTTATATTGCTTACTGATGTTAAAGTTTGTGATTTTCTGATATACCTGTGTTGTCATTTTTTAGTTGTTGCAATTTAGAGAGAGTTAAATGCCTTGCACAGTGTAACTGCCTTGTGCTCTGCAGCTCACAGAAATGGAATTTCGAGACAGCATACAATGTTGTGGCCAATTTAAACTTACTTTTCCCTGTATTGACAGTTAACGTTTAAACTCAAATCCTAAATGACAGGCATTGCAAGACGTTTTGTCATCCCTCATTTAAACAGACACATTAATAAACTCCCAATCCACTGAAGCATGATTGCGCTCACCAAAATATTTAAATGTGCGCCTGTGGATTGTTGTGCACTGTAGAGATTATTGGAGTGTAAATGTGACATTTTGAATTGCCAAGCTGTGTTAGAAAATTTGAATAAATTGATTGACCTTTAGCATTTCCCCAGTGGTTAATGAAATTGGATGTTGATCTGTTTGTAAATTATTGTTGTGTATATAGCATTGAGTTCTCTCGAAATTGTATTTATTCTAATTGGAAATTTTCATCTCAAAGTTTTTCGGATCATATTCTGGAGTCGTTAGAAGCATCAAAACTTCTATTTTTGTGCACATCAAAATCTTCTAATCCTATTTTTGTGGAACTCTTTTTTGATGCTTGCTTAAACTTGTTTTCAGCGATAATTGTCAGAGCTCATAATGCATTTCAGCGCTGATGGGAAGGCGAGATATGTTGGTGTTTATATGCATTCCCCAGGCTTCTACCTGTAAACAAATGTTTGAGGCTTTCAATGTGTAACGACAAAGTTAGTTGATGAAGTTCACTCATTAAGCGATGGAACCAATAGCAACACAAGGATAGGGCCAGATCATTGAACCCCTGTCATTTGTAAGAATAGAAAGACCATAAGATGTAGGAGCAGAATTAGGCCACTCGGCCCATCGAGCCTGCTCCGCCATTCAATCATGGCAGATATTTTTCTCATCCATATTCTCCTGCCTTCTCCCCATAAACCCTGATCCCCTTATTAATCAAGGACCTATCTATCTCTTCATAAAGACACTCAGCGATTTGGCCTCCGCAGCCTTCTGCGGCAAAGAGTTCCACAGATTCACCACCCTCTGGCTGAAGAAATTCCTCCTCATCTCTGTTTTGAAGGATCGTCCCTTTAGTCTGAGATTGTGTCCTCTGCTTCCAGTTTTTCCGACAAGTGGAAATATCCTCTTCACGTCCACTCTATACAGATCTTGCAGTATCCTGTAAGTTTGAATAAGATCCCCCCTCATCCTTCTGAACAAGAGCAGGAGTGGACCTTTCGACTCCATGAGCCATTCAGTAAAATCATGGTTTCCAGCTTGACTCAACTTTCCCACCCAAGCCCCATAAGCCTTGATTCCCTGGGAGATCAAAAATATCAGCATTGAATATATTCAATGGCAGATCTTCCACAACCCTTTGGGGAGATACTTCCAAAGGTTCACCACCCTGTGAGTGAAGAGATGTCTCTTTAGCTCAGTCCTAAATGATTGGCTCATTATGCTGAGGCTGTGCCCCTGTGTTCTAGTTACCCCAGCCATAGGAAACATCTCAGTACCTACCCTGTCATAGATCAGGGCCGATTTTAACTCTATCCAGCTGCCTTGTCTCCAAGTTATTTTACACCATTGACCAGAAAAATAATTGATCCTCAGATAGACTATTATTAAAATAGCAGGATAGACATGCTGCTCCCTTTCACTGGGATGACTAGACTTGTACTGGGTAATCATTAAGGAGTCACAGCAACAATAACTTGGATCTATATAGCTTAATTCATCTCATGCTAATGTTATCAAACAACAGTTAATACCAAGCCACATACGGAAACATTAGGACAGATAAACAAAAGCTTGATGGTAAAGTCAGGGGACTGGTTCTCCATTTCAGCGGCTAAGTGCCGGCGCTGGCGGAGCATGTGTGGTCTTTTACGACAAAAAAATTGGCATGAAACCCTCATCGATTCCGGGACCGGCGAGGAGCTAGCACCAGCGCCAGGTGAAACTCCCACCTCCCGTGCCTAAATGGCCGTGCATGCGGACGGCTGACGACCTGCAGCGGCCGCGCCGTGCAACATGGCGCCGGCCGTGCACGGACCCAACCCGCCATCCGCGACCCCACAGACCACCCCCTGGCCACCCCACGCCAGCCCCCCAGCCCTCGCAGAAGCCCCCCTGATCAGTGGTATGGATCCCGGCCGAGCGTGGCGGTACTCAACACAGACGGCAGCCACCAAAGCTGGTTTCCCGCTCTCCATTGGGAACTTGGCCCATCGGAGCCGGATCATTGCGGGAGAACGAGTCGGTGACCCGCCAATACCATTGAAATGCCGTGCGATGCGATGACGCCAATTTGGAATGGGCGGAGCATGGCTGGCCGATGTCAAACCGGCGGCGGTCGTGATTTTGGCGTTGGAGCCCATTCTCCGCCCAATCGCCGAACACGATTTTGCCGTCAGACAACGGAGAATTCACTCCAAGATTATTTAAGGACAAGAGATGGCAAGGTGGAGAGATATAGGGAGGAAACTGGAGAACCTACAGCCATGACAGTTAAAGACACGGCCTCCAATGGTGGACTGAAATATCAAGGATGCAAAAGAGATCAGAAATGAAGGAGGATCACAGAGATCTCGGAGAATTGGACGGATGGAGGAGGTTAGAGAGTTTGGGAGGGCGGATGTTGCGGAGGGATGTGAAAATAGGGATGAAAATTTTGAAATCAAGGCGTTATTCAACCGGGAGCTAATGTGACTTAGTGAGCACAGGTATGATGGGCAAACGGGACTTGGCGAGAGTTAAGACATGGGCAACCGTGTTTTGGATCACCCCAAGTCGCTGGAGGGTAAAATGTTGGAAGTCGGCTAGGAATGCTTTGGAATAGTCAAGTCTAAAGGTAACAAAGACGTTTATATTACTAAGAATGATTTGCAGGGTGGTGATGATGTGTTGGCAGGTGCTGTCCATGTGCTTGTATGCGCAAAGAAAGCTATCAGGCCAATCTTATACCTTTTCTGGTTGAGGGGGTGCTTGCAATACACTCGAAGAGTTCATCTAAAGGTTAGCAATTTGAAAATGTTAGGTCCTGCTGTGAAAGTGATTCAGCAAATATTCTGACAATATCCCTGTAAAGCTCACAGCAAATTGTATTTTCTGTATAATGTGAAAAGCACCATTACACAGTTCTACAGATGAAGCAGATTGCAATTCATTTGCTACTTAACTCAGTGATAGATTTTACTTGAGATCTCTGCTTCTCAGTCAGCGTAGGATTAAAACATAGGTTTGTTCTCATGGCGTGATCCATTTATGATTCTATGGGCCTGAGAAATATGTGGGGTTCAATGCTAACAGTATCATGTTGATTTGTTTGAAGTTTTAAACAAAATGATATTGTGCGTAGAAAGAAATGTGTTTCCGCTCTTGAATCTGGGGCAAGTGGACATCACCTTCAAACTGGAATCCGAGGGCGCAATTCGCCGGACAAATTTCCAAGTTCGGTGGCATAGGATGAGCGGGAATTGCCACGAGCTTCCTGGCGCTCGGCCCAGCAAGGCCGGCAACATTTATTGGTCCAATTAATGAGGGCTCACGGGCTTCTCGCCGCAAAGGAAGGCTCTCCAGCTGATTCACTGGCACAGTGTTCACCAGCCCCCCGCTAACAGTGACTTGGGGTGATCAAAAACACTGTTGCAGCACTTAAGCTGCACTTGCTCAGCCAAACCCAGCCAGCTCGCAATAATGGCGCCCAGGAGACCACCCTCAAGATTCGGGGATGCAGACCTTGGGAGGCTCCTAGGCGCGGTGGAGGCCAGGAGGGATGTCCTGTCCCCCCCCCCTTCCCCCCCCCCCCCCTTCCCCCCCCCCCCCCCGAGAATCCCAGAGAGTCAGCCACAAGGCAGCCAGTGCTGCCTGGGATGAGGTGGTGGCAGCTGTCAGCTCGGGCAGAGTGACCAGGAGGACTGGCCTCCAGTGCCAGAAGAAGGCTGATGACCTACACTGGGCAACACGAGTCAGTAGACACCAATGCCCCAACACCCCCTTCAATACCACCCCCCCCCCCAATCCTCCCTTCACATCCTCCCCACCATTGTGAATCACGCGTGTGGCTAACGATGCTCTCTCTGTGTCTCCGCAGCAAATGCCCACCCACAATTGGCGGGAGAGTGTCCAGACTGGCGGTGAGGTGTCGGTCTCAAGAATCCTCACCTCCATCGAGGAGCTTGCCCAGGAGGTGACCGGGGTGGCCGAGGAGAGCTCCGCGGATACAGCTGTTATAGTCTCAGCACAGCTGTCATCCCCACCCTCCAACAGCGCAGAGACACAAACCTCGGTGGGAAATGTTAGTGGTCAGGCTTCTGGGGCACAATCTGGTGAGCACCACACAGCTGCTGATGTCCACCTGATGCAGGCAGGAATCCCCAGGTAAGGCAGCAATTGGAGGTCTGCTGGATCCCAGGATCCAGCTGGGTCGCAATCTGATGCTGAGCCTGTGGCACAGAGGCACCCGGAGCTGATAGAGACAATAAGATGAGGCCGGAATATTCAGAAGGAAATGTCAATGTCACTGTGTTTGAGAAGGTTCCCCATGGTAGGCTGCGTTTAATAAGGTTCCCATGGTAGGCTGATGGAGAAAGTGAAGTCTCATGGGGTCCAGGGTGTACGAGCTAGATGGATAAAGAACTGGCTGGGCGACAGGGGACAGAGAGTAGTGGTGGAAGGGAGTGTCTCAAAATGGACAAAGGTGACTAGTGGTGTTCCACAGGGATCCGTGCTGGGACCACTGTTGTTTGTGATCTACATAAATGATCTGGAGGAAGGTACAGGTGGTCTGATTAGCAAGTTTGCAGATGACACTAAGATTGGTGGAGTAGCAGATAGTGAAGGGGACTGTCAGAGAATACAGCAGAATATAGATAGATTGGAGAGTTGGGCGGAGAAATGACAGATGGAGTTCAATCCGGGCAAATGAGAGGTGATGCATTTTGGAAGATCCAATTCAAGAGCGAACTATACGGTAAATGAAAAAGCCCTGGGGAAAATTGATATACAGAGAGATCTGGGTGTTCAGGTCCATTGTACCCTGAAGGTGGCTGCATAGGTCGATAGAGTGATCAAGAAGGCATACGGCATGCTTTCCTTCATCGGAAGGGGTATTGAGTACAAGAGTTGGCAGGTCATGTTACAGTTGTATAGGACTTTGGTTCGGCCACATTTGGAATACTGCGTACAGTTCTGGTCGCCACATTACCAAAAAGGATGTGGATGCTTTGGAGAAGGTGCAGAGGAGGTTCACCAGGATGTTGCCTGGTATGGAGGGCGCTAGCTATGAAGAGAGGTTGAGTAGATTAGGATTATTTTCATTTGAAAGACGGAGGTTGAGGGGGGACCTCATTGAGGCCTACAAAATCATGAGAGGTATGGACAGGGTGGATAGCAAGAAGCTTTTTCACAGAATGGGGGACTCAATTACTAGGGGTCACGAATATAAGGTGAGAGGTGAAAAGTTTAAGGGGGATATGCGTGGAAAGTTCTTTACGCAGAGGGCGGTGGGTGTCTGGAATGCATTGCCGGCGGAGGTGGTAGGGGTGGGCTCGATAGCATCATTTAAGATGTTTCGAGACAGATACATGAATGGGCAGGGAGCAGAGGGATGCAGATCCTTAGAAAATAGGCAACAGTTTTAGATAGAGGATCTGGATTGGCGCAGGCTTGGAGGGCCGACGGGCCTGTTCCTGTGCTGTAATTTTTCTTTGTTCTTTGTTCACTCCAGCAGATCCATAGCCGATTGGAGGAGTCCCAGAGGCTACGGGCGCAGGAGCTGTGCCGGCTTTGGGGCACATGTCCCACTCTCAATCGCAGGTGGTCATGACTGAGTCTCTGCAGATCATGTGCCAGTCACTGAGCAACATCACTGAGGGCATTGACATGATAGTGTGGACCATGAGGAGCCACCAAGGCTGGCAGAGCCAGATGATGCAGGGCCAGCCAGGCTCGAACCGGCTGCCCCTCCATCACAAGGTGAACCCCAGGGTACTATGGGCACTGAGCGGGAGGAGGGAGCGCCGGGTGAAACCCGGACCCGTCCAATGGAGTGGCAACAGTGACCACCAGCTCCCCCAAGTTCCACCCCTCTGATGAGGCTGCGTCTCCGGGTCAGCAGCCGGGACAGGGCAGCACGGCTGTGCACCTGCCGCCGACAAGTGAGCCAGAGCCCTCTGACCCCAGAGCCCCCGGAGGACACCCGCCAGGGGCATCGAAGGCCACGGGGCGAGGTAGGCAGCTGGCAGCCGCCACCTCAGAAGTTCACCCTGCGGAAACACTGAGACATGATGGTGACGTTAAGAGGGGCAGGCACGTTGAGGATCAGTGAGGGCACTGGAGGAGGAGGGAAGGGTGGGAGGATAGATAGGGGATGGAAGGGGGTGTGGGGGTTGATGGAGTAGGGGTGGTATTATTGGGAGTGGGGTATTGTACAACACAGTTAACACCTTTTTGCACAACTGTTATGATGTCTTTGTCTTTTCCTTCCGCAATGCGGGCTGATCGCCGCACCCTTTGCCCATCTCTCCAGGAATCCCCCTCTCCCCATGGCGCTCACCCACCCTCTGGCTGTGGGTATGTCCCCGCTGCTGTGTCCATCCCCTGGGTGTTTGGATGTTGCCTGAATGGTGTTGCTTTCCGCATTGTTCAATAATAATAATAATAATAATCTTTTATTGTCACAAGTGGGTTTACATTAACACTGCTATGAAGTTACTGTGAAAATCCCCCAGTCACCGCATTCCGGCGCCTGTTCGGGTACACAGAGGGAGAATTCAGAATGTCCAAATCAAGCACAGTGTCCAGGCATCAAGGTGTGATTGGGATGCTGGGCAATGAACCCCACATACTACATGGTCCACCCACATATGGGAATCCAGTTGGCATCTGTGAAGTGCTCACTTAACCATGATTGCCAATTCCCTATTAGCGATAGCCTTCAGCCGCATGGCCAGAGGCCTCAGCAGTCGGTGGGGGTTATGGTTGATTGTTGGGTCAGATAGACAGGGACAAGGGTTGCCACCGGAACGGGTGCACAAGATCCAAGTGTTGGTATGCTGGGTCTGAGCAGTCGCCCATGGTGACCCACACCTGGTCCCTCACCCCCCACCGAGCACTGGGTTGACAAGCCCAGCGCCCCCGACCTCTTTGCCTGTGAGCAAAGATGGCTACTCCCCTCCTCGGCTCCCCACAGAAGCCCTTCTGTCAGGTTCACGTTTCCCAAAAGGAGTACTAATCGGCGCCAGCGTGACCACTTACTGGGGGAGCCGCTGAATGACAGGAGGTTGTTGGTTATGGGATCGCTCCCGTTAATTGTTTGGAAATGGGGCTTAAGTGGTGATAATTGGTTTCCCGCCAAACTATGGCGAGATCCCGACTTTGCCGAGGGGAGTGGGCCGATTGCATCGCAACTCTTTGGAGCCTGGTGCAGATATAACGATTTTGGCTCCAGCTGTTCACTGGCCTCATTTTGCTCGAGTGAGAGCAGGGCCATCATTTGTTGGCCATCTCTAAATTCCCTTCAACTGAGTGGTTGCTCATTTTCAGAGGCAACAACATTGCTGTGGGCCTGGAGTCACATGTAGGCCAGACCAGGTAAGGACGGCAGACTTCCTTCCCTGAAGCACATGAGTGAACCAGATCACAATCGACAATGGTTTCACTATTATTTCATGGTTTCATTATTTGACTTTTTAAATTCCAGATTTAAAGAAAAATTGATTTCAAATCCCATCAGCTGCCATGGTGGGATTCGAAACCCAGGTTCCCAGAGCATGATGTTAGTATAGTGACAATACCATAATACCACTGCAGACTATTCGGAGTAAAGCTAAAAAACACTGTGTTGTGCGAAGGAAGATAGAAGTGCAGGACTCGTACCAAAAATCAATGGATGCTGGTTCAATTAATAACCTTTAAATCTGAGGTCAGTCGGTTGTTGCCAGCCATGGGAATATGAAGCCAAGGCAGGTGAATGGGTTTAAGGTACTGAGACAGCTGTGAACTGACTGAGATAAAAACGTGCTTGAATCAAATAACTGGAAAAGACCAGAGTCGATGAACCTCAGCATAATTAAGGGGGTTAAATTAAAAATAAACGCCTTTGGCCTGGAGTGTCCATATGATTGGATTGGTTTCCAGTGCAATTTTTCAGGTAACAGCTTAACTGTTGAGAAAGATTGTGGAATTCTAAGTACAAATCGCACTGAGCAGAAATCAATCTTTTGCCCTAATTTTAAAAATGTTGCATTAGAAGCTGACCCCCGCCCACTAAATTGGTCACAGCTCTAGGGGCGAGGATCCACTGATTCAGATTTATTTACAAACCTTCGAGGAGGCTCCAAGAATTAAGTTATTTTGGGTGTCAGAACATTAATGGATTTTATAAAACTTTTCTGTCATTTTGTCAACAAATGATTGAGGAGCTGATTATTTTACAGAAGTTACAGTGCAGAAGGAGGCCATTTGGCCCATCGGGTCTGCGCCGGCCCTTGGAAAGTGCACCGTACTTATGACCACAGCTCCACCCAATCTCCGTAACCCAGTAACCCCACCTAACAGTTTTTGGATACTAAGGGGCATTTTAGTGTGGCCAATCCACCTAACCTGCACATCTATTGGACTGTGGGGGGAAACTGGAGCAAACCCACGCAGACACAGGGAGAACGTACAGAGAGTGGCCCAAGCCGGGAATCAAACCTGGGACCCTGGAACTGTGAAGCAACTGTGCTAACCACGACCGTGCTGCCCAATCTAACTGGAATATATTTTCTATTTTTTTAAACTCGGGTTACTCACAGATAGTGGTGGATGGAGCCGGTGTTTCTTCGGTGTGTGATAAACCCATTTACAGCTGTATTAGTCAAACTGCACCAAGTTATCACTGTTAACACACCTCAGAGTACTTGTGAAAGCAATTTGAAGTTAAATTTTCAATTCAGCCCAATTGTACGGTTCATGGCAGATTTGGCAAGCGACAATGAGCGGAACCTCTGTCGTCGGGTCTCTCTGCTTCGCCGGCAGCGCACTCACACCCTGGGATTTCTCGACGGCGTGGGGGTGACCACAATGAGAAACCCCATTGTCCGGCTGCCAGGACGGAGGGTCGCGCCCGATGACTTTGATGCTCAGTTCCTTCCCGTCGGAGAGATTTCCCGTTCCGGCTGCAGCGAATGGGAGATTTGGCTGTGGGCCAAGTTCTCCATCCTCGCTGGCAGCGGTACCGAGGTGGACCCACAACGCAGAATCCCGGGCCAATATGCCAATGGGTTTGATTGGAAACTTGGAGGGCTGGTGGAGTGGGGGAAAAAGACATTTTTTTCCAAATGGTGCCATTTGCGCCCAAAGCAGAAACTCTGGCCACTTGTGTCCCTCCTTGTTTGTCCAGCAGGGAACCAGGTTTTAAATAAAGGTGAAATGCTGTGGAAATCTGAAATAGAAAGCAGAACGTTCTGGAAAAGCCAATGGCCCGACAGCATCTGTGGAAGGGGAAACAGAGTTAACGCTTGAAGTCAAATGTGATTCTTCTTCAGAACTCAGAAATCCTGAAGAAGCATCAGACCCAAATCCAGGTGTGAAACTCTGGTTGATAGCGAGTCCAGCATTTGTGGAGCAGACCTGCTTTGCCAATCTGGGACTCTCAGTGTCTCAATCTGAGTGAGCATTTTGGAGGCTGCGAATGTGGGCACCGCCCACAATTAGATGGCCTGATCCTTACCCACCTTAACTCTGAAATAATTGGCATGTTTGGCGAGGAGGGGCTGGGGAGTGGGGCGGAGCCCTCCGGCAATTGCAAGGTGCCATGTGAGGTTGGTAGCTGGCCCATCCAGGTTTCAGCCTACTTTGCGATAAACCTCTTTGCTTGCTAGGATTAGAGTGAAAGCACGTGAAAGGCTTCAGATTTTCGGTTTCCAGGGGCTGTTCTAAGGGAAGGGTGAAGGTGAAACAAGCTTTAGCCTGTGAACTTTAAACTGAAACTTCCTCAGCTTCAATAAGAATATGTCATTTCCAAGCCTTCTGCAATGCATATATTGTGAGTTATATTCTGACTTGTGGCAGGAATCTATCTGACACAAGGACAGTTGCTGCTCTCCCCAACATTCCTGCATATAATGCTGGTTCACTAATGTGTTTTCCACCTCCACAATATATTTTGCTTCTTGCATGCTATGAATGTTGAAAATAATGGATGATATTCTTTTTGTTCTTAAAGGTCACAGAAAATGGTTTGTGCAGTCAAATTAGCAACTGATTGCAAAGAATGTGTTTAATTGCACCAAGCGACAAATGAAGGTGGACAATTTCCTCCTGTGCTCCATCAGGACTGCTGTGTGAGAGGGCAGCACGGTGGCGCAGGGGTTAGCATTGCTGCCTCACGGCGCTGAGGTTCCAGGTTCAATCCCGGCTCTGGGTCACTGTCCGTGTGGAGTTTGCACATTCTCCCCGTGTTTGCGTAGGTTTCACACCCACAACCCAAAGATGTGCAGGGTAGGTGGATTGGCCATGCTAAATTGTTCCTTAATTGGAAAAAATGAATTTGGAATTCTAAATTTATTTTAAAAAAGGACTGCTGTGTGAGAGGTGCTAACTCACAATATTGGACGGCATGGTAGCACAGTGGCTAGCACTGTTGCTTCACAGCACCAAGGTCCCGGGTTCGATTCCCGGCTTGGGTCACTGTGCGGAATCTGCAACTTCTTCCCGAGTCTGGAAGGGTTTCCTCCGGGTGCTCTGGTTTCCTCCCACAAGTCCTGAAAGACGTGCTTGTTAGGTGAATTGGACATTCTTAATTCTCGCTCGGTGTACCCGAACAGGTGCCGGAATGTGACGACTAGGGGCACTGCCAAGGCATTTTTTGCATGTGCGCGATTGATTGGGTTGGGGTGCCCTGTGTGGGTGTTGGGGGGGTGTGGGGGAGGTCGGGGATCGCTTGGGGAGACGACTCTGGGAACTTCCAGTGAGCAGAGCCCCCAGTGTACAAAGCGGGATTATGTGCGGCTATGTGCTGGCATTGTGTTCAGGCCCCTTGCACAACCCGAGTCACATTGAATCGCCATGTGTTTCTCAGCACTGCAAGCACCGGGAAGCATGCGGCTAAATGCGCTCGCGAGGTAACTTTATTCCCTTTTGGGAGCATCACGCCCCTTGTTTCTAAAGTTTAGGCGATTTGAAAATGCTCATATCTAATAGGATTGCATTTCTATAATAAT
This sequence comes from Scyliorhinus canicula, assembly GCF_902713615.1. Lineage (NCBI taxonomy): Eukaryota > Metazoa > Chordata > Chondrichthyes > Carcharhiniformes > Scyliorhinidae > Scyliorhinus > Scyliorhinus canicula. The sequence goes on along the minus strand of NC_052150.1, from coordinate 5,837,619 downwards.
ATAACAACTAACTACAGAGAGTGTGCTGATCACTTTATTTCCCTCTCCTTGTGTTTATATTTCACACCTGGGAGCTGGCGGTGTGTCATTGACATGACAGATGAACAAAGAGGTGAGCTCAAAATTGAAAAGAAGATTTGATAATTGTTTTAAATTCTAACAGGTATATTGTCGTCAGTATTATCAGATGCATATGGCTGGTTCAATCCACTGTAGGTCAATCACAAAGCAGGTGCGGGACACTCTGCGAACCGGCGGGCCGGGCCACTCCGGTGCTGAGGAGTGGTGTGAACCACTCCGGCGTCGTGCCGCCCCGAAGGTGCTGAATCCTCCGCACCTTCAGGGGCTAGGCCGGCGGCAGATTGTTTGGCGCCGTGCCAGCTGGCGCGGAAGGGCATCCGCCGGCGGCGGGAGTTGGTGCATGTGCGGGAGTGCCAGCGTGTGCTGGCGTGATCCCAGCGCATGCACAGGTGAGTTTCTTCTCTGCACCGGCCACGGCGGGGGTTAGAGAATCCCGTCCCTGGTTACCCATGCAACGCAAAATGCATTTGAATTGAGGGATGAATAAACCAGTCCAGCTTGGCTCCTGGAATTCAGATTCAAGAAATCCATCTCACTATTCAAATACTTCTCACTTTTTCTTTCCCTCACACCAGAGGATGTCAATTGATGCTCGGATACTGTTTGACAAGGACTAGAGATCGTTTAGTATTTTGGAATTCTTCAAGTGTGAGACAGCACAGTGAGTACAGGAGCAGCACACACCAGATCATGTTCTACATGGTTTACCCACATGGATGCATATCCTGAGGTGGTCAATTGATAATGATCAGCCGGGGATATTGAGTCCAGTTGTTCTGTTCCCACTGTCAATTTGGCTGAAATAAATTGGAATTAAACTAAACCTGAGATCACAAACAGCACAGAGATGAGGAATGCCTCTAACTGCAACGTCTAGTACAACCCTACATTAGACATACTTGTTAACTGATTCCAAAGTTCTTCTTTCGAAGATGATTCCAAGCATTGAGCACTCTTTGTGCAGATGTCAGTGCTCTCACATGAGTGTAAAAGTCTTTCCTGTTTGTTTGCTTTGTTCCAATTTATTTTATTTTAGTTTATTACTTTTGGCCTGTGGTCCTATCATCAGAATGTGCCTTTGAGCTGAGTCTCAAGCTGAAGCAGCCTGCTTGTCAGGACAGTGTGTTCCCAGGTTTTATGTTTGGAGAGGAGAGGCCAGACTCGTCATTGCTGAGTGAATTTTAGGAACAGATTTTGGAGGAATTTTCTTCCATTGGTACAGTAGTCCCCCGTTATACCGCGCTCCGCAATACCGTGGTTCGCGATATACGGCGGGGGGGCTTATGGACCCCAACTTTCAGCTTCCCTCTCCGGATCAAAGCGAGCCAGCCGCTGAAGTTGACACTGCCGGCTGATTGGAGGGAGATTCAGTGAGAGAGGAGCAGCTCACACAGCGTCCGGAAGTGGATAGTGCAGAGCTACAGCTGCCTCAACCCTGCACAGCAGACAGGTTCTTTAAACCGGTGGCGGTCAGAACATATTTTTGAAAGGCAATCCTTTCCTCCAGTTTGGTGAAACCCACCAGAGTTCCTGGTAAGTTTCTGTGGGTTTCCCTCTGGAATAACTCCCAGCCTCATTCTGTGGCAATCAGAGAGCTTGTTTTAATTAGATCCACGATGGGGGTTTTAAATTTATTTAAAAATCTATGCATGCGCTCCCATTGTGAGTTTCGGGGGTCTGACCTCTCCCCCCGCCCCCCGTAGACTCACAATGGGAAGTGCATGCATAGATTTTTAAATAAATTTAAAACCCCCATCGTGGATATCCGCGGCTCGGATGCAACGCGGGTGGCTGTCTTGGACCCCATCACCCGCGTTATAATGGGGGACTACTGTATATTGAAAACTGGTGGGTTAGCAAGGGATAGTGTTCTGCCTGACAACGGTCAGCAATTGATTCCTGTATGCTTTCTAAGAAAACTGAGCAGGAGTGTTTAGACATTGGAACGTGAAGGAACACAGGGCGCGATTCTCCGCCCCCCACAACGGATCAGAGAATAGCGGGAGGGCCTTCCCGACATTTTTCCCGACCTCCCATATTCTCCCCCCCCCCCCCCAAGGCCGCCCCACGACACAAATCGCTGCTCGCCGTTTTAGCAGCGATTCTACCCTATCCGATGGGCCGATTTCCCAGGCCTTTACGGCCGTTTTCACAAATTTAAATACACCTGCTATCACAGTTCGTGAAAACGGCCGCAAAGTGCCGTTCTGCACAACCATGCCACCGATTGGCATGGCCGCACCACGGTGCCCACCGATAGCGGGCAGCGGGTCCGATTCCCGCGCACTCTTTGTCCCTCCGCCGCCCCGCAGGATCAGTCCGTGGGGCGGCTGAGGGGCATGACGGACCGCGCATGCGCGGGTTTGACGCATATCCGCGATGATGTCATCCGCGCATGCGCGGGTTGGAGCCGTCCAACCCGCGCATGCGCGGCTGACGTCATCGTGCACGTCTGCCGCCATGAGTCTTGGCGGCCGGGCTTAGCGAACGTTCGCTAAGCCCGCGCTGCCGTTCTTCCCGGGGCCGCGATGCTAGCCCCGACCGGGGGGGAGAATCGGGTCCCGGGAGGGGGCGCGGAAGCTGCCGTGAAACACGGCTGGTTTCACGGCAGCCTTTACGACTCTCCGCATTTGCGGAGAATCGCGCCCACACTCTCTCCACCTCGCAGCACATCTTTGATGTAAATTTGAAATGATCCTAAATCTGCAGAGAAGGTAGACAATCTTGCCAGAGAAAAAACATCTCAAGCCCAGAAGGAAAAAGCACCAAAAAGAAAAGCGAAACTTTGGTTTTCAGTTTAATTATAATATCGTATATAATAAAAGGTTAGTTGTATTAAAGTTACAAACCTGGTGACTATAGTTTTTTGGGTTCAACCAAGGACCTCTAATTTTGCTTGTGGCTGGGCCCTCCTGCCTTGTGCCTCAGCCATTGTCAGCACAGTTTGACTCACCCCTTGGTCGTCCTGACACATGGCTCTCTGACTACTTGCCCCAAGCCTTCCACCATGGACGCCATCCTACCAGTGTTGCCCTGTGTGCCCCTCATGTTGGCAACAGCTCCTGCTCAGGCTCAGACTCTAAGGGCGGGATTCTCCCGTACCTGGCGGGGCAGGGGGTCCCGGGGGGACGGAGTGGCGTGAACCACTCCGGCGTCGGCCTACCCCAAAGGTGCGGGATCCTCCGCACCTTCAGGGACTAGGCCGGCACCGGAGTGGTTTGCGCCACGCCAGCCGGTGTGGAAGGTCTTTGGCGCCACGCCAGCCGGGGCCGAAGGGACTCCGCCGGACGGCGAGAGTCCGCGCATGCGCGGGTGCGTCAGCGGCTGCTGATGTCATCCCCGCACATGCGCAGTTCAAGGGTCACCTACGCGTGGGCCATCGCGGAGGCTGACACGGCCGACTCATAGTAAAAGAGTGCCCCTGCGGCACAGGCCCGCCCGCCGATCGGTTGGCCCCGATCATGGGCCAGGCTACTGACGGGGCACCCCGTGGGGCCAGATTGCTCCACGCCCCCCAGGACCCCGGAGCCCAACCGCGCCGCCAGGTCCCGCCTGTAAGGGACCTAGTCTGATCCACGCCAGCTGGACCGGCAAAAAACCAGCGGGACTTCGGCCCATCGTACTTCGGAGAATCGCCCTGGATTCACGCCAACCCCCGGGGATTCTCCGACCCGGCGGGGGGTCGGGGAATCCCTCCCTAAATATTTCAGACAAATCTAGGATTAGGTTTGGGACTTGCTGCCCTGTCTAGGCTGAATCCTTTGCCAGTGCTGCAACTGAGCTATTATGGGAGTGAGCAGAGATACTGAAATATTCAGCGCACAGTTTATGCCAATTTTATGGTGCTGTTTTTGTAAACATTTATAATCGATATCGTTGTATAAATTCCATCACTGGAGGCTGGAAATTACTGTTGGCAGTAATAGCAGAGAAATGCTAAATGGGTTCATATGTCATTCCTCTGACCAATATTTTAATTGCAGTGCTAACTCATTTCAAATAAGCAGCTTAATGCCATCATTAAACTAGTGGATGCAGTAAACTAGTGGATGCAGGAATATCTGATGAATCTGCTGGTTGTTTGTCCACTCATACCACTGACAATAAACGTAACATAATACGCCAATTTTACAAAAAGCCCTATGAATTGTTAGCAACAGTCATCATTACTTGCATTGAATCACCAATTTATTTTTATAGGTATTAGTTACTTTTCCCCAAGCAGTATAAGTGTAACTGGTACAATTGCATCCACACAGCGCACTCCCGGCCTGATTTAAACCACGCAGAAAATGCGAGTTTGGCACCGGCCCTGCCAGGCTGCCAGTGGCACTGCCAGGGTGCCAGGCCAGCATTGTCAGGGTGGAACGGCCAGGGTGCCAGGGTGGCACCTGCCTGCCTAAAGGGAACGCACCTGAGGGCCCTCCGATCTCCTGGGAGACCCCACACGAGTGTCTTTTCATTTGGCCCTCATTTGTAGAGACTGAACGGCGCTCACCCGTGGTGTGCGAGGTGAAGGAGATTGATCCCACGCCTCGGCTAACTCAGGAATCTGCACATTAAGACGAGGCTAGCTGTGGGCGGGATTCACACAAAGTGTTGATTATGGGAGTGGGATCTCCCAGTTTTTATGGGCCGCACTGCGCTGCAGCACACTGCTTCTCGGGCATAGTGAAGCCATTAAATAGCGTCTAAAATGAGAAGGTCCAAAGGAACATTTTTGTATCTATTAATTATTACCGAATGCACAGCCACAGTGAGAAATGGATTTTGGGCTTCATGTTTGAACAGTTGTAAGACATGAAGATCGTCTTAATTGCTGACTATAAAGAATGCACAAATAACGCGTCTGTTTGGATTCTGTCTCATCACCGGCTAACAGACAAATCAATGCAATGTATTTATATGTTGCAGAGCTTCAAATGATCTTGTGAAGGATTGAAGAACAATCATAATATTCCAATTTTTGTTCAGCCACAGGATGTGGGTGTCAATGGTGCTTTGTTACCTGTGTGGTAGGCAACATGTGCTACTCAATCCTTGGCTATTGAAGAGGTCGTCTGAATCTCGATGAAGAAGACTCAAACTCATCCAGTAGTAACAAAAAGGTTTATTGAGTAACCATAACAATAATTGAATGAATTTTTGACTTTAACTTTGATATAGTGATAAGGTTAACAAGATCTAACTACAGTAACTATACTTAATTCCACTAGCCATCTGAACTACTCTGCTATTGCCCTGGTCACAGTGCACCCAGGGAGACCCAGAGACCCACGTGGTTGCCTTTTATACCCCTGTTGGTCCAGCCCTCTAGTGATCATGTGGTGCTATTGATTACACATTAACCCCTTGTGTACATGCACATATAGAGATCACTACAATTGGAAAGATTAGTATTTATGTTCACCCCGCACTGCCCCTGAAAGTGACTTTCAATGCAATTTCAGAGGATAATTAACAGTTAGCTACATTGCTGTAGGCATGGAGTCATATATCAGCCAGGCTGGATAAGGGTGGCAGATTTCCTTCCCTAAAATAAATTAGTGATTCAGATGAGTTTTTACTGTCAGTTGAACCCCCCCCCCCCCCCCCCCCCCGCACCCCCCAGTAACTTTTCATATTATTTTAAATTTCCATAACCTTATATTGATTTGTCAACCATCAACTAACATACAGTACAGGTCCAATGGGCCAAAAGGCCTCCTTTTGTGCAGGATTATCCAAAAAATCACATCCAATAGAATCTGTGAATGGATTTTCACAGAGTTGACAAACTCCAGACAGACAGGATTCTGGTATTCCCACCTTCATTCCTGACGGCCACAATTTCTGCCAGCAAGTATTAAGTGTGTGCGAAGCGAGCCTGCACCCCGCACTCTTGACCTGGACTGTTCCATTTTGGGAGGGGGCATCTCATACCTACCCCCACAATTATGTGGAAGCAAGCCACCCTCTCAAGGACATGTGATTCCTGACCCCTCAGAGGGGTCATGAGCGATAGTTAGTATTTGTGAACCTTTTGCAAGGTATTTTTAAAAGGTCTTTTATCGCGTCTCTGCAGCCCTCTTTGCCACCTCCATGCCCACTCACCCAAGATGGATTATATGAAGAAGCATCGAGCCATGTAAGCACAGACAAGTCTTCAAACACTGATGAATAAAATATCCATTCAGAAGTCTGATTTGAAAAAAAAAGATGCTGCTCTTACAAACCTATAAGACGGTTAATCAGAAAGAACTATTATATTTTCATTAACAGAAGCATCATCGCCATTTACACCTCTTAATCTTATCCAAATAAACACAAGGGTGAGGTTCTCTGTTTAGGAGACTGGTTTTTAATGGGCACAGGACCCAAAAATCGTTGACCCCATCCTGTGAACTCTCCCCTTGATATCACTGGAGTATCATGGTCCAGGTGAGGTCAACAGTTCGGTGTATGTTGGTCTGGGACCCATTCCATTGTGGGCACTTCCTGGGTATCATTTGTAGAGTAGGTTGGAAATGTCCTGCTGGATAAACATTGGAGGCTCCTGCTCCAAAGATGGAAGAGATAACAAAATCCTGGAGCCCCTAGGTATTCTGATCCTGGGCATGAGGTGGCACACTGAGGAAATTGCCAACGTGGACAATCTCTTTCATCAGCATCGAGCCCTCTGACGTCACAAACCAGGGGCGAAATTCTCCAACCCCCAGCAGGGTCGGAGAATCACCTGGGGCCGCCGAAAATCCAGCCCCCGCCGTGGCAGAGATTCTCCGCCACCCGGGAAGTGGCGGTGGCAGAAATCTCGCCACTCCGATCGGAGAGGCCCCTGCGGTGATTCTCCAGCCCGGATGGGCCGAAGTCCCGCCGCTGGGAGGCCTCTCCCACCGCCGAGGTTTGAACCACCTCTGTAACGGCGGGATCAACGGCGCGAGCGGGCCCCGGGGTCCTGGGGGGGGGGGGGCGGGGGACGATCGAACCCCAGGGGGTGCCCCCACGGTGGCCTGGCCCACGATCGGGCCCCCCGCTCAGACTCCGGGCCAGTGCCCTGGGAGCACTATTTTCTTACGCAGCCACCACGGTCTCCGCCATGGCGGAAGCGGAAGAGAATCCCACATTGCGCATGCGGCGGCAGTGACATCAGCGGCCAGCTGCCGCTGACGTCACTGCCGGCGCATGCGCTGACCGGCGAAAGCCTTTCGGCCAGCCCCGCTGCCGGGGGCGCTGGTTTTTTTGCGCCAGTCTTCTGGTACTAACCGCTCCGGCGCGGGGCTGGCCCCCAAAGGTGGGGAGAATTCCCCACCTTTGGGGAGGCCCGACCTCTGAGTGGTTGGCGCCACTCCCCTACGCCGGGACCCTCCGTCACGCCAGGTAGGGGAGAATGCCGCCCCAGGTTTGTGTTTAGCAGGAATTCCCGGCTGCCAGCCGAATGAATTCTGATTGGAGACCTGGCAGACATGTGACTCGATGGAATTCCTGCCCATGTGGGCTGTCCTGTGCCAATTTGGTGCCTTGGATGCTCCATTTGATCAAAGGATCTTTAGCCTCATGCTAGAGTCCTATTTTACTTCAATGAGATACCAGCTACAATCAGAGCTAATTGTTGTATTGAAGCTGTACCAGAAAGCAAAAGTGAAGCAGTAATAAGCAAATTCATGGATGAGGGCTGGTGATTGAAGATCTTTGAATGAGAAGATAACAGCTAAAGCCTTTGATATAAATGCTAACCTGACAGCGGACACTGAGAGATACCCATCAACATTTTACAGAATATTGCATATGACATGGAAGGATGAGCACTTATTTTACTGAATATATGTCTCCACGGTCCAGTAAAAGATGCATTTACTGAATCCACTTTTGGGCCTTCAACTGGGATTTTAAATGTTAACTTTCTAATGTGGGTTCCTTCAATATTTTATTACTTTCATTTGTTTGAAAGTTCTTAACGCTTTCCTACTGTTAGTACCTCTTTAGACATTTTTTGTATTTAAAAATGTGTGCAGTTAAGTGCTTGCTAATAAAATAACTAAATGTACTGTACTCTTCTAAATAATTGTGATGGACGGATCAAGTAATCTTGTACTTGAATGTCCTTTGAAATGACACTTTGCTTAATGAGCAAAAAGATTGCTTTGAATTTTATTCTAATGGGTACTTAAAACATTCCAATATATTTTACATCAATTTCATTTTTCTCTTGTCAAGGACTTTATGGGCCTATATACTGTAATTTAAGATCATGTACATATGTATCTATGTGTGTGAGCATGTCAAGTGACCTTTTTTGTAATTATTAGACGATTGTTTTATTGTATCTCAGTCAATGATGATCCACCAAATATGGCAAAAATCATTCAGTCAATGACGGCTATCTAATTTCCATGATCGGTCTTTAGAGGTCCACAAAGAATATAACTGTCAGGTCGTGGAGAAAGATTGGCGTAGTGGTGATGTCCCTGGATTAGTAATTCAGAAGGTCAAGCGAATGGCCTGGAGGCATGGATCCAAATCCCAGCATGTTGTCTGGTGGAACTTCAGTTCAAATTAATAAAATCCAGAATAGAAAGCTAGTCTCTGTAACGGTGACCATGAAACTATCATCAATTGTCATAAATACCCGTCTGGTTCACTAATCTCCTTCAGGGGAAGGTAAGCGGCCATCTTTACCTGGTCTGGCTGAGACGTGATTTAAGACCTACAACAATGCGGTTGACTCTTAAATGCCCCCCTGAAATGGCCCAGCAAGTCACTTAGTTCAAGGGCAATTATAGATGGGCAGCAAGTGATGACCTTGCCAATGGCACCCACATCACATGAAAGAATGGACAAAAGGCCCTGATGGACAAGGGCACCCAACTTTCATTTGATTAACATTATGGCCAAGAAAATACCACGCCAAACAAGGTGGTAAATCAGTTCCTCATTTAAATCCCCTCTCCTACTAACAATGTCACACCATAAGACCATAAGACATAGGAGCAGAAGTATACCACTCGGCCCATCGAGTATGCTCCACCATTCAATCATGGCCAATATTTTTCTCATCCCCATTCATTTTTTTAAAAAACAGTTTACGCTATTAATTCATGTACACATCAGGTGAGAAGGAAAAGGACACTTTTGACATCCTACAACTGCGACACTCAAAAATATTAAACAACCTGCTTGTGGGATATTTTATCAGATTGAAACATACTTTATATGTTTAGTATCATTCCACATCCATCAGAAAATTAGATTGAGCATTTTAAAAACAATTTCAAAAAGAAACAAGTGAACTTGTTATGAAACACATCCTTCCAATTTTGATGATAGATCATCCCATTTGATCTTTTCCATCCCTGGCCATGAAATTCTCAGCGCAATTTTGGGATTTTATTTTCCATGCGGCACAGTAACTGGTTAATCCACACATGGGACATTTTGTTGGTACTCAAAACCGGCATGTTGAGAACAGCTGGAGAAGTGAGGTTAGTGGGGGGTGCCAGAATTTAGGTAATCAAAGCAAAGTCATCCATCCACAAGAGCCCTCCAGGCAAGCTTCAGCCTCAGCTAATGCCTCACAAAACTAATATATAAATAATTTACATGGGCAGCTAGCCAGCCAAATGATAACACTGTGAGCAAGGAGCCAGAGCAAATGGAACATTCTTTGTGGGATATGAACCCACTGTGGTGATGCTATCCCATGAATCCATTATAAAATTGACCTCTGCCATAAATGACATTGAACTCAAGATTCAGTTTGGCGTCTAAGACAAGAGATACTCGAATTAAGTGAAGCTATAACTGCTATAGAAGACTTCATTGATGGCGAACGTGCATGTTCATGCACTGCAGCATTCTCTATTAATGTGTTATAAAATGATAACTCACATCTCTATATACAGTTGGGTTTCCTATCATAAAACAGGGAACTTACCAACTAATATCAACCATGGGAAGGGATTGCTTCATATTGGGTCATTAGAACTTTTCTAAAGAAATAGAATTGGGATTGAACCAAACTTTGATTCCTCGATATCAGGGATGCATCTTTACTGATCCTACCGTACCTGATACCAATTCCCGGTTCTCTGCTACATAGCAAACTTTAAATGATGCAGTAAAAAATGAAGACAACTTTGCCATTTCTCCTTCATATCAAAGAGTATGAGCAGATTGTCATGCAGTGTGCTCTCTGGCTGAAGAGGTGTACCCCAGATGGGAATCAGCATCCATAGAGAGAATGAAGGATTTTGAATATTAAAATGATTGCATTCAACACCAGCGATTCAATGAGCTTCATGTTAGGAGTTGTTTTCATAGGTGGTTCTTCACCCTGTTTTCTTATCCTGGGTAATTCTTGGTGAGCACAGTAGCACAAGTGGATAGCAGTGTGGCTTCACAGCGCCAGGGTCCCAGGTTCGATTACCCACTGGGTCACTGTCTGTGTGGTGTCTGCACGTTCTCCCTGTGTCTGCGTGAATTTCTTGCGGGTGCTCCGGTTTCCTCCCTCAGTCCAAAGACATGCAGGTTAGGTGGACTGGCCATGATAAATTGCGCTTCGTGATCAAAAAGGTTAGGAGGGGTTATTGGTTTACAGGGATAGGCTGGAAGTGAGGGCTTAAGTGGGTTGATGCAGACTCGATGGGCCGAATGGCCTCCTCTGTCCTGTATGTTCTATGTAATTCACTCCCACTTTTAGGGCGCGACTTGCTGGATCTGAGACTAAGTGCTCCTGGCAGTGGAGAATCGGAACATTTTCGCACTGACCCAAGGACCACTGGGAAGGTGGGGTTCCATCCATGCGAACGGTCCAGCCGGCTGCCCCCATGCATCCCGCCCGAGGCTCGATTCCCTAGGCGAGTGATTCGGGAGGACCGGGAATCCCATTGTGAGCCTGACAGCCTGGAGCAGCTTTTAAGCTCTCCAATCACTCCAGACTCCCATTCCAGCCAAGGTGATGGCTGCAAAAAGAACTGGACCCCTTTCTTGATGCGGACATCCACAGGGTGTTGGACGCTGTTGAGGAGAGGAGGTACAGCCTCTACCCCAGCGTGGGGCGGAAACAACAACCAGCTGTAATGAATCAAGCCTGGGATGAGGTGCCAGATACAGTGAGTGCAGGCAGCTTCACCAAGAGGTCCAACATACAATGCAGGAAGAGGATGAACAACCTCCTTCGAGCTGCTGGGGCGAGTAACCACCTGTGTGACCCTGGCATCTCTCCTGTCAGTGACCCCTGACATCCACCCCCAAACCCTCATATACCAGTAACATTCCACCTACCAGCATGTCCCTAGGAACCCACCCTCCAGGAACCCCCAATACATTCCGTGCCCTCTTTGGCCAGGCACCTTGCCCACATATACCACCAGCTAGAACCCCCCTCATAAAACTGGCATCTTGGAGTCTCACTATGTCCTTCCTGTGTTTCCAAGGATAAAGCGGACCATATTCAAACAGAGCATCGGAAGATGGGTGGGGGTATTCCCGAGACGTGGGTCCACACCCACTTTGAAGAAAGGGCTATGAAACTCGTCGGGAGGTCAAGGAGCGAGCAGTGGCATACGTCAAAGAAGTGCGAGTCCAATGCAACTTTATCCAGAGGTCCTATCTCAAGTGAGTCTTTCAACCTCACAGTCCTGTCCTCCCCGAGAGCTGAGCCCATATCCTTTGTCTCCCAGGGTCCCCAACAGACGAGGCCAGACCGTCCAGAGTCACAGCTGCACCTCCGGACCCTCAGAACACCCTGGAGAAGACCTTCGGGGAAGACACCTACCTCTCGGTACTGCTTACACCTGCAACATCCACCTGCACCATCCACCTGCACAGAGACTACCACCTCAGTGGAATATGTCAGCGATCAGGCTCCTGGGTCACCCACTGGTGGGCACTACACACTTGCTGCAGCACGTCAGGTGGAGGCAGGGACCCCCCCCCCCCCCCCCCCCCGAGGGTGTGGCCGGTCGGAGGGCTGCCCAATCCCAGGAAACAGCTGCTCCGAAGACAGATGTCGCCTCTCTGGAAAAGGTTATCCCATCGCTGGTACAGATGCAGAGCTGAGCCAGAATTTATGGGAAGGGATGTCAACAATATTCGAGAGCCTGCAAATACAACCGGGAGGAGTTGTTCAATTCAACAAACGTTCCTTTTGATTGTGAGAAATCTGTGAGGATTATTTTAAGGATGTTACGAGCAGGCTGGATAATGGGGAAGCAGGGAACCAGGGACTGCAGTATATTTAGATTCACAGAAGGCAGTTTGATGAAGTGGCACAAAGAGGTTCCTGTGCAAATTAACGGTTCATTCGGTTAGTCACTTTCATAGAAAGAATATTAAAAGTATTATTTTTTAAATTGCGGGGAAGTATTAAATGTCGGTATTCAGACAGATTTATATGCCTGGAGATAAAAAAACAGGAAGTTAATATGCAGGCGCTCCAAGCGCGGCGTTCAACGCTAAGAGAGCGAGTACATTGAGTCTATAATCCCATTGCCTGAGAGGCGATCGCATTGGAACAACAAATTCCGAAGGCCTTGGTTGGGTGGATTCTGAAAGGCTCCTTCCCTTGGCTGGAAATCAGGGGGTGTAATTCTACTTCGGCCTGAGACAAGGAGAAATGTCTTCACTGAAAGGATTGTGACCCTCTGGAATTCTCTATCCCAGAGAGTTGAGTCACCAAATATATTGCAGGCTGAGGTTGATTTTTTCATCTTTAAAGCCTAAGTGCATCAAGGGATATGGCTATCAGTGGGGAGAGTGGAGTTCTGGACAAGGATGAGCCATTGTCTATTAAATGGCAGAGAGGCTCAAAAGGCCTTCGGGCCTACTCCTCATTCTCTTTCTATGTTCTTAACAGGCCATTATGGGGACATAGGAATGCATGAGAAATATACAGTCAATTAGAATAAATGTTAGTTCATTGGACTGGTTGGCAGTGTACGGACTAGGATGTATATTTAAATATAATTTTAGAAGCAGCTCTAGTTTGATGTTAAAGTTGTGGTATAAGAGTCTGAACCATAAAACAGGAGTTGTAGTGCTTTGAGTACCGAGTACAGTACCAGCCACACAATGATGTAAGAAGGCACATGAGCCAGACTCAGGGGTCAGGATCTTATTGAGCAAAGAGATGGAAAAACCAAAATATAAAGATAGTGTACATGAGTAAATTGTTCCAGTTGTTAATACAGTCTTTCAGTAACCCTGCTGAAGACCACAAATGATTGCTTAAAACACACCATTCTGAAACAAACATCTTCCCAACATGGTGGCAGAGGGGTTTCAACAACCATCAACCTCCCTCAAATGCTGAACCAAATCAAAATGCCGGAAGACTAAAAAAAATCAACAAAGATTCTGACTTGAAGGAAGCTCCCAAAAGAAGCTGAGGACACATAGGGAAAAAGGATCACCTGAAAATGCTCCAGAGAAATGACTGGAAGCTGAAGGCAGGCATCTTTACTGCAATAGCAAGTTCATTGAATCTCTCGTGGAAATTCAGCTTCAGAGTGCGGAATTAATAGAAACTGCAATGGTGAACTAAATATTCTAAAGTTCCAGGGCGAAATTCTCTGCTGCCCGCTGCCAGTAGCAAGGTTCCCGATGCAGCGGAGAATTGGGTGTCTGGGATAAAAACGGGATCGGCGCTAGGCATAGCCTTGTATACGATGGTTCGGAATTCAGAAATGCCACTAAAACGTGAGATGGGAGGGTTGCGGGTGGGCATTAAAGTCTGGACAGAGTGCAGAGTGCTTGCTCTGGGCTGTTGCTCAGTAGATGGATCTTAGCAGATAGAGCTTTACAGTTCCACAAAACACTATTGTAGGTTCCTCCAGGTAGGGGGAGGGGGGTCATGTCACAAGGGCCCACCTCTTTCATTTTCATTTCTCCACTTTGGCTTTTTGAAAGGGTGTATATTCCTTTGTCGGGATTCCTGAGTTAAATAATATTCCAACCATTATGAATCTAAAGGAAGGTTGCAAGGTCATTTGTCCAGTGGCCAGGCCTGGCTTATGAAATGCCAATGGCCTTTGTATAATTTCTCTCTGAACTCTCAGGCCACAGGGTTGTAAACATGTCTTCAGAGATAACAAGGTGCAAATTTCTTTGGGAATATCAGATCAGCTCCTATTGTTCAACGGTCACAACCAGACATGACTATAGTCATTTTAAAAGGTCACTATCCGGTTTTTAAATTTTTGGAAGTAGCCATGATATTTGTATATATTTCTTTAAATATATAATGAGTTCTTATCTCTGTTACAAAAACTTGCAGTTAACCTCCTGAATGCAACAAAAACTCCTTTCAGACACACCATTCCATAACCAACACCTTTCCTGCAAAAACTGACACAGTGTGAATGGCTGTAATGCCACCAGCAATGGACTCTCAGGGCAAGTGTTCAGTATATGGGTGATGGTCCTGTCTGGCCACAGTCAAACATTTGAGCAGTTGCAATCATTTCAGTTGAAGAAATTAGTTTGTACATTAATTCACAAATTAGCTGTCACATTTCCTCCATAATGGCAGTGATAACACTATTGTACGTGATTGAGTGTAAGTGCTTTGAAATGTCCTGGTACCATACAGTCATTCTTTCTTTCCCAAATGCTACATGCTGTGGATCTGCCTCCATCAGAAATAACACTGTAAAGCTTCATTGTAACATGAGGTTCCCTGGATGGGGTGATATTTGCACTAGACATTTTTTAAACAGTTCAAGGCAAAAGATGTTGCAAAAGATTTTGACACTGTGGTGATATGATCTGCATACTTGTCTGCCATTGGGCCAGAACGTCGGCTTACCATTGGCCCTGGTCGGTCACGTGCCTCTCGACCGATTGGCCGAGAGGCTGAGTTAACCACGCCTCTATTAACGAGGTATAAATGGTCAGATGCCTGACGATCATCCCTTTCCATTGTAGACGATCGCAGAGCTGTGTTCTAGTCAATTAAAGCCAGACTTTGGTAAATCACTCGCCTCGCGTACAATTGATGGTACATCAGACGCAGTGGGGACTGATGGGATAGAGATGAACTATTTCCACTGGTTGCGGAATCTAGCACCGCAAACCTCCGACCTTGCTCACGGCTGGGGTTCTTTCGCCCCGGTGAAAGTGAATGGAGTTTTGAAATGGAGCTCTAAATTCTTCTTTCTCGCTTGCAGAAAGACAAGGTCGGAGGATCCCGCCCTCAGAGAGGACGTAGCTGCAAAATTAGACAGGCTCTGCAAGAGGGAAATTAGGAAGCACTTCTTCACATGGAGAGTGGTAAAAGTTTTGAACTTTCTTCCACAAGCAGCTGTTGAGGTTGGGTCAATTTACAACTCTAAACCTGACATCGATAAATGTTTGTCATCCAAAGTTATTGATGACATGGGGCGTGGAGTGCGTCACGGTTCAATCATGATCTCGTGAAATGGCAGGAAAGGTTTGAGGGGTGAAATGGTCTCCTCTTAGTGGAGTAAAATTATTGTATTGGACTAAAGTCAGCACCGGTATGATCACCAGATTGTCTCAGTATCATCTGGTTTTTGACTTAATTGCCAATATCCAGCAGACTTAGGATGAGTGTTCAGTTTTGTTGGAACCCCATTTTTCATTATTACTCCAACTCTTCTGGATCGAAGAAATTAAGATATCATCTCACCGCAGAGGCTGGGAACCATCAGATCAAATGGAAAGACAAACTTACTACTGGGGAAAAAGATCTATTTTCACTTATCTGAAACAAGGCATTTGCCCACTTGCTATTATTTGATTAGCTTATTGAATATTAGAGGTTAAAAAATTGATTTGCCTCGCTCCTTCATCTTTCAAACAAGCTCACAAATAATCACTAGTGGGTTGTGTGCTCTGATCTACCACTCAACTGTCATGTCATTTGATACATACCCATCGATCCACTTTAGAGATTAACAAGAGCAAGTTTTATGTCAATGACAAGTGTTACATGGAGGATTAACTGAAAAGCAAAACAAGAATTTAAAGGAAAAATTCTATTGTTTCCGACTACTTTGAAAATCACCATAATGGATGTTTACAAGATAATGGCAGGTTTTCATCGAATAGTTAGAGGAAAATTATTCCCTCTGTCAGTGTCTGGAATGTTCAACCGGAAGTTAATTCCATAAATAATGGAGTAAGGGGATCAGACAGGTCCTCGAGGATGAGGAACGTTGAGGGTTATGAGGGAGCCTGGGAATAATCATAATTGCTCTTTGAAAGAGTCACCATAGAAATAATGGGCCAAATGACCACCTCCTGTGCTGTAAGTGTCCACAATTCCTTTATCCCATGAGGTAAATATCTTGAGGGACTCAAAAGGAGAAAAAAATGCCTCGGAAAAGACTGCAATGATTTGTAGAGAGAAAGATTAAGGTACAGATATGTGGTTCAAAGAATCTCCTGAGCAGTGTTACAAGTATAGTGGTATGTGTACTCTGTACAAATTAAGAAGTCTTACAACACCAGGTTAAACTCCAACAGGTTTGTTTCAAACATGAGCTTTCGGAGCACTGCTCCTTCCTCAGGTGAATGGAGAGGTATGTTCCAGAAAAATTTATATAGACAAAGTCAGAGATGCCAGACAATGCCATACTCTACTCTGCACAAAGGCAGATCATTGGACCAGTGTGTGCTGATGCTTCGGCCTGAGCTGTTTCCTCTGTAGTTGTTGGCCACCGGTGGTTTGCTATTGCCTTCCAATCTCAGGGCCAGCACGAGGAGGCAGGTCCCACATCAACTTTAGCTGGAATGGGCATCAAACCCACACTAACGGCATTATTCCGAATCACAACCTGTCAAAACTGAGTGAACCAATCCCCAGGAGTGTTACAAGCACCAAGTTTATAAATTTGTCCTGCTTTGGGACTGACTGTTCAATTTAAGGTAAAATAGAGCAATGGTAGTGTTCTAAATTCTCCCTCTGTGTACCTGAACATGAGTCGGACGACGAGGGGATTTTTACAGTAACTTCATTGCAGTGTTAATGTAAGCTTACTTGTGACAGTAATAAAGATTAAAGGTTATTATTATCATGTGACCCACTCTAGATCCCGCTTAAACACAAACCGGGGTTGCTTGGTTGTGATGGGAACAAAGGAGTGATTGTGGTGAATGTAATATATGAATGTATATATACTAATTCACACTGTTATTGTAAGCGCAGTAGTGCTCCACTAGGGGGAGTAGTGCTGGGAGTACTTAGGAACTTGTACTGGGCTCCACCCTTGGTTCCGCCCACGATTCCTTCCCCTAGTGCAGCTGTATAAGTATCCGTGTCCAGAGTCAGCCTGGGTCATTACGAGTTCATCGACAGGTAACAGGCCGGCTCTGAAGTAAGTCGATTAAAGCCTAGATTCACATCGGAAACACGTGTTTGGTGAATTGATGGTTCCATCAGTGATTTACTGGGAAGAAGGTGCAAGATGTTTGCACTTGTAAACAATGACCACAACAACTGTACTGACTGTGGATAGACTGTTGGTCTCCAAGTCTCACAGGGAGTTGTTAGGCGATGTCAGGGAGGTGCTAAAAATGGTTACCCTTTAAATTATCTATTTAATTTCAAGATAGAATGGAGTTGAGTTCCAGAGGATGGATAATTTGCATTTCTACCTGGCTGCAAATCCCATGTAATTCACATTGCCAGTGGGCTTTGAGGGAGGAAGTGACCCTAGCAAGCCATGTAGGATCGGGTTGCAAATTTCTTACAATGTGCCTGAACCTCAGATCGGTCCAACGGCTGAATCACGCGTGAGATCAAATCGTGTTCCTTGCTGGGATCCGGGCCAATGGTGATTCACCCGACCCGGTCATTTAAATACCTGGACACCAGATTCACCAGACTCCTGGGACTCATTGGCCACACCTGGGAAACCTCGTGATGGCAGCATTTAGTACTGCTTCACATAAACATGGACCTGTTGTATCAGCACTTGGAGGGGTGTCTCCTAGGGCATTTGAGTCCTCTGGGTGGTTGGGAGATTACAGGGTGACACTCCCTCTGGCACGCAGGCTCCTTGGCACTGCCAGCCTGGCACCCTGATAGTGCCACACAGGTACCCAGAGTGGCGGGGTCAGACTTGGGAGGGCACTGCCAAGTAGAGGGTGGTTGCCTGGGGGTCTCCCCAAGATCAAAAAAGCAGGGAGATTCTGAAATGAGGCAAGGGGTCAATTTGCCGCCCCAATCTGCACCAGCAGGAAATCCCTCCAATTACGGCCTCAGCAGACAGAATAAGGTAAAGTGCCATTAGATAGTGGAATGTTTCTCAACACTCCAGCTTCCAAGAAACACAATGGCAAATCAGCGGATTTTACTTCAGTCCACTGAAGAGTGCCCAAACTATGAGGATTTAAACAAGACTGGAGGATTTGCCTAGCTTTGGTTGAGAAACCTTCAGTGTAATCCTAACTGTGAAAGACAGTTTGGGGAATCAAAGTTATCTCGTTGAAAAAATAAAAAAGAAACAAGTTATTGGGAGCTGGGAAGAACTTTGCAGGATAAAATGTTCTCCGAATCCCCAGCCACATATTTCTCAGCAACGTGCCATGCGCTATTTGTGGGACTCTCTACTCCTGCCGATTGTCAATTGGACTTCCCACTGAGGCTAACATAGGCAGTGGTGCACTGTCAGTGGGAAAAAGGACCCCAAAGAGCCAAAGGTTCTGGCCATTGACTTTATTAACAGAGTAAAGTACAAACATGAAGGGGGATTTATGGTCATTTTAAAAGCTAAATGGTGGACCTTTTCTCCAGTTTAGAGTGTAAATTGGATACTGAAAGAGTGTTTAGTCTATATTATTTTTAGTTTGTTAGTGTAATTGCCTTAAAATTTGAAATTTTGCCTTGTGATTTTTCCAGTCAATCACCAGAAATTATTTTAAAAATGGTTTCAGTCTCTATGGGGATTGTAACAGTAGCTCACAATTTGTTTCTTTTATATTGAGTTGTGTACCGATATTGATTTCCCATTCCTCGTGCATGTTGATGTCAGTTATGGATATAATTGAACTCAATCGCACTGCACTCTGCAGTGAAATAGCAATGTGGTAATCACTGGCAGGTTTCACATATGAACAATGGGTTTGAGTCTGAGCTACAGGACAGTATCCAATGTTTATGGAACAATGGTGTTATTTTAGTTTGACCTACCTTGGCTGGAAGTTGACGAGATCAGCCAGAAGCTTCCAGCTCTGTGGATCAGTTTGGAGTTAATGCATCTGTGGAGGATGATACTGGCAAACAGAAGGCGAAATGGAAGCACTTGTTGGCCGTGGACTACCACAATAGGTTAGTCGATGAAGGGCTAATGTCCAATCAGGGCTGAATGAATGGCTCGCACTGTGCGCACCACACGGACGGTTGCCCACAGATATCACATGGAGTTCTGAGCCACAGCTTATGGCATTTAGAGATCATGTTCCAAAAGACATCCTCTACTTGTTATCAGTGGCTTGTGGAAATAGGGCAAGGAACAGAATGTCCCTTCAGCCACTCAAACTGAAGAAACCCCATTGAGCAGCGCAGAGACCAAACCAGGAAATATCCCTTGGAACATTTAATTCATTGTAAAATCATGTCCAATAGGCAAAATAGAGTGAATGAAAGATGGGGGTAGGAGAGAGAGACAGATAAATGAGATAAAGAACAGTATTTATCTATATTTCAAACATTTGCAAAACTAATTACATTTTGAACACCAGAGAGGTTGGTTGGGCAATAATTAAAGCACCACACCTTTAAAAATCATTTAAAATCGGAATGTAGCAGCCTTAGTTTTTTGGCCATGTCCAGTGAAAAACCATTGATAAATATCACAACTTCACATCCTTACATTGATTCCAATGCAAAGATTCCTGGTTGATACCAATGTAGCAAATCTCACCGAGGACAATGGAAACTCTGACAGGAACCTATTGATCTCTAAGTTTAAGTGAATATGTGCATCCTCCAGAGGTTGCTGTCCAATCTGTTCCACAATCTCTAACCTTTATTATTGTCACAAGTAGGCTTACATTAACACTGCAATGAAGTTACTGTGAAAATCCCCCAGTCGCCACATTCCAGCGCCTGTTCGGATACACAGATGGAGCATTCAGAATGTCCAATTCACTGAACAAGTATGTCTTTCGGGACTTGTGGGGGGAACCCGGAAGAAACCCATACAGACATAGAACAGACAGTGCAGAAGGAGGCCATTCGGCCCATTGAGTCCGCACCAACCCACTTAAGACCTCACTTCCATCCTATCCCGTTAACCCAATAACCCCTCCTAACCTTTTTTGGACACTAACGGCAATTTAGCATGGCTAATCCACCTAACCTGCACGTCTTTGGATTGTGGGAGGAAACCGGAGCACCCGGAGGAAAGCCACGAAGACACTGGGAGAACATGCAGACTCTACATAGACAGTGAGCCTAACCCGGAACCCTGGCGCTGTGAAGCAACAATGCTAACCACTGTGCAACCGTGCCGTCCACAAATGTCCGACCATGCCGCCCATAGTAGTGAGTGCTGGAAACCTTTATCGTTATTCCTGCAGCAAAATTGCAGCATTAAGTTGATTCGTTATTTATTTTCAAGGTGCTATTGAAAATGGAGAAAGGGGTGGGTGCACAGAGGTTTGATGAGAACATGACCAGGCTTGCAGAGGGAGCGCAACTGGGAGAGCAATTCCCTCACTGTGGCAGAGTTTGTGTCCACCTAGGGAACGTGGGCATTTGGGATATCTCCATTGCCTCCTACCCCATGCCAATTGGGTGTCCTCAGACTAACCCGGCAAAACTCACCCCCTGGACGGCACGGCAAAAACGTGACCACTTGATCATTGTAAGTGCTTCTCGACCAGTTGTGTTGCAGACAGAAGTGCACTTAGAGTTTGCCCGCCTAATGGCTTTTCCATACATTTCAGCATTCCCTTAACAGCAAATAGTGCCTGCAATACCCTTAATAACTTTCAATACTTTGCAGCTATTTAGAAATGCTCTACTTCTTCTGATCCACGAAATAAAACCCAATAGAATGGTGCAGTATTGCTTTTTTTTACACTGCACGAGACTAATCTATGTGCAGCATTACACAATTGGAATAGCTAATAGGCCCCTGCAGATAAAGTAGAGAATAAAAGATTTGGGTTTAGCTGTCAATCATTCACTAAAAATATTCATTCACTGTGAAGACTGTTATCAACAAGACTAATCCAAGTACAATAGTGGCAATGATATCAAAGCCATTTTATTATCACTTGTAACCGATTATTATAATCCTGTATAACTTGTTGATAAAGCTTCATTTGGAACATTGTGTGCAATTATGGAGACCCTACTTTCAAAGTGACATTGATGCACTGGGGAGGCTGTGAAATGAATAACAAAGACTGCTCCAGAATTTCAAACCAAATTATCAAGAGAGGATGACAGAGGTTAACTTGTATATTTTGCTGGAACAAAGATTGAGAGGTGCCGTTCAAAAGCCGTTCAAAGCCGTTCAAAATGAAAAAGGGAATGATAATGTCGGTGTAACGAGTTTATTTACATAATTTTTATGATTGTGGAAATTATGAATAAAAAGTCCAGCTTCAGGTTGACAAGTTTACAATATTATCTCGCCAGTGTGTAAATACACTTCCAAAAGCAAATAATGCTCCTTGTGATTAATTACATCGAAAGGAAACTGGGTGGATAAGTATAAAAATGTAATTGAGGGTTCTGAGGGGAAATAGCAATATGAATGAGCAAATATTCATGGACAAAGTATAGTCCATATTTCCTTTGGAGGAGTCAGTTGCATTGAATAACGCTGCGAGGTTGAATTAAATTTGTCGAGCTTGATTGCAAAGGAGAGTGCTGTCTTCGTTGAGATTTAGCTCGCGGCTTTTCAATACTCTGAGGATTTTCGTTTTGCCTGACTCGCTGTCTGATGTTTATGGAGCCCATCAGCAAACCCTATGAGAAATCCGTACCCATGTCTACCCACAATTCTGAAGAGTTAAGAGCAGATGGGCTGACCCAAGGATTTTGGAGTTCGCTTCAGGCAACAGGTGTGCACTTAGAGTTTGACTATCTCCCCAGCTTGCTGATTGATCCAGTGCTGTGCAGGGTTACAGAATCATAGAATCATACAGTACAGAAGAGGCCCTTCAGCCCATCACGTTTTCACCAACAAAAAACTACTCTAAATCTACAATAATGCACTTCCCAGCGCTTGGCCCATAGCCTTGAATGTTCTGACACTTCAATTGCTCATCCAAGTACTTTTTAAAGACTGTGATGTTTCTTCAACTACCCTCCCGGGCAGTGCATTACAGATTCCCACCACCCTCTGGGTGAAATGTTTTTCCTTAAATCCCCTCTAAACCTCCTGCCATTCACCTTAAAATGATGCTGCCTTGTTATTGGCTCTTTAACTCAGGCAAACAGCTGCTTTCTATCCACCCTGCGCATGCCCGTCATAATCTTATACACCTCAAACAGGTTCCCTTTCAGCCTTCTCTTCTCCAAAGAAAATAACCCAGGCATATCCAGCCTCTCTTCACAGCTGAAATGCTCCATCCCAGGCAACATCCAGTTGAATCGCCTCTACGCCCTCTCTAGTGCAATCACATCCTCCCTAAAATGCGGGGAGCAGAACTGAACACAGTACTCCAGCTGTGGCCTAACCAAAGTTCTGCACATCTCCAATATATCCTCCCTTACTTTATAATCTATGCCATGACTGATAAAGGCAAGTATACCTTCATAACCATCCTATTCATCTGTCCTTCCGCCTTCAGGGATCTGTCGACCACTACCCCATGATCCCTCTGTTCCTCTGAGCTTTCTAGTGTGCTGCCAATCACTGTGTTCTCCCTTGTCTTGTTACTCCTTTGAAAGCGCATTACCTTACACTTTTTAACGGTTAAATTCCATCTGTCACTGATCTGTCCGTCTGACCAATCCGTCCATATCTTCCTGTAACCTAAGACCTTCTTCACTATCAACCACCCGGCCCATCTTTGTGTTACCTGCCAACTTACTAATCATTCCCCCTGCATTTTCTTCTGTATCATTTATATATATATATCGCAAACAGTAAGTGACCCAGCACTTACTGTTACCTGGACACCTGCCTCCAGTCACACAAACAACTTTCTATCACCACTTGTCTCCTATCAGGAAGCCAATTTTGGAGCCAACTTGCCACGCTACCCTGGACCTCGTGTGCTTTTACCTTCTTTATCAGTCTCCCACGCGGGGACCTTGTCAGAGGCTTTGTTGAAATCCGCACAAACTACATCAACTACACTCCTCTCAAATCTTCACCTTTATTCACTCTTACCGTTTCAAGAAACAATGCTGAGAACTGCACCCTGGCAGGTGTGGATGGGGGGATATGAGGGAGGAGTTTATTCGGCGGGGGAGGGGGGAGGGGGGCGGGGGGGTTATTCTGCACAATGAGCAGGAACATGGGCAAATGCAAGGGATTGACCAGCTCAGCACAAGTAGTTTGCTGACGTGTTAGTGCCAATGAATGGGGTAAAGATGCAAATTTTAGACGTTGACCCTGAGGAAGAAAAATATATTCCATGCACCAGCACTGTGAAAGCAGCAGTGTGTGTGTCTGTCTCCTGGATTTGAAGCACAGTTTTAAGGGACAATACGCCAATATAGCTCAACCTTCCAGCTCTGAAAACAACAATGTCTGCAAGTTTGGGGGAATGAATGACAGCCCCAGAGCGCAAGGGTGAAATGGTGAAAGTGCTTTTTAATCAACCAGACAACATCATCCGGAGACATCGTTTAACAGAATCAGTGAGAGAAGATGTCAGGCAATGCTAGGTTTACCAATATTATCAGAACTGGCAGGACAGAGGAAAACCAAGAGCAGGACATGGCTGAGCATAACTACAACATACAGTCACTTCCACCTCACTCTGTTGAAATACTTCAAATGATCACCAATGGGATAAATAATTTACTGTCACCACCAGATCCAATACTGGCAGGAAGTGTGGCTCTGAAATTCAGGAACCTCCTTACACATCCAAACTATGTTAGACTTGGCTGGTGAATAAATTATGCCAAATTAATCCAAAATAAACCAGTTATGCTTACAATTTGATTTACGATATTAATTTCACATTTGACCTTGATGTCAGAGCATGTTTCTTCTGTTGATTTGGATTCTTAAAACGGAAGTTTAGATAATCAGAAATTCAAGATACAAATTTAACCTCATTACCCACCAGGAAGGAACCGACTATATGTACAATTAACATTTCTTATGGGACGTCGGCCCATCTCACTCTCCGAGGAGCAGAAGCTTCCCTCCTGGCTCCACTCGAAAACTGGGAGAAACATTGCTCTCCACCCACTCCTGATCAGCTCTCTGTCCCGCACCACCGCACCCCAACTCCTTTTCCTACACTCAGCTTCTTCCCCACTGTTACCAGACTCCTGAATGACTCTCTTATGGACTGAACTGATCTCTTCACCCATCATCTCTACTGTCATAATACTACACTCCGTACGATTCACCCGATATCTATGTATTTATAGTGTGCATCTATCGTATGTCCAATGTTTTTCATGTGTGGATCGATCTGCCTGGACTGTATTTAGGACAGTACTATTCATTGTACCTCGGTACACGTGACAATATATCTAAATCTAATCTAATGACAAGAAATCTAAATCTAATCTAATCTAATCACTCATTTTACGTGCAGTGCCAATTACCTCCTGGCCCCCATTTCAAGTGGCACTCTTAGACATAGACATTGAATTTACAGTACAGAAGGAGGCCATTCGGCCCATCGAGCCTGCACCAGCCCTTAGAAAGAGCACCCCACCTAAGCCCACATCTCTGCCCCATACCCTTAACCCATCAGCACTAACCCATCAGCACTAAGGGCAATTTAGCATGGCCAATCCACCTAACCTGCACGTCTTGGAGTGTGGGAGGAAACCAGAGCTCCCGGAGGAAACCCATGCAAACGCAGGTTAGAATGCGCAGACTCCGCACAGACAGTGATCCAAGCCGGGAATCGAACCTGGGATCCTGGAGCTGTGCAGCGACAGTGTTAACCACTGTGATACCGTGCCACCTACCTTGTGCGTCAGTTTTGCTGTGTCAATTCTTGACTATTTTTGCATTTACGCTCACGGTGGGAACTGATTCCCGAGTTGAGAAGTTTTAATTGTGTCTTGGAGCTGAAGAAGGAATCTCGACCCTTTTTAACCGTTCACCAATGCAATGGGAAACATGACGTTTGACATTTTGCTCCTGTATGGTATCCGAATGAACCAGACGATGGTTAACGTGCGAACACATGAAAGAGTTCCAGTCACTACCCTGTACTCATGCGGAGTCATTGGTTATAAAATCCAGGGGACAAGCAGGTACTTGGTGTATAAACAGCAAATTGGATATCCAGAAACCTGGACTAAGATCGGGAGAGTTCAAATCTCACTGTGTGGATTTAAATTTCAGTTAATTCAGTAAACCTAGACTAGAACACTACTACAAGTAATTGTGCCATGAAAGGAACTGGAGTGTTGTGAAAACCCATCTGGGTCACTAATGTCCTTTGAGGAAGGATATTTGCTGTTCTTCCCTGGTCTCGCCCACATATGAGTCCAACCCCAGGTAATGTTAACTCTTAACTACCCTGTGAAAATGTCCAGTAAATCGCACAGTTGTATTCAAGATATCGGCTCGCCACCTTAATGTGAATTAGCGATGGGCAATAAATGCTGGCCATACCAATGATGCCCACATCCTTGAATAAACAGAAAACAGTCAGCCTCTGGAAGGATTTATAATAACATTATTTATCAGCAAAATAATTTTATTTGGCTTATTTCAATATTGAACTAATGACCTGGAAAATGGCAGGTTGGCACACACTGAGCATGATCAATCCTTGTACAAAAATGGACAGCACAAAGGCCCAGCTGATATTAAGCGTTGAGCCTCATTTGGAGTCCATTGAAAAGCAGATGACATTTGGGCATCCCCAGCCCGGAGAAAAGTGGGATTGCTAGATGTGATCAGGATGACCAGATCCTCCAATAATCTTTCACACTACAGCGGAACTAGAAACTCTGTACATGGCAGCACGGTGGCATAGTGGTTAGCATCAATGCTTCACAGCTCCAGGGTCCCAGGTTCGGTTCCCGGCTTGGGTCACTGTCTGTGCAGAGTCTGCACTTTCTCCCTGTGTCTGCATGGGTTTCCCCTGGGTGCTCCGGTTTCCTCCCACAAGTCCCGAAAGACGTGCTTGTTTGGTGAATCAGACATTCTGAATTCTCTCCCTGTGTACCCGAACAGGCGCTGGAGTGTGGCGACTCAGGGCTTTTCACAGTAACTTCATTACAGTGTTAATGTAAGCCTCCTTGTGATAATAAAGATGATTATTATTAAGACGGGCCTCAATTAAGGAAGTGAAAATTTATATTTATTCATCCAATTAACATTAGTTCATAACATTGCACAATATCAGGGACAGTGTCAGCGGGATCCTTTGAATATCGGTCACCTTATTGGTGAATAAGCAACTGCTTAGTAGCTGCACTGTAATTAACTGATGCGGCATTTATGCTTCATTCCCAGCCAATACTCTTATTTTCAAGAGCTCAGTTAAAAAAGAATGGTGATTACGAAAACCTCCATATCCATGCTGACTTGGCTAACTGTTTTCCCACATAAGGTTAATGAAATACTCGCCATAAATGAGGAGCTGATATAAAACATAATCATAGACTAAGCACAGAAGACATTTGTGAAGTGGCACGGTAACTCTTTGAAGGATGACATTGCTCAGGGGCTACAGGCTCTCTTTCTTCCAGTATGGTTTCCTTTCAACTGATTATATTAAGTACTGTGTACCTAAAATATTATTCAGAAAATTGCTATGAAGCAAGGGAGATGAATATCTGATTCGAAAAAGAAATCCCTGGTTATAATTGTTATAATTTCAACTTCAAAGCATTAACAAAACCTTTTGTGCGTCGTAAATCTCTCTGGACCACTTAGTCCCATCCATCTAATTATAGCAGCAATTTATCAAAGGGTTCAAAAGCTCTCCAATTTGTCGCAATGGATATTGAGGCTGAATTATCCGTTTAGCACATTGCTTTTAAAGGATTACCAATGTGTATTTCTGTCCAGGATAGCATGAGAGGTCCACGCAGCAGTTCTATGCTTACCGAAATTTTTACTCTGGTATAGAACATAGAACATTACAGCGCAGTACGGGCCCTTCGGCCCTCGATGTTGCGCCGACCTGTGAAACCATCTGAAGCCTATGTGACCTACACTATTCCATTTTCATCCATATGTCTATCCAGTGACCACTTAAATGCCCTTAAATTTGGCGAGTCTACTACTGTTGCAGGCAGGGCGTTCCACACCCCTACTACTCTCTGAGTAAAGAAACTGCCTCTGACATCTGTCCTATATCTATCACCCCTCAATTTAAAGCTATGTCCCCTGGTGTTGGTCATCACCATCCGAGGAAAAAGACTCTCACTGTCCACCCTATCTAACCCTCTGACTATCTTATATGTCTCTATTAAGTCACCTCTCAGCCTTCTCCTCTCTAACGAAAAGAACCTCAAGTCCCTGAGCCTTTCCTCGTAAGACCTTCCCTTATGTGAAAGAGTTTGCCGCAAGAGATAAAGCTTACAATTCTATAGTGACCTTTGAATGTTCCAAAGTACTGAGCAGCCAGTGGAGCATTTTAGAAGTTAGAACATAGAACATAGAACAGTACAGCACAGAACAGGCCCTTCGGCCCTCGATGTTGTGCCGAGCAATGATCACCCTACTTAAACCCACGTAACCCGTATACCCGTAACCCAACAATCCCCCCATTAACCTTACACTACGGGCAATTTAGGATAGCCAATCCACCTAACCCGCACATCTTTGGACTGTGGGAGGAAACCGGAGCACCCGGAGGAAACCCACGCACACACGGGGAGGACGTGCAGACTCCACACAGACAGTGACCCAGCCGGGAATCGAACCTGGGACCCTGGAGCTGTGAAGCATTGATGCTAACCAGCATGCTACCGTGAGGCCCCAGACAAGTTCAGACAAGGTTGCAATGTATGATAATGCCCGAACAAATTTGCGCACAGCAAGCGCCCGCACACAGCCCTGTGTTGATTACCAAAAAATGTGTTAGCACTGATGCTGGCTGAGGGTTGACTATCGGCTGGGAGACTGGGACACACTCCCCTGCTCTTGTTCAGAAGAGTCATGGGGGTCGTCTGTGTCCACCTGAGAGAGGAGGGGCAAAATTCTCCGACCCCACGCAGGGTCGGAGAATCAGCCGGCGGCGGCGTTATTCCCCGCTCCCGCCGGGTTTTTAATTCTCCGAGCGGCCAAACACCGGTGTTGTGCAAATCCCGCCGGCAGCCTCTGAACAAACAGCTGGCGCCGGCGGATGTCATTGATTTTATCAGACAGACATTCTCTTGTGCCGGATGGGCCACGTCGGCGAAAAACAGAGTAGCCTTTAAAACGGCGTCAACCAATTGATGATGGTTGACGACGTTTCAGTTACCAATATCGGTGCGGGGGGGGGGGGGGGAGGAGGAGAGTACCGCCGTTGGTGTGGGGGTGGGGTGGTGGTGGGGGAGAGAGAGTACCGGCGTTTGTTGGGGTGTGGTGGGAGAGGGAGAGGGACAGTACCGGCGTTTGTGGGGTAGTGGTGGGGGGGAGAGAGGAGAGTTCCTGGCATTGTGTGGGGGGGGGGGAGGAGAGAGAGGTCCCGGCGTTTGGTGTGGGGGGGGAGTGAGAGTTCCGGCCGTTTGTGTGGGGGGGTGGGTGTAGGGTGGGGGATGGGGGGTGGGTGGTGGGGGGGGTAGGGGTAGGGTGGGGGGTTGGGTAGGGGTGGGGTGGGTAGGGGTGGGGGGG